>NC_069373.1:39999000-40316000 GCF_021730395.1 Mercenaria mercenaria
TCTACAGAAACTTGCTATATACAGAGTTTGGTGACAAATTGTCAATTCGAACTTAAGCTATAGACTGGACACCATCTGCTCTGCTTGACGATCCGATTATTGAATGATATTTCTTCTATTTTTAGTGTGACATTTTGACCTTTGCAGCATTTACCCTAATGCCATCAACACTGCCAAAACAAAGCAAAGTTCCGATCGGGATTTTAACCACAACTCTTCAAAATTCCTTAAATGTAAAAATGTACTCTTAGATCACTGCACACAGTGGAGTTTTTCAAGAACAGCACAATTAGTAATGAACCTTCTGGCTGCAAACACAATTCAAGCCTTGGTTTTTCTTGAAGCTACCTGTAGGCAAGGTTTCACTCTAATATAAATTCATTGAGAGGGCACATTTTTTAAAAATGTTTTTAGCAATAGTGATATTGACATTGAATCTAGCGCCCAAAACACTGTCCCAAGCTAGGTCTCCAAATAAATTTGCTATATACTACTTATCGTGAAAATTTGCCAATCTGAAAAGATGTTAACAAGAACCACCTTACCCCAAGCTAGTAATAACCAGGCATTTTCTATAACGGAACTATTTCTGAAATCTTGTACGACATGCAACTTTACTGGGATAAACATAGTTTCATTTAAGTGCATTTTAATATGTAATTATATAAAAATGACTTAAATTATTGCAGTTTAAGAAAGGGGATCAAAATTGGGATATTGGTACTATTTTATAACTATGACTGTATCACTAGTAACGTCACAAGATTATATAAAAAAAGTAAATAGTCCATAGTAATACTGCTTTTCCTAAACTAAACGCATTAAAGCTACGAGGACGTACCTGGACTGAAATTCATGAAAACTTTGGACTGGTTTGCTAAAACGTTATGATTTAAAATAAACATTTTGTTTAAGAACGCCTTATTTATTTAAAGATAAAATATAAAGATAAAAATCTATCTATCTATCGCGTTTTATTATGTTAATTAAATAGTTGAATAAATTCAGTAAGAAAACTCACTTGTAAGATATCATCTATGTATTTCACCAACATCCGTAAAGTTCAAGTATTAAGACCGTCGACATTTTCCTTTCAGATAATTCACTCAAATGAATATTTATCAAAATTATGTAAATCTGTATTATGTTATAATATGCAGAATTTGCAATTTCCACCGTTTCATTGAAATCAAGGATAAATCGAATGAAAAGTTGGTTGCTTCGATGAATTCTTAAAAGTTTGTGATTTTAAGCAGTGTAGTTTATAAAACTTCTAGAGTATATGTTTCATTAAATTTGGTAATGCATGAAATATGTTGATCTGAAAGCGACACATGATATGTACAGTACATTAGTACATATAACATATTTCAATTTTGACTAAGTTACGTTCAAAATGTTGAATTATATTTTACTCGTCCAAAATACTTCTTACCGCCGAACTGTGTAGATCTTATCATTTTACGAATCTGTAGGGATTATATCTATGAGATAAAACTTTTGTCTCTTGTTAATATTCAATAAAGAAATTGTCTATATAGTTTTGATATCTCCATATTTCAAAGTGCTGTTGTTAAAAGAACACAAAAATGCATAGAAACTCATTTAGTGAGATATTTAGCTTCTTTTAAAAAAGCAATGCTGACAACTAGCGGAAATAAAAATGACAATCTAAAGTGCAAGAAACACACGAGAGCACATGGCGTAATTATATGAAATAGATAGTGACGTCATTTCCATTTCGTCACAGTATTACATGTGTTATGTATATGTTTTTTCCCGAAGGCAAAACATTGTTTAGTGACCTTGTTTTAAGACATCATTCTGTATTTACTATAACATTCTACCTCAATCTAGAAAATTCTACTGTGTTATGTAATAATTATTGAAAAACAGTGTATGACAGTTCTTTTTAGAAAAGACTGTCCTTGATTTTTCCAGAATGTTCTTTTTATTCTTAGTATTACTTTAAAGTTCTGAAACTTTCCATGTTGATATTTTATATTTTGAAGGATTATTTGAAGGATTTATATTAAAATTTTCTGAATTTAAAAAGTTATCTTTGAAGAGAGGAATTTTGGACTGTGTGAAACATTGTTGTATTTACTCTGACTGGATTTAAATTTGACCTGGACAGGATTTGGACTATTTTTTACATATAAGATTGGATTTAACAGCTCTTTGGCATTTTTTGAAGGTATTTGTATTTTTACTTAAATTCATGAATAAAACTTTGTTATTGTTAATAGTTGCTGGTTTGTCTTTCTGTTACTTTTATTTACTATAACAAGAAATTGTTACCCTCTGACGTAACACATGAGCGCTCTCTTACAGTAGCATTTTATTATGTAGTTGCACTATATTCTAAAAAAAAATACATTACCGACGCGGAAAATTTCAAATATATTAACAAAAAATACTTCTAACGTTTCGAAGCTGAATTATATTTGATCACGGCTTTACATATCTTTTTTATCTATCGGAGAGCTCTAAAATAAAAAATGCTACGGGATTAATGTGTGAATCAAAATATGGCTCTCTGCACTAATATCCCCTTCACATCTACGATTTTTCTTACGATTTGTGACGGACTGCACAAAGTCGTAAAAGTTCACCGATTCCCCACATTTACGAGCTATTTAAGAGCTGTTGACGATCAAATTGCGATTTATTCCGAGTTATTACGATGCATTTACGACTAAAATTACCGATTTGTTCCGAGTAATTACGGATCAATACGATCGTTTTACGAGCTATTTACGAGTTATTTACGAGCTGTTGCGAGTGAATTACGGAATATCATGATTCAACAAAGGCTTTACGAGTACATTACGATTTGTTTACGAGTTGTTACGAGTAGCTGCGTGTTAGATACGAGTATTTACGAATATCATGTTTTTGCAATTTAAATTTGCACGAAGGCGAGCGTGCTCTCCTCTTTTTGTTGACTACCTTCTTATTATGTGGCATTATTGCAGATATGATTGAGGTCTCACTCCATTGACGTATTGACAGCAACTGAAAGGAACTGTTCAATTTGGCAGATTTTATACCTCTCATAAATCGTAAAGCATACGTACGTACTCGTTAAGTACTCGTAAAGTGCCCGTAACAAATCGTAAACCCCTCGTACCGCATCGTGAAAGAAATCGTAAGAACTCGTAAACACATCGTAAACACATCGTATTTAATCGTAAAACAAAGTCTTTACGATACATTTACGAGCGCTTACGAGTGGTTTACGTGTTGTTTACGAGACTTACGACTTGTTACGAGCTCTTTACGAGCTATTCACCGATAATTCAAATCGCGGACGATCGTAAGAAATTTTTGACATGTCAAAAATATTACCTCAACGTTCACGATTGCTTGCGATCGTCTGCGAGTAGTGCCGAGCTATTTACGACTACCGACGAGCTATTTACGATTGCGTGCGACGGCCTACGAGTTGGCAAATCGTAAGGAATCGTAAGAAAAAATCGTAGATGTGAACTGGGTATTAGTCATCCATGGATATTCATAGTGAATCACCCGTTGATGTCATCATACAGTATTGAGTAAGTGGGACATCCAGGCATGACTAATCCTTAACAATGCTACAAAGATAATTGTCATGTATTGTCTTCCATAATGTAACGTAGATAAAAATACGAATACATTGTAAGGTCCAGATTTTCTCCATTAAATAGCCGTACACATAAAAGTTACATGATATCAAAAGAAAATTTCAGTATCATAAACACCCGTTTTCTGATAAAAAAAAAACCATCTACTGACATTTGATCATTCACTGTTTAATATTCTACAGATCTGTTGAATTTCGGATGTTTAAAGGAGTGCAAAATGTCATGTTTTTCGAGTTTTTCTGCGATTACTGCACTTAAAGAAAAACAGGGTATCGGTAGAATGAAGAAGCATCTCTTTAATGAATGGTTACAATTGATTTTGCAATGTGATTAAAAAGACTAAACAAGCACAAAAACTGCATCCAGCGCCCCTTCATTACTGCAATGTTTTCCTCTGATCCTTTACTTCCTAGCTGTAATTCGGCCAAATTACCTTTTAATAGCAATAGTCTTCTGGTAATTTTCTGGAAATAGTACTATTTATTTTTCTACATATAGTACATGAACTAATACCTTTCACTAAGCATACATATTTTTCACTGATATAAAATTGTATGTATTGTTTCACGAAGTGATTGATAAAAGTGTTTACATCTACAAAGAGTGTTATGCAATGACAGGAACACATGTAGTAATATAATTATTAACAATAACTTCTATATAATGCTATATAAGAAATGCCTTACATAAATCGTTGGATCTGAGCAATTTTAATCCAAAATATTACGTTACTGATCAATTGTTTCAAAATGACAATTGGACACGGGGACTAAGAAAAGAAACGCCACGGATTCTCAAAACTGAGTAATCATTGCACCATCAAACAGCAAAGCAAATTGACTCCATGCAGAATTGCCGATCAGAAAACGTACTTTGTTTATTCGCTCTTTAAACAGATTTTCTAACATATTTTACAAATAAAGATAAACAAATATTGTGATTTATCATTCTTTTTTTTATTTTTAGATTGATCATATTTTATAGCATATTTTCATTGCATATATAATATACACATATATAATACAAAGATATGAAAATAGTAAATGAGTTAGTTTTTTTAAGTTATACAAATATTATAATCAGCCAATCAAACCGGGTCTTATTGTTTATATTATATTAAAAACAACATATCCTTATCGTATACAGCGTGTGTCAACCATACAATAATACAATAAGTAAGATTGTGTCATATTGTTGTATACCTTCGGAGAACATTGCTCTAATAAAAGCAAAAAAAATATGTACTATGTAAGAATAATACGTAAACAAAAATATCGATATCATTATTTAGTTAAAACATTTGCAAAATCTTCTTTTGTTTAAACGGTGGATGCAGCTTTTTTCAGAACATTTTAATGCCACAGACGCGCACTCACTCACTCACGCACGCACGCACGCACGCAAGAAATAAACAAGTAACAAAGTCATAATAGAAAAGCTTATATACACATTTTTATTCAACAGTTTATTATTTCCTGTTATTTCTTTTCCTGCAGTACATGATATTAATTAATATGAGGATTACTATGACTGAAGAGACATTTCGTTCAGAAATAATGATTATAAATTTATCAAAGCCGTTGCCAAAAGTCCAACGTCTACGAGTAAAACTTTGGTGATCAAAATCTTTAGAAAAATCACTTACGTCAGTTAATTCTCTTACTACAAAATACGACCAAACTAGTTTGTGTGTTAGTAATTCAAATCTGTTGCAGGATTTCGTATTGTATTTATCCAAACCTAGACTGAATCCAAGCGTTGAAATATTACCTTTTAAATGAACAATTCGATTTATTGCTCCCAAACCAATGCCATCCCTAGGTCTGCATTTTGCCATGTTACCAAAATTATAATTTCCTTTCATGAAATATAACGGACCTCTGTAATATATTAAATCGTTTAGTCCCCAAACGTCTTCTGGTATTACTAAAGGTTGTGATATATTCCACAATCCTAAATTCAATGTTTTCCTACTCCAGTGTGGTTGAGTCCATTTAATAATTTCCTTATTTGGTTGTTTGCGAACAGATTTGAGAAGTGACCTGACATGGCCCGCCCAAGTAATGATCATCGTCGTTCTGGCATTAAGTGGACCGTGATTATTTAGGCGAATTATTACGTTTTCCTTTGATATGCTCATGTTACCTTGTCTTGCAACTAAGATTACTGGTGATCCTTCGTCTGGCAATATACCAATTTTTTCGCGTAATACTTCTGCTGAAAATGCGGTGTTTCTTTTTATTAACATATCTATTCTAGTTTCAAACATGTCCGTCCATAAAATGTTTCTTTTTTTAAAGTTCTTCGCAATTGATGTATCTATTTCACACGACCAATTTGAATACGATACATGAAATATACCTTCAGCTATTTTACGAATATGTATTCCTTTGTTAAAAACGTAACTATAAAAACCGCCATCTGGTTCAGTACGAATTGTTTCATCAACTTGTATTGACACAACAATAATAAATAAAGAAATAACAAAAGATACATGTAATGTTTGTGATATTTCCTTCATTTCTGAATTAAATCTTGAGAATAAACACCACGCCAATTCTTTTGCATTTCGAGTAATCTATCTAATGTTAAGTTCTGTTCCTTTCAAACTTACACGAGTTTGATTCATGCGGTGTCTAGGTGTTATCCTGATCACAGACCGTAACAAGTTATATTTGTAGAAATTAACCTGGTAGAGTTTGCTACAATGAATATATTTGAACGTTTATAATATGAAATAAACTTTGGTATACTTTGTGGTGTATATACATTAATCAATAACATTCATTCATAAAACTTGTACTAAATGAATCGTATATTCTTTTTAGCTGCTTCGGCTAAATGAATTCCCATTTTACTTTTAACGACAAACCTTTAAACATTGTGTCTAATACGGATAGGTGACTAATGAATAGATACAAATCAATGATAAGCTCTTTAAATTACTGAGTTTTATCAGTGAGATATATTCCATATCATTCACTGCATATTACTCACTGTAAATGATATTCAGAGCAATCTCTGTAGAGCAAAACAGTTTGAGAAATACAAATATTGCCTGTTGTGTAGAGATTGTTGTTCTGGGGAGGTAAATTTCATAGTATATTTTAGCTAGGGGAAATTTTGATGAGGTTGTTATAGAGAGTTTTTTCGAATACGAGAAGGCCGCTCTGGAGAGGTTGTACTGTAGCTTTGCCGATTTACTTCTACGGTGTGTATACATTTTGAACTATTTGTTAAAACAGGATGAAAATTGTAGCTGAACTTTGTTCTTTATAGTATATATCTCGATTCGAATTATTTTACTTATTGAGACTATCATAACGTTATGCAGGAAGAAATACTATAAAATGGAATTGTTTGTCGTGTGAGTCTTTCTAACGTCACAACACGTCTGAGGTCATGTTCATTTACGCGCGTCTGCTTCCCGCGATCAGATTAAAAATTGTTGCAAATCTTAACGCATTTAAGCATAAAATAAAAGAAAAATTGTTTGTTTATCGTGAATATATAATATCTCACCTCAAAGTTAGTAAAATTTCATATTTTCACCCGCGCTGTGCGCTCATGAAAATATTTGAAATTTTGTCACTTCTCAGTAGGATATATTCCATATCCACCAAAAAACAAACAAGTATCCAATATGTTTTATATTTTCCGACCCGATTTGAGACTGAAACAAAACAATTTGTGTAATAAAGATGAATATAAAATACACATAACATGAATTAAAACAGAAAAAGAAAAAGATGAAAGAGAGCAAGAAATGAGTCGTACACAAACGTGCACGTTTATATACACGGACACATAGATTTTATATGTCAAAACGCAGGTTGAACACAATAAGCAACAACGCAACATAATAGCAGACTCAGTTCGATTGGATATTTTAATGAGAAGTTGTGAAGCGTGCTACATCCACACGATCACACATGTTAAGACAATCGAAGTATCTCTATAAAAATCCAATGTTTTCGTAATGTAGAGTAAACAGAATTAGAATTGGCCTCAATCTATGTGAGTATGCATTGAGCATTTGTCTATTGTTTCTAATAAATCTTAAATTTTATAAGCTTAAACCAAAATGTTAACAGGTATCATTGGTAGTCCGCGTGTTTTATAATTTAAGGTCGCTATTGGCGATAACTTATTTTAAAGCGATTAACCCACACATCGTGGTGTGAGAATTTAAAATCAAACGTTTCCAGTATTCACCTTTATGCCGCATATTCAATGTTCTAACAATGTATGTTTCATCGAATTCTGTCCAAAATCGTTGTTTTTCTACTTAATAAAAACTAAAAACATTCGCCTACCATTTCTGATAAGGGTTTTTCTGGTTTATTGTAAAACGGAAATCCCTGCCTTCAGCATCATAAACATGATAATCAATAGAGCGTACAAGTATTGGTATCGCATTGTGTATTTGCGTTTTAAAAATGTAACTAAATAAAACAACAATATTAAATGAAGTCAGAACAATATTGTCCTTAAGTATTGACATTGAACTTATGATTATTCCGTATTATTGCGTAAATTATTGCTTAGAAGCGATGTAGCGATATATCTATTGCATATAAATAGTGGAAAGCAGGCTATTGTCATTTGATATCAATGTTTTCAGGTTGAGGTTGAAATGGGCTGAAAGGAGTGAGGAAACCGAACCCGGTCCGCCCATATCTGCCGAGCGTGATAACACTGATATCAAAAGACAGTTGTCTGTTGTTCTGTTTATGATGGCCGTCAATTTTAATTTGCCACGCCAATATGTGGCAAAACAGCAAGTACTTCTGTACACGCTATCTTAAAAATTCTTTCACAAAAGTAAAGTACTTCAAATTCTCATGCACGACATACTTTTCAATTTGATTTTATGCCACAAACAAAGTAGCAGTCAACATTAAAAACTTTACTTTCCCATGGCAAATGCTATTTTCCCATAGGAATGCGGTCTTTTCACATGGGAAATTCACTTTCTCATAGGAAAATGACTTTCCCATGGGAAGAACATGTGATAAATTTTCCCATGGGAAAGAGGATTTCCGATGGGGATTTCCCATGGGAAAGATATTTGTTTCTTAAAATGATAAATAGTTATCTTTTAGACTTATTTTACATCAGGAATATCATAACATGACTTTGTAAAATGTTATTTGTCATTTTATTTTTTATAGATTTTTTTCCCATGGGAAACCGTTCCCATATTTTGGCCATGGGAAGACGTTCCTATGGAAATCATCTCCTGTGTGAAATATTTCCGATGGGAAGACTTTTGAATTATTCCCATGGGAAATATTTCCTGCGGGAGTTATTTCCCATGAGAAATATTTCCGACGGGAATGAATATGTATCAAATCTCTTTGTTTTCTGTATATATTTGTGTACATGGGAGAATATTGATTCATTTAGTGTGCTTAAAATTGAGAGATCACCATACAACAATGTATTTAGTGTAACAGTGGTTATTGGCCTAATATTGTTTAGGAGATCTGTGCGTTCCCTTTGATATAAGGGACATCTTAAAAAGAAATTATATGTGTTTTCCACCTCCCCACAGTCACACAATGGACTGTTTACAATATTTTTTTGAAAAGATATGTTCATTCAGAGAGTTGCAGTGAGTCCTAAGTCTCCCATGAAGAATCTGGCATTTTCGTTCACCTGCATAATAATGACATGTGACTTTCTGTACGTCTGAATATAGTTGTCTATTGAATATACTTAAAAAGGGGAATTTCTGTGATCTAACGGTAGCTGGTTCCAGTCAGTGACAGTTGATGACAGAAAAGAGTTAGCAAAAAGTTGGGTATGACAATGCAGGTTACTAGAATCGCCGGCATTTCCAAGATTGTATGCAGATGGCTGCGCAACAGTATAAGGTATCAAGGAAGAAAGATACAGTGGTGTTAAATGATTTTTCATTTTATGGAAACGAATGAGTTTGTGTTTTTGTCTTCTGACTTTTAAGGGTTGGAAACCAGTTTCTTTGTAAAGATTGTTAAAAGAAACGAGTTTAGTGGCTCCAGTGATGATTATGCATGCTTCGAGTTAAATTTTCTCAAGTTCAAATTCATCGTACTAGGTAATGTTATACCATACAGCATCAGAATACTCCAGGAGAGGCCGTATAAAAGACAGATAGATAGTTTCCAGTTACTTGCGGTCAAGAATAAACTTTAAGGTTCTCATTATATTTATACGCTTCCATGCTTTTTCTTTAATGCTGTCAATATGTTCATGCCAATTTCCGTCGTTTGAAAATATAACTCCAAGATGCTTGTGAGACGTCACCTCGTTGATAAGAACGCCATTCATATACAAAGAAGGATGTAGGGGTTTATTAGTTTTACGAGAAATGAGAAGAGGCTCTGCTTTTTAGGATTAAAATCGACCATCCATTAATTTGCCCATTCATCTATTTTCATTAGGTCCGAATTTAGGGTTCCGGCTGATGGGATTGTCAACAATGATGTATAAGCTAGTATTATCAGCAAAGAGTTTGATAGTTGAACTGATATTGAGGACAATGTCATTAATAAAGATGATGAAAAGAAGAGGACCAAGAATAGTCCCTTGTGGTACACCTGCTGAGAAATATACAGTATGAGAACCTCCTGGAAGAACCACTTTCTGCTTTCTGTCGGATAAATAGTCTCAAAACCAGTTTAGCAGGTCTCCAGGTAAACCGATAGATTCTAACTTGAACAGAAGACCTTTGTGCCATACGCGGTCAAAAGCTTTAGAGATATCACAGAAGACTGCGCAGACTTCTTTACCTTCATCTAATGCTTGGCAAAAAGTATTCTGTATAGGAACAAGTTGGTTAGTAGTTGAGTCATTGGGAACAAATCCAGATTAGAGAGCTGATATAGTGTTGTTTGCTGAAAAGAAGTTAAAGACATGCTTATGAATTTTTTTTCTAGTGCTTTGCTTATCGTGCTAAGAAGCGATATAGGTCTCTAGTTAGAAACTAGCTGTAGAAATGCATTTAAATACTAACGTTAAAATAGTTTTATCATATCCAAAGAAAAAGGAAAGAAAAACTGCTACAACAGCTTATGAAATAATTTCCCACTTCTTGAAACTGAAGAGATTACAATTTGTTAAAAAATGGTTACGTGGTTATATGTTAGTGTGTTATATAAGTGAGAAGTATTTTCTTGACCTGATTTTGTTTTCAAAACAATTACTTCATACTTCCGCTTCTAGGTCAGTACGTACTGAATGTTGATGACAGTAAGATTCTTACAATGGTTGAAGGTGCCGATAGGAATACCAAGCTCGAGGATATTGTCTAGGCGGTAACGAGGCTCTGCATGAATCCATTACACATTACACGTACTTTACAGCACAAGAGTCATGTTGCGGTTTTCCAGTATCGGAGAACACACTAGAAGCCCCAGTCCGATATGTTAGAAAGTTATCACACACAGAATTATCAGACTTTCTAAAGTTTCAACTCCCGTATGCAAACACGTGATTTTCTGCCAAGCCCGATTTCATAGCGGTTGCGTTTTCTTGTTTTCGTATTAGGATTTCAAACAAATAATCCACAACTAGTTTTTGAGTAAACATTGAATCCATTAAGCGAGGACATCAGGGTTTTATTTTACCTTTAAAATGTTTTGACGAGCAGACCACATGCATTGAAATGCGACAACGTTTGTCTTGATTGAATTTCAATGTATTAAAAAACTACTGCGTTTTGTTTTACTTAAAGTTGTTCACCTTTAAAAAGTACAGACGACAACATGCATTGCAATGCGTCAACAATTAGTCTGAACTGAATTTGAACGTATGAAAAACTACAAGGTCTTATTTTACGTATACTTGTTCCCCTTTATAAGTTTCTGACGCCCACTTGCCTTGAAATGCATCAACAGTATGTCTTAATTTAATTTCAACGTATCAAAAAGAATCCTTCTTTTGATTAGCGTAACAGCTCACAAATATGTGCAATAAACTTTGATTTTAATATGTTTACAAATCTTGCTTTCGTTCACTTCATACGTGTAGGCGTAAAAGATATATAAGTCTAAAAACCAAATACGCATGAACTCAATGCCTTTGCAGAAAACTCTGTGATCAAACCTTATAATTTAAGTATATAAATTCATATTAAAATATCTACGTATGATTGCACCAAGACTTGGAGGTTTTTAATCAACATTTTTCCGGATGAAACGCGGACATTGCATGTCCTATTCGTAGACTGTGGTGATTTACCTAAGTGATCATTGATAAGTTGTCAAAAGCGTACTGGGAGTATTATGCTTTTCATTTTTATACTTAAATTACCTAGGATTATTATCATTTAGAAAGTATTTAGCTCGAGCCACTTTGCCTACGCTTGGAAACACTTGTCACTCACGGATGTGTGTTCGAAACATCGCCCTGGATGTAAAGATTTTCAAATGAAAAAGGCATCCAACTGGCTTACGAAATGTCTGTGGCTCTACCCAGGTGCGTGCCCATGCATGAAAAACAATGCTTGGAGGGGCATCTTCACCATCAACAGCTTGAAAACGTCTCTGTTACGTTCAACCCTTCAAAACAAAAACAGAAAGCACTTTTGAAAAATGGGCAAGCTATCTCAAATTGATTTGGTAAAGTCTGCTATTAGTGGAGTCCAGTGAAAAAGGTCTCAAATATGCCTAACTAAAAGTACTATAAGTACTATCTCTCATCATACAATTGTTAAAATTTTCAGGGCAAAGATTTTCTGCATTTGCAATATAGGATTTAAAGTAAGTACAAGTCCACAAACGCAGGCTGTCAATTATGCGCTCTTAAAATATCAAAAATCAGAAACTGGCAATGATCAAGAAATTTAAGGTTATCGTTATTAGGTTATTAGTAAGACCGCGAAATCCGACAAAGGTTTAAAAGTAATCACAAGGTGAAAGAAATGGCACACTTTCCGGTGTGTTTATCGTAATTATTGGACTTTGTGCCAAATTGAATTCTGATTTTAACGTCAAGAAACGCTTTGTATGACCTTTATTACAAACAAAGATCGGTACAGATATAAAAGTATGAAATACTGTAATATATAGAGAAAACAAACGTAAATACAGCATGAGTTTCAAAGATTTAAGACAATGTTTTGGACGTGAGCATGCTTCTGTTTGTCTTCGCATTCTTTAAAATTTGAATAATTCAGAGCATGCAGAATACTTCACAAATTCACAGATTGCAAGGTATTTAGATGACACAGTAGGCGCAGTGATGAAGATCTTTAAAATAATTTTGATTTACAGCACTTGAGATTTTTAAATATACATCGAATCTTAATCTTTAAGCCTGTGCTGAACAAAATATCAAAGATTCCACAAATGTTGAAACTATGTTTTATTTATCACCTTTAAGTTAATTTTTCTTTCGAGTAAGTGTAGCTACTTTAAGATACAAACGATTCTTAAAAAACACTTGGTGCACACCAGTTTTGTTGTCAGTCTGTCTGCAAATCGCAGTAAGAAGCAGTAATTTTCCCCTGATTTTGGTTAGACTGTGTTCATATATCGTAAGTTACTCAGGTATTATTGACTTTTTCACGGGTAAGAAAAGTCCTCGTGGCCATTTCTTGTTTGCATTAAACAAGATGAATTACACCTGAACATCTGCGTATATTCAATCGTTTGGTTAAGCTTCGTTAAAGCTGATGAGAAAACAGACCTTCTTTTAATATTCACGCCGATTTACGCAAGATATGTAACCATGGCAATTATAAAAATGAATGCCTTGACATGTTTGTACTCATTTACCCCTAATGATCTGTAAACAAAGCAAAAACTGCTATTTTAAAACTGATCATCTTGCCTAGACGGATAGGACTTCTATAAAGAGATAGGAAAAACTAATTCTAATCCATTGTTTAATGTTGTATCCTACATTGCCTTACTTGTAAGCAAGACCGAAAATAGTTAGCCTATCCCGCTAAATGTAATCGTTTATTTCTGCGCATAAAAATCAATTTAATACCACTCGAATACATTATTTGGGTTAATTGGAGAAATACTCATTTTTGGACACGAAAACACTAACGTTTACTTGGAGCTTTACTTCTGTTGTTCATATTTAATAAGGGAAACATGTTTTTAACAAATTCAACTTGTTTCGTACATGATGTAAGTATTGCACTTGATATACCAGTAACACGTCATTTCGTGGTCTTCTTGACAATGATAAAGGAGAGAACATCAGCTGATGCAAACTGCACTTACTGGCTCGGGAAACTGCAACTATCCATAGAAGTGTTCGTTCCTATGAAACCATAATATATCAAAACCAAATTGTTTGTGTGCGTTAAGCAGGGTTGATAATGTTCTTTGGTCAAGTGTGTGTTTACTTTGATTTGATCAAGTATGTTGTATGTACAACTGTTGATTGTCTTTTGATAATTTCCCACTGTCTTGAGAATATTATAACAACTTAATGCATAATGCACCCATCATAATTAACTGTTTTGAAATATGAGTTGTGTAATTGTTTTCATATCTATAGATAAATGTCTTGTTTCTGTGAATGAAAGAATAAAATAGCAAAATTACTTTGCTGACATCTGAGCAAATTAATTCATTCAAAGGACACAAAGAAAGACATATTATTAAGTAATTTTTGTGTATTCTTATAATTATGATGAAACTATGTGTGTCACTAAAACATACTGATCAATAGAAGAGAGTCCAAACAGTGAATATGAAACGATATATCCACGGCTGCCTTATCATAGCAACGGTATATTAAGTTGTTCTGAGAATCATTGCAGTGCTTTATCCAGCCTGAATTTTATTTAAATAACCCGATTTGTAAGTGAATCAATTCAATAAATGATATTGCTATATAGTTTCTATCATATGTAGGGCGGAAAAATGATTGAATTGAACAGGCTTGAACTCATTCTGTCCGTTACTTCAATTCGGTTCGATTGTTACCATAATATTATGTTTGAATAAACATAGTATGTCCAAGCGAATGTTGTTTGTTTAAGCCGGTGCTAGGGGACGTGAGAGGTGTTGTATATTTTATTACCTCTCATGAACAGACTCAAACCGAGTCTGCTATTATTCTGTTTGATTGCATTCTATGCTTCCAACAGATCTTTTTACAGATTTTTTTTTACAATAGCGTACGACTTACAGTGTACCATGCGTATGTTTGACTTACATTATTCCGTTTGACCTTCTGTTATACATTAGTATTCCAATATATCTTCCATTATGAACTTTTAGAAAAATAGCTAAAACACATAACTAAAACAATATTCAAAATTGTTGTTTTTACAAAGGAAAACCGTGGTATACATTTTGCCTCGCACACTGTTGGGGCGGGGATGAATCGGTTAACAGGAAAAGTCTATTGACTTTCATGCTTTAAAGTCTTTGTGTATACAAGAACATTTTCTATATCAATCCTTCATATTTTGTTTCACTGATATCTTTTTTTTCAACGGATCGTTGATAATAGACTATGGTACTTCGAAATTTAAAAAACACAACTAGAGGACCATAATGGTTATAACGTAAAAAATTTATGACGTAAAGAATCTCATTAACCTACCAGAACTTAAAGAGGAGACCACTTGACTATTTTACATTTTATTTAAAGACATGTCTCATGTAGCACTGAGAAGAGACATACGTGCATTCACAGACACAATAAATTAATTTACTTCTTTACATTAACTTTTGTCCGTCCATTCAACAATGCTTCGACTGATACCGAATTAATTCAGCCCCCTACTTTTGAAACCTTTCTAAAGCCATTGTATTCTTGAAAGTACTGCTAATATATTTGACCATACCTGTACAATTTAGGCGGTGCTGACTGGTAGGTGTTGTAAACTTTATGTCAAGCTAAACCAAACATGCGTGAAACAACTATTTCCGGCATCGTTTAACAAACCGAAACCCGTGACGTAAACGTTAAGGGAAAGTAGGACCGGATAACGACGACAGATAGTAAATGAGTGTACAATCATATCTATTTTTCTTTCAATTAAAGTATGGCTTAAAACCTTCATAGATTTCAAAAGAAGTAGAAACAGATTTTTCTTTAAAGATTTTTGTCACAATTCCGTTATTGTTTATCAATACATTTGACCAAGTATATTCTACTAAACGACATAGAAATCTTGAAATCTGTATAAAAATGTAACGTGTACTCGAATAACGAAAACATTAACTAGGCTGATAAGTTCCATTGCATTTCAGTTTCTGGAAGCTAGATTCTTTTGAAGATAACATATTAGGTTATTTCATATTTTACATTGATACCGTTTTATAATTTTATTTATATCGGTCAAAAAAATAGAACGGCAATAATACTTTCTATAGCGTATCTTGATCTAATATCGGGTTACATAATTTCTTCTATTTGCCTTTTGGGTCTCTTAACCTGAGAAGCACAAATGTATTTAACAAGCTTATCTTCAAATTTATTATAGATATGAAAGGTCAGTAGAACATTCTGCTTTATAAACGTCGGTTCTTAGTGTTTTAGGAGATGGGTATATTTTTGTTGCACGGAAAGTGTTTATGTACTTATAACCATGATAAGACATGTGCAACGGAAATATAAGGATCAAGCGTTTAATGGTGTTTAATGAGATTTTGGTCATGTAATTAATGCATTTGTTAAACATTAAGCATTTGATTATTTTCATTTTTTATGGGCTATGGGTGCTTAATACATGTTAGATTTTCACTGGAAGTATTTTGAATATTTGATTTTTCCTATCCTAGTTACCCCCACCAAAATAATGCTTTTTTAGCAGAAAGCATTAATTTTAAAAATAAACGTACCTAGCCAAGGTAATTATATAAATAATAATAACTATTGCATTATATATGTTAAAGATTCACATTAACAATTACAAATTTATCCGAAATTCATTAAAAATGCAAATTTTGTACAAAAATTATTACTTCCATTTGCATATGCTGGCAAAATAAATAAATGAATTTGGAAGCTACATTCTCTTATGGTTCAGGTTGTTGAAGTATCCCAATATCTATCAAATGCTAATGTAAAACTGCTTGTATTACATTAGCGAACTTCAAGAAATATGACATAGCATTATTTCATACCAAATACGTCAAATATGTCACAAATTGTATTATGAGTGAAGCCAAAAACAAACATGCAGGTACATTCTTTACATAACATTTTCTCTGCGGAACAAAAAATCTGCACAAAAACAGCAGAAGCAATATCATGTCACTAACATGCATTGTTAATAACGTTAATTATTTAGATCATTATATAATTATAGGGCGCATATTTAGCTGTTTAATGCATAGCTGTTAACGTATTTTTTCTGTTCTTAAGTTATGGTGCCAGGAAGTGCAAATGATTTTCATATGACTTAAGAGGCGTGGCTAAAAATCAGCTCGTGATCTTCTTGAAAATAATAAGTGGAAACATTTGCTTGAAAAAAAAATGCATCAGTTACCTCAGGAAATGACAATCTTCTATATAAGTGCTCCAAATTACGAAATGGTAATATTCTCAAAATGGTTTCCTGCACGATAAGAAGAACTTTCGAATTTCAAGCATGTTGTCACTTTGATTTTGTTTGAGCTCGCATGTTGTTTATTTATGATTAAATTTGGGTGTCTAGTTCATTATATTTCCCTACTATATAAAGTACATATAGCAATAATGAATAATTAAAAGGTATGAAGCATTTTCTTAAACATATTTGCAAACATCATGATGCAGATATTTGTATTTAATGTTTATACTTATGAGTAGGCTGGATTTAATGATAAAACAAGTGTTGCCTTTTAAGTTCGGTCGATATGTGGATTTATCGACCTGATAAAAACGATATCAACCTCGGTCGATATCGCTTTTATCAGGTCGATAAATCCACATATCGACCTCACCAAAAGGCAATAATTGTATCATATGTATTTTATACTTCTTTGCAATATTTCATATTGTACAGCAAAAATCTTTTTTCTTATGAAACTTGTACGCTTATTTACTCATTAAGTTCAATTTTCATATAATGTGAGGGCAAAACATACAAAATCTGGAACATGTCCTTGAGATATCAAAAACCGTTACGCACATTGAAATTTGAACGGCCTGGTGTCAATTGATTGTATGAATGAATTATCGTGTGCAAACACTATACGACATATGCGTTACAGGTCTGTTATATGTATATACAAATTGAAACAAGACATTTTCTGCATTGTAGCACAGTGTGAATGATTTTCATTACTTCACATTTTAGTGTATTTTTTCTAATAAACGACTCAAGCTGTTGTGCTAAATATATATCAATAACTATTAAAATCTTCCAGTTATCAGACAATAGATATATGCATATGAAGTAGTTTCAGATCGATGTAAAAAATTTGTAATAAATGTTCTATTTTTTTCCTTTTTCTTAGTAAATCACCTGCTTTCTGCAGACAGAGCATCATTGTAGTACAAATGCCACTCTTTCATTCGGCAAACAATTATATACATTTTCCGTGCGTTTCTTCAAACTCCCTAATAGTTTCACTGAGAAGATAAGTAAGGAAGATTGAGATTTAATATTTGTTCAGGTATGGCTGTGTACAAGTTTTCATTATTTATTCCTGTAGTTCTGAGGTATCAAAATTCAGAATATTGCAATGTTCATATAATGTAGAAACATATTCAAAATCTACTTGATCAACTCGGTATATTGTAAGTTTTTCTTGAGAGCTTTTCTTTTTCATTTTGTCTAAGGTCTGATTTATGTAATCCGCGTTTTACACATATGTCTTTGTTGCTGGATTATTATTCTACAAATGCTCTATTTCAGTGTCCTGAATTTTTTAAACAGGTCCCGCTATCTATCCTTTTGGTTTTTGTTATTAAATTACCATACTTATTTAATGCAGACAAAATCAAAATTGTGTCCACTAGAAAAAGAAATTCAAGTTTTCCTTTAAGACAAATGATATTAACGTAGAAGAAAACTTTGCAGTTTCATATGCCAAAATTGTAATGGGATTCACATGTACCTATCTAAAGTTTTATAAATAATTTTTCAGAAGTTCTAAATGAAGTAAGAAGAGTTTCTTTGCCAACTGCCCGCTATAAAGATTGACTTCAATAGTCGTTGTTCAAATTTAAGTGAATTTTAATTCGATGTCTGGTATATTTTCCAGGTGAACAGTTATTTCATCATTATCGGTGCATCCTTGATATTACAAACGCTCGGCTTGTTTGTAAGAAACGCTCAATATTATATGGGCCGCGCCAGAGAAAACCAACATAGTACATTTACGATCAGCATGGATCAAGACCAGCCTGCGCATCCGTGCAGTCTGGTTAGGATCCATGCTGTTCGCTTTCAAAGCCTATTGCAATTAGAGAAACGTTACCTAACAGCATGGATTCTGACCAGACTGCGCGTTTGCGCAGGCTGGTCTGGGTCCATGCTGGTCGCAAACGCACTACGTTGGTTTTCTCATGGCGCGGCTCAATTATGTTGTGTTTTAACATAATACTGGATATTATTTAGACAAAGTGAAGCCCATCTAGACTTTCACGAATGACTAACAACGATACATATATCTCATCATCTCATGTAGAAATAAAATTGTGTAACTAAATTAAAATGAAAATTAAATCGCCGACGAGACTGGAAAAAAAAGTGAAACGATATCACTCTGTTTTAACGAAATACTTTAAAGGTAAATTCTACATGAACAAAAACACAATGTTATGATGATAAAGTCACGAAAGCAATTTTTCTGTTGTTATTGTTATTTGCTGTATATAAAGCTGTCTTCCCATTTATTTTTATTTCTTTAACAGGAATGTCGTATATTCAGAAACCATAAATTTGTATAAACATTTCAAAGAAGAACACATTTTTGCAAGTGTGTTCTTTAATGTAATTTGAGCTTACTAGTCAGAGTTTATACTAATAACTGGCATTTTGTCTCTAGTTGTTTCATGTTTCCATAAAAAGAAAAACTGTTTCTTTCGAAAGGAATTTGCTAGATGCAACAGTATTAATTTTCCTGAGAATCAATAAAGATATTTTAACTGGGTTTTCTAATAAAATCTGTGGAAGCGTACAACGCAACCAAGAAAAAACAATCGTAGACTCTGATTGAGACAGTTCATGACAGGCAATGAAATGTGAATCCCCTTGATACCCTACGCCTCCAGCCCTGCCCAAAGCTGAAATTCACTAAATGGATTTCGTGACTATAAAGTACCAAGAAATATCAGTAGTGAGTCCAAGTATGGGGAAACATATTTCGGCGGCCATATCCAACACACAGGCTTTGATTAAAATAGTTTTGTTAAACCGCAGTCATAAAGTTATATCTTAACCACGCAGAGCTTAAAGGCATTAGCCTCCAGGGTTTGGCTAAAATGATCTTTCATTAAAATTGAGTTTGGTCATACTAAAACCATTAGAATATGACTTTTTGTTTCTAAACCATCTTAAAAATGCTAAATAAGAAGAAAAAATATTCCCGAGTCGGGACTCGAATCCGGACCGCATGGCAATGAAAATGTTCGTGCGTTCTTGACGAATACACCACGGAGGTACACGTACTTAACGGTCGTTAAATATAATCAAGGCAGTTTACTTCCGGCACCTCTTTACAAACGCTTTTCAATTTTGGACAGAAAAAACTACTAGTAATTCTTATGTGTTTCCATAACATAATCAGTCAGTAACCCAGTTCCAAAGCCTTCCTTAGAAATATAACAATAGTTTTCTGATATCTAAACTTTTCATCTTTCTTGTTGTCATACGATCTGGAGGTCAGTGCCTTTAACTAAGAGAATTCTAGGTTATTTGATAATGTTTATGTATCTCATCCACTAAGCTCTAGGGAGACACATACCTGCATAGAAAGTGGCGTTCTTCTTCAAATGAATTGTGTGTGAAAGTTAATGCATGTCTGTTTAAAGATGTTCCGTAGACGCTGAATTCATTCAGGACAAGTCTAACACAGTCTGTGTAGAACCTGCCTCTGCCCTCGAAGTCCACCACAATTGTGCGGAAAGCATTATTGGTAATTATCGCATAGTGCGGCAATTTTCCTTTGATCTTTGCAGCATGTTATACATAGTAACACACATTATTACTACAAAACTGTGCTGATATCTTACAAAACTGTTGCGATATATGTCAACACGGGAATCTCTATGGAGTTTCATAAGAAAAAAAAGTGTTCCGATATATATCAGCACAGTAAAACTGTTCCGATATATATCGGAACACTTTTTCTCTATTGAGGTCCTATCAAGGGAGTATAATTTTTTCCTTTCAAAGAAAAGATGATTTAGCTCCAATTTACAGTTCACAGAGAAAGAATTGTCACAAACACCTACAATTATAAAGTAAAAGAATAAATAAACTAGAATATTTCAAAAACTTGATAGTTATTGCCAAATTCAGAAATACATGAAATATATGAAATTCTGAGATTTCTCAAATGTTTATTTTTCTTTGATTTTTTTACAACAAGTTTTACAATATGTCTGGCCAATGCAATGCAAAGATTTAAAACCAATGCAGAAATTTGTTGGGTACTTTTATCTGAGGAACACATTTTCTAAAACAGGAAGTTTTAGTGTTTCAGTCAGCGAGGCGCAGAAAGGGAATCAAAATAGTAAAAATAATAATAAACAAATTTAAATGAAAACAATATATAAATTTTAATGATAAACTATGCGATAAAACAGTTATAATATGTAATGCTCGTGTGTTACCAGGATATATCAGAGCTAGGGGTACATCTCGTTATTTTTCTCTTCACATATCTGTCTCGGCCTACCGGCCTCGACGATATGTGCAGAGAAAAATACCCTCGATGTACCCCTAGCTCTGATATATCCTGGTAACACACTCTCACACATACTATAACTATTACAACCATAATTTGATTGGTTTTATTTGGACACTTTTGGCTGTAGAGACATCTGAGTGATGTAGTCCTCAAATCAAGTTAAATCAAAAGAGCTTTTAGGTTAACGGCTGTCCTTTGCAGGAAATCTAACTAAGAATATTTAATGGGGATAATAAGAACAGAGTTACCTCTGGTTATCTCCACAGAGGGCGCTGGAGAAATAAAGGGTAAACATCATCTCGCCTGACCTTAGATTTACTATAGAATGTAGTAGAGATTCTGCGTAATAAACACTAATTAATTTGTAATTTCCTAGGTATTTGACCCTAAACACTAATTAATTTGCAATTTCCTAGATATTTGACCCAGAACAAAATAAAATCTTAGAAAATAGTCAAATGAATTACTTAAACACATTTATTTAAAGGATTGAATTTGATTATGGTTCAGTATTGTTGTGTACCTCTATGTAAGGGTTATGAAGGAATTCATTTTCCAAAAGAACAACATTTAAAAGGATTGATGGAGAGTAGCAGTAAACTAGAAGATCCTGTGAATAAGACAAAACTGTGGCAACCTAGTAAACATGATATTGTTTCAAAATATTAAGATCTGACTTGCCAAAAACAAAACTTAATCTTGGGTCAAGGATTACATTTGTGTGCTTCAACATAGCTAATTTCCGCAGGTGTATTGTTGGTAAACTTGCATAACTATTATTGTTTTGCGCAGAAATACTAAGAAATATGAACTATTAATGCTGGGCTGTTATATATTTATTTCAACTACATACAATTATTTATCATAGAATGAACATCATATTGTATTGCAAATGTCTACATATATCATCATCAATGTTATTTCACAGATGATCAGCTATTTATTTCCGCAGATACTTTTTGTAGAACAGTTCTAGCTTTGTGTTACAGTACTCATGATCTAGTTCAATTTTTTGTACAAAAATATCCTTGAATATATACATAATGAAAAAGCAATATTGTCTTTTACTTATATACATCTGTCCCTGTATCTGATAATAGTAGTTTGAAGTTTTCTTTAGCTCAATTTCTCCGTCCGTATACTCCAAGTATGGAAACAATTTCCCAGGTCGGATCATTTCTTCTTTCCCAGCATATGGACATTTAACCTCAACTATTGTTTGTTCATTGATGACTCCGTCGGGTGTTGCAGCCAGATATGGTCTTTCTCTACATATGAATAAACCACAGTTGTTAACACTATATCCCGTTTGCTTTTCAAATTTCTTAACTGCTGTTTTTTCATATTGCTTCCCAATTTAGGGAAGTGGATCCTATGGTCTGCTTGCAGTTGGTGAAACGCTTCAGTGGACCAGTCGGAACCCAGAGGTTCTGGTAGGAGAATATATGTTCATCCCTGAAGTCTTGATTTCTGTCATATGCTTAAAGTCTGAAAGTAAGAAAAAGATAGACACCATAAATTCCTCAAACAAGATATAGTGCTAGCATAAGTCATTAACCTGTAAAATGTTATTCAAAGGGCTACTCTCCAGTATTATTGCTTTGTATAAGCAACACTAAATCTACAAATAATGAGATGCAATAAAGATAGCATCAATAAAACTTGCAATATACACCATGGCCTACATGTACTGGTTTCTCAAGGTTTGAATAGATTAATACTATTTTTCTGAAAATTATTTAATTATAACAACATAAAAACATACCTTGTTAACAAATATTCCTTTCTGCCTTTGATTGATGCCCCTCTTTTTATTAATTTTCTCTGTAACTGTATAACTTTCCATCCAAAATATTTTGATTTCTTCTCAGAATCCATTGCAAAGTGTAGTGAGATAAGAATCTGGGTCAGCATTGTTTACCCCTTATTTTACTAGCGCCACCTAGCGAGTAGCTGGCTTATTATCCCCATTCTCCCGCAGTAACACGTGATGTGTGTGTTAAGATAATAGAAGATGATATGGCGACGGACATAGGCAATATGAAAATGTTACGCTGAAAGTATTAAGAGTTTAGATCAAGGCTGTAATCATGTTTTGCTATCTGACAGTACATTTCGACCTCACCAATGTATTACGCATGAAAGTCCTTACATCTGCCAGTAGTTAACATTACAAAAAAGTTTTTCCTACATAATACTTAGCAGCTGATATGCTTCTATTACAACACGTGGTTATTCAGTGTCTAGAAGTTCCTCTTAGTCTGTTTTGACGATTACCTATATCTAAAATTGATACCACTGCACATATTTCATTTCGCTCTGAAAAGGCATAATCATAGAATGATACATTCTACAGCGTATCTTTTAAATATCTGTTTAGCTCTATGATAACTTCTTATACTTGCGTTTTGGGTCTCTGAACATGAATCCAGAAGCACAAGAATAAAAGCAGCAATGACTTACAACGTGACCGTAATGTATTTATCTACAATATGTGAACTTAAGTAGAATCTTGTAAATTATCAGGAAGATACTCCGTGTTTGTGTATATTTACACAGGTTGGCATGTTTGTGTCGATTTTTACACGTTTACCATATAAAGGACACTATTTTATAGAATAAAATCTATAAGAACCCCTTTCGAAGAATAGAACGATGTGAAATAACCTTTTTGAATGTCACTTCTATCCTGGGACGTATATATTAATGACCCCAACCCAAAACTCTTCCCCATTAAAACGCGTCTCCCCAGTTGAGAATCGGTACCGTTCTATAAAAGAATGTGATCAAACGAATGTAGTTTAGGTCGAAAGTGTAGAAGTAAATTCCTGCCAGAGAACGGACACTACAGTACTGTTTATATTGTTTTCTATAATTTGATGCAGACAAGCTGCTAGTTAGTAACGAATATAGCATTCGGCTACTCGGTGGATAAGTATTGATTTGAACTAATTAGAATTTACGAGTGTAAACGGGTACCTCTCGAAGTATATGTACTTGTTGCTTGCATTAACTATAGCTGAGTGTCCAAAGAGTTCGTTGTTCTAAATGTATTCAGTTATACGGTTGAAAACCTCCAGCATAAGTATGTGCGTGTGTGTACGCGTGCGTTCGTGCGTACGTGCATGTCTACTTGTAGCAGTGAACACATTGACTAACTTTATAGTGCTACCTCACTAGAATATTGCGCCGTAGCCATGTGACATGATATCCCACCTAGTAATAATAACACTGGACTGACTAGTCCTAGAACCATTCTCTTAATGCTGCACTCCAAGCGAGGAAGCTACTAGTGCCATTTTTCATGTCTTTGATATGACGCATCCAGGTAGGTAGCGAAACCACAACCTCACGCTCTGCAAGTAGGCTATCGGTGCGGTCATGATGAAGGGAAAGGAAAACCGTTAGACGTGGTGTTTACATCACATTGAATAACTGGCTCCGTTTTCTGCAGTAGGATTTTAGGAAAATTGCATGAACAAACGTTTGAACTATAAGAAGTTTGAAGTATGGCAAATTATAAAGAAAACAAAACTAATTGATATATGTCATCTTTATTGCACAATCAGTTGCAAAACCATACTAAAAAGAATATCTGTTTATAATAATAGAATATATTGCAAGAATTTGAAGACAACATGACTTCTTAGTAACTGATAACTTTGCAGAAACATTTACACAAAAGACACCTTCAATAATTATCACGCTGTTGTGTTGGATGTGTTTAAAGGTTGTATAGCTCGAAGGCACTCGAACGTATTTAAATACACTCATTGCATTTCAGACTAAGGTGAAGATTTCTGGAACTTATATACCTACAAAGCAGCCTCATGCGTGTGTATATAGCTAAGACCATACCAAATTAGATTCTGACAGGTCTATTCAATAATAAATCACCATCTCAAAGTTTCATAACTAACTTTTGAAGAATACTACTTTCATGCATATTGTTAAAACAAAGGCTAAGCTTCCATGATTGTAAAAGATACGGTAACTAGTATCATTTAATTATAAATGTCCGAGAAAGACCATGCAGAAACATTTAAGAAGCGGTTTTCATTATAAGAATTCCGAATGGAAGCAACAGCAGACTAAACATATCCAGCTACAGGTTTGCTATGGTATTGTCACAGAGTTTACTGCAACACTTATACATTCTCGCTTCAGATCCGAACTATTTCTATATAAATGTTTGAATACACAACGTTTATACTTGTTTGGCATAAAAGTCTCGTCCTTAGACATACCCATCAATTGGATATGGTTTTTCCTTAACTTTTACAAAGATCAGCAAAACAATGAAGGGAAGTGTATATCAAACATGTAGCAGAAAACCTTGTTACACAATTTGTGAGCTTCCTTTCAAATGATTCCTAACTAAACGTTACGAGTAACTTGAATTTGAATATGACGATGAAGGCTATGAGTGGAATATATTTGAGCCATGCCATGGGAAAACCAACATAGTGGGTATGCGACCAGCATGGATCCAGACCAGCCTGCGCATCCGCGCAGTCTGGTCAGGATCCATGCTGTTCGCTAACAGTTTCTCCAATTCCAATAGGCTTTAAAAGCGAACAGCATGGAGCCTGACCAGACTGCGCGGATGCGCAGGCTGGTCTGGATCCATGCTGGTCGCATACCCACTATGTTGGTTTTCTCATGGCACGGCTCATTTAACAAAAATAAACTGACCTCAACTTAAATAATCTTGCATGTTTCACACTGTAATGAAAAGAGCAATATAAAACTATACACACAACAAATATGAAAATGTTAAAATAGAAAATAAAAGATACCTTTGATACAGGAAAATCTCAGTATATAGATCTTTGAGAATAATGTAATTCACTGAAAACTTACACCCTTAATGCTTTACAGAACAAAACATATAATTATACATGTAATCAATACAAAACAAATCATCATTTTACACAAATAAGTAAATAAGTATTTTAAACAAATAAGTAAATAAGTGTACTGCTATTTAACACTGTCTTATCTGGTCTTTATTAAAAATGCTATACTTATTGAGTCCGCAAATGTACTCCAGTGAGATACTCTTGTGCGAAATGACATGCTATAAGCAACTCAAAGTGGATGCTGATTATTGACTGAAAACTTAATCATGTCTACTTCTCTAACAATCAACGTAGAAATGAAACAGATCGTCGTTGCAGCGATCATAAGACAATCGAAGGTAGCATAAAACATAAGGATGTGAACTGATACTACACCATAGAACATCAAAATTCTCAATCTGAAATTTTACATTTGCTTTGGAATATTAATAAATTCCTGCAGCTCTACTTGTAGTTAAAATGTTGTAGAGTTTATGTCATCTGAACAGCATAATTACTACTCTCACATTTATTATCTTAACAAAAATGTTTTGCAGATACATTTTATAATCAGAATAATGAATAAGGCTCTGGTTGAAATAACAAAATTGCATACACCTTTCTTCATTCACATGTATCAACAAAGTAAAGGAAATGTAAAATTTAGGAAAACAGTTGAAGTAAGTTAACCAAATTGTTTTATGCATTCAGTCAAATATTACTCATAGCACGTGCGTTCTTCAGCTACTTCACTTCTACAAATGTCAGCATAAAACGACGACAATATTGGACAAACAATTATGATCACTTTTATGACAAATACACTATATGTACATGTTAATATCACAGATCTTTATATGGCTTAATGGAACGTTTGACTTGTCCTATGTGGTTACATATATGTATTCACTTTCCTTTACTGACAACCTAGAGTTACTTATTAACGATTTTTAAAACTAACTTTCAATTTCTGAAATAAAAAGCATTATATTTGAAAGGTCTGGAGCAGTCCTTGATATATCTGGAACAAATATTTATAGATAAATGCATTTTGGCAGACAAGTGTATGCCTGCTTTTATAGCATTTCTAAATTAATAGTATATCTCCCTTTAGTAGTTTCCTACGGGGTTCCTAACATATTTATTTTCTACCTAGATTTAGAAAAATCTTTACAACATTGACAAAGATATAGAAAAATCTTTACAAAACAAAACCACATAAGACAAACTACGCGTTCAGCAGTTTTGATATACTTTATATACAGCGTATCAAAACAAATCTTCCTGTAACTGATCAATATCTCTAAACGTGTAAAAAGGTTCATAATTATCAAAACGTTCGAGAGGATTAAAGCTAACATCAAAATTTAAACAAATATTTGAAACGTCATCTGAAACAAAACTTTACTCATGTTATCTCGACAAACTGTGTATATAATGTCATCATCATGTCTTAAATTACACTGTTGCCATGGAAAGAAAGTTTATGCCTTTGTATACGTATTAATGACATAACATAAACATGTCAATAAGTATGTTAAATAACGATTTAGATTTTTGTCGTTTCATTTTCTGCATATATTATACCACAGTCACACATACGGCGCAAATAGCTACGTCGAGCTACGGATAGAATCGTAGTAACCCGTATCGATCCGTACCTGAGCCGTACGAATTGGTACGAATTGATACGGCTTACTACATTAAGGTACGTCTCAGGTACGTTTCAATACGGGTCGATACGGATTACTACGTTTTTATCCGTGGCTAGACGTAGCTTTCCGCGCCGTATGTGTGACTGGGGTATTAAGCTTTTCATCCGAAACAAATGTCCGACATTTGTAAAATTACGCTTTCATATGAAATAATACCTGAACAAAATAACGAAAGAATATAGAAAAGAAGGAATAATTAATGCTTTCATATAAACTGCACTTGATTCTACTTGATTTCGTCTACCCTCTGTATTAAAACTGCGAGTTGTGTGCACATGACTGTATTCCGGGTTCATCGTTTCGCAAAATGGTGGCATGAGTCCTGTTAGTAGAGTGTATACAAAATTTGCTGCACTTCCTCCGCAGTGAAGTTGTGTAGTGTTCGTAAGACATCCTCTTGCTACTGCATGGAATCTGGAAAAAAAACAACAAGAAAACAAATTACTTCCTATAGTGCACACGTTTTATATAGTCAAATGTACACGATCCTGTCATTTTTAAATAACTCAAGACTGAGAGATTTAACTTAATTAAACTTACTTTCCAATGTACTTAACATGGAAAGAAGTCAAAATGACTATCTATTCTTTTGATTTTATGCTCGTTTTTAGTTCAGTCCGGGATAGAAGTGGACGGTAGCATGTATTTCCATTACAGTCCATGAACAGGCACAGTCAAACCGAACCTTTTCATATTTGTCTTGCTGTGCGACGTGTGGAGTTTCCATTTTTCTATTTCAATACAAACATGCACAATGCATATTCAAGTAAAATGTATATTCTGTTTACCAAATTTGTTTAGTAGATGATTTCATTCGTTTTTGGTAGGGTGGTTAAGGTCGGTGATTAGAGGTAAAAAGACAAAAATAAAATAAAAATTTAAAAAACAAAATACAAAGCTGACTTACCTGCATGTTCCCATGATAAGTACGTCGATGTTTGCACCGGCGTTCACTTTTGCTCTAAAACTTTTATGGGCCTCTTTGCTGCAGTTTGAGGTTTCTTCATGATGTTTGGCTATACATTCCGCATGTTCCTCGTAAACTATAATATAAATACAGAAATTAAACAACAGAGGAGGATATTTCGAGTTTACCTTTCTTAAAATTGATTTCGCTACAATTTGTTTTTGTAAGAAACAAAATTAGCAGCTCTTGGAAAAGGTTGGTGTACAGTTAGTTGCAAATGTCTAAACATTTTCACGAATTTGATGAGAATCTTCATTCCAACCTTTCAAAACTTCTCAAAAATGAAGGTATTTACTCTCTATCAATGTTTTCCTGCCTTTCTGTTTTGACTTAAATATGATTATGACCAAATAAAACCCTAAAATATGTCATCTTTCAAGATTAACGAATTCCATGACATTTTAATGATTTGATAAGATGACTACCAACTGAAAGGTAAGATGAAAAATATTACAATACGTGAATTTAATAGCATCCTATTGCATACTATGTTTCAAACACTTCATTATTTCGAACTTGTACGAGGTATTCATGATTTGTTTGGAGAGCTAACTATAACCGTATCCGGCACAGATTTATACCAATGTATACAGTCCGAAAATTGATCGTGTATTTTCTCGTTAAAACTGTTTTGATATGTAATCTATACTTAGTTAAAGCTATTTTTACAATTAATATAGTACTTTTTAAAAAATTAAGGTTTTGTGTATTCATTAAATAACAATACATTCTTTATCGTATACATATGTCAAAATAAAATGTTTTAACAATATCATAACTTTCATATAATTTAAAGCATTAATTTGCAGACATTTTTGGAAGGAGGTGGGGGTGGGGGCTAACGCATTTGTCCACTAGCATAAAAGTCAGTTGTAATACCTACAGTTATATCACTTTCATTCATATGTTCCCTGCGAGTAACAGTTCTCCCCACGAAAACAAGACAGACTACATTGACCAAATTTTACAAGGGACTGATCCCACATTGTTTGATTGCTAGTAAAAAGCAAAATAAATTTCAAATTAATCAGGAGGCAAAATATTTAAAAATAATTTCTCCTAATATTTTCTGGGTTGATAATTATAGGATGAATACACACGTTTGATGCAAATCTTCAATACAGGTGTAAAATACACCATCTCACTCTCACGACCATTGTAAGTACTTTATGAATATTTGTAATGGCAGTTATTTGCTTAATCTTGTCTTTCGGTGTGCCTTCCAGTATGTTGTTTTCCATGAAAGCAGCTGTTTATTATCTTCTGTTAAAGATCGGCTGTTTTGTTCTAAATGTTTAATTATCATACCTCTGATATGTCTACAAAAGTAGTCCACTGTATTCACAACTTTATCTTTATCAATAAGTCTTTGTAATGTTTGTTCCGCATCTGTGGTCCCTCGGCAACGATCGAGTATATCTTGTATACAGTCAGCCACATCTCGTAGCCGCGAATCTCTGAAAAAGAACAACAAAACAAAAAACTTATCAATCAGAACTTGTTCAGGTCGCTTATACGAAAAATGTCTAGGACAAGTTTTCAAATTGAAACGGTATTTGCGTACCCCTCTCTAGTTAAAGGCTTCTGTAATACGAAGAAACGTTATATGAGCCGTGCCATGAGAAGATCAACATAGTGGGTTTGCGACCAGCATGGATCCAGACCAGCCTGAGCATCCGCGCAGTCTGGGTAGGATCCATGCTGTTCGCTTTTAAACCTACTGCAATTAGAGAAACCGTTAGCAAACAGCATGGATCCTGACCAGACTGCGTGGATGCGCAGGCTGGTCTGGATCCATGCTGCTCGCAAACCCACTATGTTGATTTTCTCATGGCGCGGCTCATATATTGTCGAATTTACGTATAGGTTTTATGTTGCACTTTTGTGTCATCTGAAGACTACAATATCTCAGAAAGTACTTCATCTTTGCAATCACTGTCAAGTTTCTCATATCAATGTTATTTGTTGATTAATATTGTCAGTTGTTGTAATACTTTCATTATTAACATGGTAGTGGTGTGTCAGTTACTGTCTTTCATTTATATTACTTTGATACCTGTTGAAGTGGTGTAAGTTTGTTTTAAGCTCAACTGATTTCCAACTGAAGATAGCGCATCCACACATTTCAAGCCCGCAGTTTTCGCTTCTTCTGTTACACAAGTTAGTTAATTTATTTCTAATGGACAGACAAGGGATACTTAAACGAAAGCATTATTTTATAATACTAGTAGTCAAAACACCTTGAATGATATAAATAGTCACTGATTTGGTTGAATGTATGTATGTTTTACAATAGTATATATGTTATACAATACAAATGTGACTTTTACGATTAGACTTGAACATTGAGAAATACGAACGAGACTAGTGATTGACATGTGTTCAATGCTCTTTTCCTGAATTACATTGGGGAAAAAGCAACCCCTTTCCTGGATTACATTGCGAAAAAAGCAATGGCAGTCAATACAGGCGATATTTGCTTTAAAGTTTCGTTCTGACAAAAGTATGTTTTGCAGAAATTTAAGAAAATATGCATGTTTAATTTCCAAGAACGCTGCATTCTCCATAATGTTGCCAGTACAGTTTCTAATTATGACATCTACAATGGTGTTTTGGCGATTCTGTGAACGTTGTATTTAAACAAGGAAGCGGTCTAGGCTGCAATTCTTACGGAGAAACATCCTGTCTGTTCGGATATGGTATTCAATTCCTTATGGACGCATTTTAAAATCATATTTCTTGTATTTTCCTATGTATGCGGTTAATTGTTGTGATTATAACATGATTTATTTGAACAGGCTCAATCAATCCGAGCCTGCAACATTTTCATTTTTGTTGTGTATTTTCCACTGTTTCTATTATATTCGCGTGTATAAATGCAAAATGAGCAAAATGCTATCATTTAACAGCCATGTCAATAATTATGTCCGTGGAAACCGCAACGTAATTATCTGTCGAAAGTATTACTGAATAAGTAAATCATGGCGTGACCGTTAACTTTACTTCCAGCAAAATAATTGTTCTCGCCAGGGTAATGAAAAGTCTTCTGAAATTATTCTCATGGTGATTTTGATTTCATATGATCCAATGAAACGGTATGCAGTGAGAAAAATTCTAAGCATAGACTTTCTTGCATATTTTTATGAATCCAAATGTAAACAGTACACATAACACCTATCAAAATTATTCAATCAACAGTTTCATTACCTGCAAGTTTCACTTGCATGCTGCACGTGCGTTCTATATGTTTCTGGAGCACCAGCTTCTGTTTGTTGGTTGAGATTAGGAAGTACATTATCTGTGCATTGTTGGACCTTCTCATGTGGATTTGGTGGACAGGTTGATGACTGCCCGAACGTCGCAACTGAAAAGAAAGTAAAAACATGTATAACATTTTGCATTAATAAACTCACATGAACCCTGCATCTTCGATGGAAGCAAAAGATGCATAGCCATACTGTAGGGGAAATCAGGCACAGTAATTGTAGGCAACAACACGTACAAACAGCCCCCAAAAACGATGAGATTCTGCGCATATGAAATAGTTATTGGAAGTTGCCATACCAGCGCCCCAGAGTTAAATCGTTATTATACATGCAGTCATGAATATGAATCATGAACCATTAGGTCTGCACTGACAATTATAACTGGTCACTTTTTAAAAAGCTCGCGATTATAAACATACAATTATATAGACCTTATATGTCAAATAGAGACTTCAAATTGATCGATACTGAGAACTGACAGTACATGCTAAAGCCGACATGAATATGACTGTATGTATTTCGATAGTTGCTCTAGCAGCAAAAATAAGAACAAGAATTGATGTACTTGTATATATTTTGACATTTAATAGTATTGCGACAACAAAACACATTTTCTGCTCGTATTTTGCAATAAGCACCAAGCAAGAGAACTGTACCGTGCATGGCGTAGTAAGTCCTATGGAATGTACAAGTATTATCTCAATTCACTTTCTACATTAAAAGATTATTCTAGACACTTAGAAGCTTTGAAAATGAGTTTTCCATTAATATATTTGCAAATACGATGTAATAAACTAACGAACTGGTGAATGATTGGGTTTAGGATCACGAACGAACGAGTTCTGGAATGAGTGAGTGAGCAGGATTAAGACAATTCGGTAGATAGTGTGCACGTGCTTAACAATCAAAACAACGAATGAGTAAAATATATGACAGAAACAGAGAATCTATTGGACAAATATATTGATTACCAACTTTAAAAAATTCTGTTCTTGTGACATTAACTGTAAAATTAGATGAAAGGCGAATGAAGGTGAATCCTTCACACACGAAACAGCTACCATAGACATAAAATGCTTATGTAAGCTAGAGTACCAACAGCAAAATCATTACGGACATGAGAAAGCACTACATGGGACACCTATCAAAATAATCCGTCCCTTGAGGGGAATTAAAGAGCAGGTAGTCATGGCGTCACCGACCTACCCGCCCGTCGCACAATCAAAAAGAGAAGCGTATTGACTAACTCAAAAACTAGCTGAACATTAAACATTGCAGTGTCTCAGAACAAGACAGTCATCACCTTTACAGAAAAGTTTGATAACTTTAATAAGTAAGATATATCATAAATGGTGAAGAATACCCCCCCCCCCACACACACACACACCCCCTGTCTGCCTCTGCTCTTTACAGACGACCGGAATACTTTTACCTCCCCCCTCCCTCCCTCAGACAGCAGCCTATTGTCAACGGGACAAGGGTAGTGTAGTATGTAAGGTGGGGAAGTAACGAATGAAAGTTGATAGCTCTTAATGAGTTTTGCCTGCCTCTGCTCTTTACAGACGACTGGAATACTTTTACCTCACAATTCTTTTATACTTTATCACAGGTCTTTTTTTTTTCACAGTAGTGAGACACGTTGTTAAATGTTTGGAAATACTTGTAAGTGTACATGAGCTAGAATATGCAATATGACACAGTTTGTATTTTCACAGGCTAATTATGCAATTTAGGTTTTTTAGTAGGTAATTTATCCTGCTGAATCTGGAATCATTAGTGATGTGTTTAACAGTGTTACTTGGTAACAGCACATACCTCATTATTTAGAATATTTACATAATGATGATGACTTTATTATTTGCTCACTAAAAATAGTTTGTGCAATTCTTGGATCCTTAGGTTTAAATGTTGAAGATAACCTATGAGAATTCTTCACCAAAATATTTTATCATATGATATATTAGAATATTTTGTGCCACTCTTCAAAGGAAAGGGGGTACATTGTTTTGCTAGTCGTTGGTCTCTCCGTCTGTCGGTCTGTAGACCATTTTGTTTCCGATCAATAACAACAGAGAGCATGGTATGGTCAAACTTCATACGATGATTTCCTGTGGTCAGTAGATGACCCCAATTGTTTTAAGGTAAGTAATTAAAAGGTCACGGTCGCAGTGACTTTGAAACTGAAAACGGTTTCCACTCAATAACTAAATAATGTTTTGACCTACAGTCTTCAAACTTCATAGAATGGTTATCAGTGTAACAAGATGGTGTAGAAGGGTCAAGGTCACGATGAATTAGAGACTTACAATTTTTTTCCAGTCAACAACTGTAAAACCATCACACACACAGCCTATCAGCTGACGGCGCTTGTTATCTTGGGGACCTTTACGTCAAAGTTAAAAGTTTCAACATACTTGAAACTGAAAATTACATACCAAATTCCACTCAGAAGCCATTATTAGGGTATATGTACATTTACAAACAACTCTTGCTTGATATTAACTTTAAATGTAGGAAGTCATCAACTTGAATAATGATAAATAATGATATATAATGATAAAGGAATTTTTTCTAGTGGTAGAACAAACTAATGCCTTTCGTAACTATGTACTGTTTTAAACCGAACGTACAATATTGTGTAAACACACAAACCCATTGATTACGTGTTCATGTAGATGTTGCGTTGTAAGTGTTAATTTTTCAACTGAATAATGCTAATTTTTTAAATAATTTTTACGCGGTCTAAAACGGTGGCTGTTTATTTTTTTTTTTTTTTTTTTTTTTTTTTTTTTTTTTTTTTTTTTTGGCGCTTAAAATAACGCATATGTTTTCCAGAAAATTGCATCTGTCTCATATGTGACTAAATATCTCTAAATATCTCTAATATCTTGAACGTGTCAATCCATTCCAACAAAAGAAAAAAAAACAAGAAGAGTGGAGCAAACTTAAGCACAACTTCCGCAAAACTATCGTCTTGGTTTTTGGTGGCATTTTTGTCAGTGTCAGCTCATGTGTCAAGATAGGCCTGATTGAATGAGTAACAAACCAACCTTTGTCATTAGTTATCGTATCACAATTACATAGTCTATATACTTTGGGCATTCTTGGGAAAGAAACATTAACATTGTATATTTTGATACCAGTATGCTTGCAGTGTGAAAAGTTTTAAAGAAAAAAAAATGAAATGACAGTTTATGAAATCATTTCCTGCTACTTAAAGGTCCAATACTAAGGAAAGTGAACATTTTAATTTCTTTTAAAAAGCACAGAAACTTTTTCATTTTATTGGAAAATGAAAGTTGGTATGTAGAAATTCGAAATAAATCGCAGTATATTGTACAATTATTTTTCTATGAAGTATGAAGAAAGTTAAAAAGACCTGGGGGCTCATTCTGTCGATTCATTGAAATTTTAACATAATACACATACATTTCTTTGAGTTCCAAAGACCTTCTGTAAATTTTGACCTGCCAATCTTCATTATTTAGTGTCTTGCAGAAGTCTATGCACTGGCTATGAAAAAAAATGCCAACTCACTTTCCCTTAGTAATGGACTTTTAAAACGGAAGAGATTACCAATTGTTAAAATGGATTGCGTGGTTTAGTTTCAATGACTGTGCTATATATGGAAAAACTTTCACTGTTTGGCCTAATTATGTATCTTAAATAATTACTATATATTTCCGGTTCTAGGTCAGCAAGTACTTAATGTTCTAGACAGCTGTCTCTGAAACAATACTAGTTTTCGAAAAAGTTTCGACTTCCGCGCGCAAATGCGCGGTTTTATGTCAATGATCCCTACAACTTCTTTAGCAGTTCACCTTGTATTTTCTTTTCTTGTTTCACATTCAACAACTAGCATTTGAGGAAATATTCAACCCGAGAAGCACTAACCACAGTGATTCGTTTACTCTTTAACTATATAACCACAAAGACTTTTATCGTATATAGTGTTTAGTCCTTTGGGCCATTTTACAAATTGTTGTAACGTCCCTTTATACAGCAATTTGTCGACGACTGGTTGACCTAATGCGAGAACATGTCCAATAGATTCCTGACCGCGGGATGGGGGCACGGGGTGGAAATATGGTAACAGTAATTTGGCGTATTAAAAAGATGTACTGGAATAAAATGTAGTTAAATTCAACAGAAATTTGTTTTAGTATTAAGCTGAGTTTTGACAGTGTTAAAATGCATTGTTTACAAAATAGACATATCAGGTTTGGTTAGTGCAAATCGAAGTTGTTGCTGATTAATGCTTTCACCAAGATATTTGATGTTTGGCAATGTGTCGTACTCTTATTTCCCAAAGTTCAACAAAGAAAATACGCAATGTGTCCTAACTCGAATACGCTCTACTTTTGCCTGTCATATGTATACAGCGGAAATGTATAGAACTTGTAGACTAAGTACAAATGTCACCAGTTTCGAGGACTTTCAAGATATAAATCATGATTAATACTCCCCACTGAATGGTTTTTATTTCTTTTTCTATAATATATATACATGACCTGATGTGTATGGCTACTGATCTACATAAATTTCGCGTCTGATGCCATTGGTTACTAGTTATATATAGATTGGAACAGAACCCTTACACTTTCTTATTTTTGAAAACAAATGTTTTAATACAGAATAACAGCACGCACATATTTGCTATAAAATCTAATTTTTATATACATACAATCGTTCTATTCAAGCTGGCATTCCATTAGAGTGTTATACAAATCACACACACGACATTGAAATGAAGCATGCACAAAGGATGTAACCTGAAATTTCGTATGTTTTTTTTTCTCAGGAACCGTTTCTTGTTTTTTTATTGTTTTTTTTTTTTCGTTGTATAAAGGAAAATAAGGAACTGACAGACTCAGCTGTTTTGGGTTTTTTTACTTGGAAAATATCATTTTGAACTGGGTCGTGTGTTTATGATGAACATACAGCGCATATACAGGGCAGATTATGAATCAAGTTCTATACATGAGACCGCCACAATACCGACACTTTTTAACTTTTTTTCTGTGACTCTGACACAAAATAAAGATAACAGCAGCGCGAAACTATCATAAGAAACAACGGTTTTGCCCTGAGCCAACGATATGCAAAATCCGGTTACACTTACACATTTAAGTTCAAGTGTTTGCAGCATCTATTAAAATTATAATTAACGAAGTCTTGTACACAGGGACCAAAGAGACACTGACGAAGAAATAAAACTTGAGAAATTTTTAGGCTTATTTATTTTTTTCTTTAAAATTGTGTTTTTTCTACCAAATGGAGTCTCGGACTATATAATCAATGTAGACATTGTTCTCTCTGTAAGAAGACTCGGCATGAATTTAATGAAGAACTTGGAAAAGATCGTAAGTGTTTTATACATTAATAAAAATCTTACTGAAACTGAACTGAACTTTGTGTGACATGTGTTGTCAACAAAGCGCAGACAAGCAGAGATGTTGAAATCTTAAGAGAAAGTTCTCCGTACATCCTGCCACTCCGGTGATAAGATTACTTCGCACATGATTATAATTTAAGATGCCCTTACACCGATAGAGTGGTGTCCCCATGTACCTTAGAAACAGAATGTTCATTATGTTTATGTCAGTTGCCATTAAGGGCCTTATCTTTCCTATAAACTACACTTGAAACTTCAAGTACTATTTTTCTAGTAACAGTCTATGTTACGCATACTCCTCACTCTTTTTGTTCGTGTTAGATGACACGGTCCAGTCACAAATATGCGGACACCCCAAAAGCCATACCCGTGGTATCTTGTTTGTAAATCCAAAACAGCAAGACTTAGTTTTTGGAATGACATATCACTGAATATGTTGTATTGGGACCTGTTAATTATTACGCATTTATCTGATAATCTGTTGCCGTTGTTAATGTTCTATTTTTAATGGATTTGAGGCAATACAGGTAAACGAGAAAAATTTCAGAGCAGAATGTCACTTTATGCATATAAATCTGCAAGCAATTCGCCAATCAATGAACTCAAACCATTTAGTTAATAATTGCAGTTATGGTCCACGGTGGATGAGTTTGATACCTTTTCCTGTAAGACGATCGTAAAATGATTTAAAATGTAAAATGTAATTGGGTAATACTTCATATTATGTAAGTTTGTTTGCATCAACAGTTTGTAGATTTTTCAGGAACAAAATCGCGAGTCATTATTACTTACTTCTTACATCATAGCTTTAACTTTGGAGAAAAATGCTTCGTCCCAGTAAGCATTTCGTAGAATGCGATTTATACCTAGTGCTCTAAGATTAGTTATCAAGAGCATATTGAACGCATATGCTTATCATCTTCATACCTAGGTTTATTAGCTTTTAGAAAGCAATTAAAATTGGCAAGTTATCGTAAATTGATTTAGTAGAGTCTGCCAATAGTCGCATCTATTTAGGTTCTGCTATTACATGAGCCAGCAATTATACGGTTCAAAATTGCCAAATGCAACTGAAAATATAGACAGTTCCTAGACCACTCGACTCCGCTAAAATTGGGTATTCGGCAGTCGCGTCTTTTTCTGATGAGGTTATATGTAACCATGACATTGTCTATGAATAAATTATCACGAATTCTTGACAACTTCCGTCAATCGTTGTAAACACGTTAGCTCGCGAAAATCAATGACAGTCCGTGAAAATTACAGTAAACTTGCGACATACTATACAGGTGTATCGTTTGTCACCATTCTGTATAAAGTCAATGTTTGAAATTCTGAATTACCATATTTTTCATTGCATATTTCTTTTTGTTTCAGGAATGGGACTCCAAATAACGACAAATTGACAAGTCTGTCATTCACTAGACCTCATCGATGATTCGACTGCATACTGTATCTAAATGACAATAATTGTGAGTCTAAAAGAGACATATTTTCCACCAGTTCGCCCGCAATATCGAAATAGAATTTGATAGAGTGCAAGTGACAAGAATTTTAAACGCAAACATATACAGGTCCGTCTCAAAATTTAACTACACAGATCTCTGTCTCATAATTTTTCGCATACCTTTATGTCGGCTAAATCATTAACTCACTGAAGGACATAAAATATTATCTTTGTAAAAAAAGAAGCATGTTTTGCTCTTTTGATTCCTCCAGACTTATTCCCTCAGATTAGTTAAAGTGATATATCGTTCTAAGTGTATAAAATATCGGTCGGTGAAATCAAAGTAATTCAATTTTTTTTACTGTACTTGTTATTCTGGGATCTCAATAATCAAGGTTTTGAAAGTAATTGAAAGGTTAGACAATACTACACTTTTCTGGTGTATTTATGGTATAAGTGTAATGTAATTTGCAAGAAACTATTTTTATGATATGTTGGGTGGGCACAACTATACAAATATAAAAGACTGTATTATAGACAGGAAGAAAGCAGTGAATATTGGAAGCCTTTCAAAGTGAAGATAAATTTTGGCTGTGAGCATTTCGCTGGACGACTTGTAATTTTTAAAACTACAGAAGAAATGAAGGATTTTCACTGATGGCGTACGGAATTAGTGGACGCATGGATGGGCTGGAAGGATGGGTAGATGAATGAATGAATGAATGAATGAATGGCTAAATGCGTGGACGAATATGTTTCAACCATTACCTTTGATATATTTAAAATGATTCTGTTTTTTTTCCCAGTTCTTATCATCTCTTTAAAACGTGCAAAATTCAGAAAATGCAACACACTTATAAAATTTCACATATTACCAGGTATCAAAACGAAGCAGTGGGGCGTGATCTCAAACCTCACAATATAGTGATTGTAGATCAAGACTTTAAAATCATTTGGATTTACAACACTTGAGATTTTGACACATACACCAAATCTTAATCTTTGACTCAACCGCAAATGAATTAAGTTGTCGGAATTTCTGCAATTTGCAGGAGGGAGAGGTATTACTTCACTGATACTTAATCCTTTTATTTTAGTAGAGGTTAAACGTCACTATTTCAAATCTTTCAATCTTATTTCCGTAGAACATTATTTTTTCATACACTATTTTTTAATGAAAGTTCTATTATAAATTAACGGAATAATAAAAATATAATAAGGGTTGTATAGGTCCTAGAGTAATGTCAGTCAGTGATGGTCTACTACCCTAATAATGGCACATATTTGCTAAATCCCTACTTTCGATTTCAATCTGCAAAACTAGCCCATAGTTGGAGTATAATGGTCCAACACACTTAAACAACATTCCTAGACCCATTTCAGGGTACGAATCCTTACCTCATTTTGAAAATTTATCCTAAAACTGGTATTAAATGAAGAGAGAAGTAGGGGTCACATGTCTTATAAGAGAGTTTTTTTTCCTGTTACATTTACTTACTGCAGAATCACATCATAATGTCAGTGTTGTGATCTGGTATTACTACTCAAACCAAAAACTCATTTTACTTCCCGAAATACAACTTTTTCTAAAATACACCGAAATTTAAACATAAACTACCTCTGTGGCAAGCCCAAGTGAAACAAGAGGGCCATGATGGCCCTACATCGCTCACCTGTTATCATTGCACTTAAGGACAAGTCTTCAAGGTCAAAAGATCATAACAGAAATCAATCAAAAGAATTATGAGAAAATATAGTTGAAATTTTCTTTAAGTAACTTTAAAAACAAGATTTGAAAACTTTTTGTAGAGGTCCACTAGGCAATGCTACATGTCAAATATCTAAGCTCTTCTGGTTTATTTTTAGAAAATTTTGAAGATTTTTCTATGTACAATCAAGTAACCCCATGGGGCAGGGTCAATTCGACCCCAGGGGTCATGATTTCAATAAATTTTGTAAAAGTCTACTAGGCAATGCTACATGTCAAATACCTAAGATCTAGGCCTTCTGGTTTATTTTTAGAATTTTTTTTAAAGATTTTCCTATGTAAAATCAAGTGACCCCTAGGGCGGAGTCAATTTTGACCCCGGGGGACAAGGTTTGAACAAATTTTGTAGAGGTCCACTAGGCAATGCTACATGTCAAATATCTAGTCTCTAGGCCTTCTAGTTTATTTTTAGAAAATTTTTGAAGATTTTCCTATGTAAAATCAAGTGACCCCTGGGGTGGGGTCAATTTTGACCCAGGGGGTCATGATATGAACAAATTTTGTAGAGGTCCACTAGGTAATGCTACATGTGAAATATCTAAGCTCTAGGCTTTCTGGTTTATTTTTAGAAAACTTTTGAAGATTTTCCTATGTAAAGTCAAGTGACCCCTAGGGCGGGGTCAATTTTGACCCCCGGGTCATAATTTGAACAACTTTAGTAGAGGTCCACTAGGCAATGCTACATGTCAAATATCTAAGCTCTAGGGCTTCTGGTTTTTGAGAAGAAGATTTTTTTAATATTTTCCTATGTAAAATCAAGTGACCCCTGGGGCGGGGTCAATTTTGACCCCGGGGGCCATGATTTGAACAAATTTTGTAGAGGTCCACTAGGCAATGCTACATGTGAAATATCTAAGCTCTAGGCCTTCTGGTTTATTTTTAGAAATTTTTTGAAGATTTTCCTATGTAAAATCAAGTGACCCCTGGGGCGGGGTCAATTTTGACCCCGGGGTCATGATTTGAACAATTTTAGTAGAGGTCCACTAGGCAATGCTACATGTCAAATATCTAAGCTCTAAGTCTTCTGGTTTTTGAGAAGAAGATTTTTTAAGATTTTCTTATGTAAAATCAAGTGACCCCTGGGGCGGGGTCAATTTTGACCCCGAGGTCATGATTTGAACAAAATTGGTAGAGGTCCACTAGGCAATGCTTCACACCAAATATCTAAGCTCTAGGGCTTCTGGTTTTTAAGAAGAAGATTTTTAAAGTTTTTCCTTTCGGTTGCCATGGCAACCAGTGTTCTGCATGGAATTCAATTCTTTGAACAATTTTGAAAGGGGGCCATCCAAGGAACATCCCAGTGAAGTTTCATCAAAATTGGCCTGTTGGTTTAGGAGGAGATGTTGTTTAAAGGAAAGTGTGGACGGACGGACGGACGGACGGACGCCGGACGGTGAGCGATCACAATACCTCACCCTGAGCACTTTGTGCTCAGGTGAGCTAAAAAACATAGTGTTCTATAACCTCACTACCGGCGCCGTTATGCGATTAGACATGATGGCTTCCTTGCTGGTTTCTTTAGTATAGTAAGATCTAAATATGAGAACCACCTCATTCAATACACAATGTATTCTAGCAGTGAAGAAGTGTGATAAAAGCATCTGTTCTATATGAAAATGCGCAAAAAATGGGGAAAAAATAGGACCTATTTACTTTGGACTTCTTCGACTAGACCAAGGAAGCACACCGAGCAACTGGCCTTATTACTAGACTGTACTTTGAGCACCTTACCTCAACATCGTAAAATACTCGGGTATTATCTTAAACTTGAACTTCTGCGTCTATTTAGTCGTCTGGTTACACTTCGTTAAAGGTGATGAGAAAACAGACATTCTATCAATATTCATTAAGATTTACGCGAGTTATGTAAGCATTGAAATTATAAAACAGAATACCGTGGACATGTTTGTACTAATTTAACTCTCAATTTCTATTTATGAAGAAAAAATGATATATATCGCTATTCCTGAAAATGACCTGCCCTTCAAGGATGTCATAATTCAGTCATGCCCGTTTCTTTACTTACTGTTTTGTTTAAAGCCTCTGCAAGAACTTAAATCCATTGTCTGATTCCTAATAAACCTGATATAATATTTAAAATCCGGTGGTTATGGATAAAAGTGGAGTAGTTTGAAATTTCAAAAAAAAAATGGTGAAAGATGGGAATACCGTGAAGAGTTTATGACAATATCAAAGTGCTCTGCTAGAACATACAAATATAATGCTAAAACTGAACTGTAAGTAAGGGGAAATATTTATACTATATTCTCTACTGCGATGCAAACTTTATAAAGCATAAAGGTTTTATTCAAGTTTTTTTTCAATGCTTATTCTAATTTCAATACATGTATATAGATATATTCCACCATGCTATATCAAACTGCTTTCTGAAGTTGAATAATGTTTTATACAAGATTATGAGTAAAACCAAAAGTAGTAAGACGCATTTTCACCATGAAGTCACCTTCTTGAGCCTATCCCATTAAAATCACTTGTAAATTTCTGCGCAAAAACAGGAACGAATATCGTGAGGTTAAAGAAATACGCAAAAACATCGTGCCATTTTAAGACACTTATCATGTTTACACAGATCATTTTGTCTGTTCATATTACGGAAAACATGTGGGCAGGAAGTACAATTGATCCTCAAACGACTTAAAGGGCGTTGCACATGCATGATATACACAAACAAGACTATCTCGTGATCTTCTTGAAACTTACAAAAGAGACAACACTGGTTGGAGAAAACTTCACCAATTAGCTCAGGGAACTGCAACCATCCATAGAAATGTCCGATGCTATGAACTATTGATGTATCAAATCAAAAGGTCAAGCAGGGCTGCTATGATGTTTAGTTTTCTTTCCGAATTTCAAGCATGTGGCTGTTGTAACTGGTCGAACATATGACAGTCATTTATAACACTCCGTGTACCTATCTGACGAATAACATATTATTTTTTCAACCCATAGTAAAGTTTTTCCTTCATTTTGTAAGCTTATTTACTCATTATAGTCCCCTGCAATATAAGGGTGTGCGTTTACAAATTCACGAAATATAACTGTCACCAAACGTTTGATATTCTGAAACAAAGTATATATAAGGAGTCATTCTGTACCTTGAAATTCAAACTGATTGTCTAATGATTAAGAAGATTAAGCCTAATTAATTAAGAATCATCAACTATATGTGACCGTGCCACTGCATGAAATATGTGTTGTGAAACTGTTTAATGGCTATGAACAGATTGCATCTATACTATATAAACAATATGAATTAAAAAGAGAAATTTTGAGCAGATGTCACAGCAGATATTCATTCAAGAAACACAATGTTAGATTTATATTATTTTGCATATCTAACTTTTGAGTATTCTTATAACATATGGTCGAAGCTATGTGTTACCAAATCTAGAAACAATGTTAAACAAAACATAGAATATATCAGCAAAAGATATCCTAACAGTAAATATGAAACGATGTATCCCTGGTTACCGAAACATAACAACGGTATATAAGTTCATTTAATGAATTGAAGATCAATAACACTTTCCTGAAACAAGATGACTTTAGTATCTCAAACATTTCAAAGACAGGTTTTTATCACACAAGATATAGCAGAACAGGACTAGATCTAAATTTGGCCATTAGTTTAATTAAATTTATTAAAGTTCGGTTGTAACTAAACTTCGCTGGACTAAACTAGTATAATATTATGTCAACGAATGTGTCTTCCAGTGAGACTACTGTATTTTTTACGAAAGACCGGTAGTGACTTCGAACTTCAGACTTCACACTTCACACTTCATATATAATGCTTAATACCCATACAAATAATAGGAAAGTGTAAAGTGTGAAGTTTGAAGTCTGCAATGTGAAGTCTGAAGTGTGAAGTGTGAAGTCTGAAGAGTGAAGTTTGAAGTGTGAAGTTTGAAGTCTGAAGTGTAAAGTTTGCAGTGTGAAGTTTGAAGTGTGAGGTTTGAAGTGTGAAGTCTTTCTTGGGCGTTTTTTCTATTTTTAAAACAACCTGAAATTACCAAGATTCGACATAATGAAGTACATCGATTATGGCTGAGTTACTTTTGACTCCAGAGGCATAATTTCACGGAATGAATATAGTAGAGTAAAATATACTGTAAGAGAAGAAGATATTAAAAATGTTTTCCTTTATAAGTAATTTCAAAAGTACTGTCCCTCGTATATGGGATCAATTTTGAATCCAGTTGCATAATTTGAAAACTCTAATACTAGAGGACCGCTAGGTAATGCCACAAACCGTATATCTAATTTCTAGGCCTTACGCATTCATATTTTTAAACATATTTTCCTTTCGTTTACCATGACAACCAAATTTCTGCATTGAATGGAATTGTTTTAGCAATTTTCATGTGCGTCACCCATGTATCATTCCCGTGAGATTGTTTAAAAAAAAAATCCCAATCGTTTTTCTCAAGAAGATTTTGAACGGACGGACGGACGACAGTGATTTCCCCCTGATTTTTTTAATATCAACAAGTGATAAAATCTAAACTCGAGAAGTGGTTTATTTTCCTAGAACATTTAAAATGTACACAATCAATAATACTTAAAACTCAAATAAGAAATGGCGTACACATCTATGCCAATACACAATAAGCAGATGACGTCAAGTCACGTGATGTTAATCTATGAAGTGCGAAGTGTGCAGTATGAAGTCTGAAGAATGAAGTGTGAAGTGAGAAGTGTAAAGTCTTACGTTTGAAGTGTGAAGTATAAAGTATAAAGTATGAAGTCTGAAGTTTGACGTGTGAAGTCTGAAGTTTGAAATATGAAGTGTGATGTGTGAAGTCACCACCGGTCTTTGACGTATATTATTCTGTAAGACTATTTCTGTTATACTTAGTCTCACATCATGTAGCACTGGAGACAGACATATCTGCATACAAAGGTGTATGAAATTTCTTAAATAAATCGTATTATGCCTAGGTAAATAGGTACCCGTTCAACGCATTCTGAAAGATGATGAATTAATTCAATTCACTTGTTTTAAAGCCTTTTTAATCCATTCTATTCTCGGGAATGTCCTACAATTTTATTATATAAAATTTAGAATTTTTGATTGGCCTTGCTTTGACACTTTTGGCTGTGGTGATTGGCGAGTGCTGTTTTCGCCTGTCTATGGCATGGAATAACTATCGACATTGTCTAACTATATTTGGACCTCGTACCGGAGCATTGACGTAAACGTTAAGGTAGTTCTGCACATTCGGATCAAGAATTTTTCTACAATGTAGAATTTGATTAAACCAATGTGACAAATAAAAAAGATAACTTCTCACAATCGTGATTAAACATACGACCTATAATGTGGTGAAATAAAATGTATATGTCTGTGTGTTTGTTTTAGAGATATTTGCCCACGATTTTAGAGATCCGCGCATTTCAAGATAATTTTAAAACATTTTTCGGAATTATTTTACGTGACAGATGTTATAATATCATGTTTTAACTTTAGAAAGACAGTAACGATGCCGTTATAATAAATTCACTCAACTATTGCTATAAATTCATGAAATGATTTTCATTTCCGTACGCAGAATCCAGGCTTTATTCAACCTTTTCCGGATAAATAACGTTACGCCATTACATCCGGTTTATCAAACGTGCAGCACTACCTTAATTAAGGGAATATAAGATTGACTCAAGAGTGAACCATTTTATTTCATATGAAAATGCAATGCAATTCACAGAAAGCATGGCTAAAAATCTTCATGGATTTCGTAAGTAGTATAGAGGTATTCTATTCAGGTTTCAGATTTACGGTACAATCACTTGTTCAACTGTCGGCCATTACATTTGACCCTGTCTGTTGTTAACTGACATAAAAGTACAAAATATAATACATATGTTACACCATACGCGGCTTCTGCTTAGGAAACATTAAATTCAGTGTGTAAAGGATTTAATTACCATACATGTAAATGTATTAGGCAGCTTTCTTTACCTTTCAGAGTGCTGTAGAAAGTTTTAAAATTATGAGTAAAAATTTAGATAAATCCAGCCCTACCATGGAAATCACATATAATCTGAAGGGGGTAGAAGCATTGGTTATTTAAGATAATTAGATAATTAGGCAAAGCATCTTTATAATATTATGTTCAAAAAGAGCACATTTTTCTAACGTTTACATACAGCAATATTAAACAACATGTTTTTTCTCTTTTTGTGCGTGGGTGGGGGGTGTTAACGTCACATCGACACAACTATCGGTCATATGACGACTTTCCAGCTTTTCATGGACGGTGGTGGGAGACCCGTTATGCCCGTACGATCATAATTTAAGGTGCAGAGTCGGTTTGAATCTGTTCATGACATGCCGGTTATGGAATGTGCAACACCCCTGCACGCCCCCGAGCACTGGCTTAAGCGGAATGCTATTAAAGTAAATTTGAACGCTTTCCATGATCCCAAAGGACCAAATTCATTTTTTGTCGTTCAGATGCGTAGTAATATATCAAAACAATATACTCTTAATGGTCTCCAGCACGCGAAGCAGAATTTGGTTCTTTCCGAATTTCACACATTGTAATTACTTTGATTGTTCGAATCGTGATAATGTTCCATCAACTTGCAAGTATGACCAATTTAAGCAAAAAAAAAACTTAATTGTTCCGGATTCCCGATATGAACGGCAGACTTACTAGTTTAACATGTCGGTTTTAAATGCACCGAGCCTCATTTTAGCCTGCTTTGTTTTGCTAAATATAATATTCAAACCTGGGGCTAATGTATCTGGAAATGAATCATTTATATTGTATGGTGACCGCGTGCAGGAATCACTGTATGAAATGTGTGTTAATATTTTATGTTTTAGATGCAGCATGTGTGAAGGCAGAGTAAGACTATTTAGCTGGTATCCGATATTCAATATAAGGACACAGTAAAATGATTAACTTTATGGTATTTTTCTCATCTAGAAGTCCACAAAAAAGGTCGAAACTATTGTGTTATTGAATCTCAAAACCCTGTTTAACAAAGCATTGCATACAGAATGCATTGATCAATGAACTCATGATTTTATAAACAGTAAGTCCTTTGGTAACGAAACCAAAACAACAATGTCCCAAAGTTGAGTTGAGAAATATTGAATATCAAACTACAGACCTTAAATCAATAGAACTTTAAATAATACAATTTATAACCCAAACAATTAAATTAATAAAATTGTTGACTAATTGTTATCTTAGATACTAGAAATCATTTAGACCGTTACTTTTTCTTTATTCATTTAAGTTCGGTTGTAACTAAATGTTCGGTTAAACCAAAAATAATGTGATTTCCAGTAAAACTTTTTTTCCTACTTCTTTAATGTAAAATTTTATTCCGGCTGGCCTTCTGTTAAAGGTTACTTTTCCTACATAACTCCCAAATAAACTGCTAAAATACAAAAAGAAATCAAGAAGAAATTATCTTTCTTTGTATGCTGAAATGTGACTTTAGACTTTTTTAACTGGACTCCTTCTGGTATATCGCTAAAGTTTGTGCCGTTTTGACATTGATTTTATCGAATATTACATTATAGTCAGGCCAGCAGCGTGGGTTATGCTGCAACAGTTGATGGTAACACAGGATGTCCGCCACTTAGTTATATCTTTAGAGCATAGGTGGGTATTGCAGGATTCCATTTCTCATATGAAAGAAGTCGCAAACGGCAATGTTTAAGCAAACAATGACTAATGTGAATGATTCGAAATAAGAGAGATTTAGTATAAATAACATCCTCTGGAACGGGAAAGACGTCAGTGACATAGAATACAAGTTTGTATAATAATCCTGAAGAAGGAATATAATTTATGATTCATATGAAGACAAAAAAGCATATAAATATGTAATCAGCGACTGAGTGTAAAACTAGAATTTGAGTGGCTTCCGAAGTGTAGAACTAGAATTTGAGTGGCTTCCGAAGTGTAAAACTAGAATTTGTTTGCTTAGCAAAGTAGTGCGTTGCAACGAAACAGTTTTACATACAGATAAAATTCCTGTTTGATTTATCAAACTATAATCATAAATATGTGATACTATATATATAATGCGTCGCTATATCTGCAGTGTACACTGATAAAAGAAACATGCGAATGAAAAGTTTTTAATAAATTATTTATGGCTTTGTGAAAAATGTTACATCTCTGCAGACAGACTACCATTATATACCAGTATAAATGCCAGTCTCACAAACGGCAAACAATTATAGAAATTTTCCGTGCTTTTTCTGAAACGCCCTAATCGTTTCATTGAGAAGATAAAGTTTGAGAGATTGTGATTTAATAGTTGTGCAGGTACTGTTATGTGCAAAATTTCATTCTTCAAGTAAATAAGAATCTGAGGTATTACAATGTCCGCATGATATAACTTTCTATGTTCAAAATGTAATTGTAAAACTTAAGTTTAAAGATCTAAATGTGTCCAGCACCTTGGTTAAGTGTATATTCGTTATTTTAAAAATATTTCAAAAGGTTATATCATAAGCTTCAGCTTCATTTGTGGTGATCGGCGATATATGACCATTTTGTGTCGATTCGCCGTAAAACCCAACTCACTCACTCACTCATTTGTGGTGAAAACTAGAAAATTCTGCTTGCTATTTGTAATCAAAGATTTTTTTAAATTATACATGTATTTCCGCAAAAAACAATAACCTTTTGAGTAATAAAGTTTTTTCTGTCCTTATCCATTTTTTTTTATTTCTTTGACTATAAACAACTGCAAAAATTTCAAAGATGTTTTTATGTGTGCAAATTTGTTGTATTGAACATTATGAATTTAATTAGCACTGCCCTGACTGTTGTTTCATTTTTCTACAATTGCTTTATTTCAGTGTACTGATTTCTAATCCTTATTTGATGGCCATAATATTTATACTATACTTAATAGCTTTCTTTAAAAAATCTAATTCTGTCCGTTAGAAAAACAAATTAGTGGATATGTATTTGAAGTGAGGAGCTCTGACAATGACTTGCACGATAGATTTGTACAAGGATACCACCATACCATTTAACCCAAATCATGAACCAGTCGGTTTTGAGTAGCCGGGAGTATGCGAGTTTGTTTACCGTTAAAATGTGCTGTAAAAATGGTTTTACAGGTGCATGCTGAAAAGAACCATTAGCTTCAGATATGGCTTTGTAGGACCACATTCGTAACAGATCGCATTTGTAACAGGTGTTACAAATGCGATCGCATATGTAACAGGTGTTACAAATGAGATCGCATATGTAACAGAAATCAAGCACATTTGTAACAATTTTTGAGACAAATGTGATCGATGCCGATTTTTGATGTGACATCTGATCACATTTGTCACATGTCATTTTCAATCGGAAAAAATGAACAAAAAAGTGCATTTTTACACCTGAAACACATTTGTAACATGTTTTGGCTCACTTGTACGAAGTGACAAAGTGAGCTATTGTGATCATCCTTTGTACGTCGTCCGTCGTCCGACCGTCCGTCCGTTCACATTTTTCTTGTGAATACGATAGAAACAACATTTATTATTTGATTTGACAAAACTTGCACAGAACGTGTATATATATTTCTATGATATCTCGGTTCCTTTCAAAAACCAGCCAATATCATCTTATTCGACTTGGAGTTATTGCCCCAGAGATGGCAATAATTACTGATTTTAGCCTTGTGAACGCGATAGAGACCACATTTTTTGTTCATTTTTACTAAACTTGCACACAACTTATATATCTATAAGATCTCGGTTCCTTTCAAAAACAACCGTATTGCACCATTTAACTTGGAGTTACGGCCCCTGAATTGGCAAAAAAATAACATGCTGATTTTATCATTGTCAACACAATGGAGATAACAATTATTATTTGATTTTTATTAAACTTATAAAAGGATCTCACTTCCTTTAAAAACAGCCATACCGCGCCATTTGTCTCGGAGTAATGGCTGAAATGGCAAAATTTGCTTATTTTTGTCTCGTGAACACAATAGAGACCATATTATTATTTCATTTTGACCAAACTTGTATAGAAATTATTTATCTATAACATCTCGGTTCCTTGCGAAAATGTAAACATGACATAGATCACATTTATTATTTGATTTTGACTAAACTTGCATTGAAATTATATACCATTAAGATTTTGCTTTTTTCCTCGAAGAGTAGCCACATCACGCTATTTGTCTTAGAGTTATGGCCCTGAAATGGCAAAAATCGCAGATTTAGTCACATGTATAGTGTAGTATAACTCATGTTAGTGATAGTGGGCCATAACGACCCTCTTGTTGATTAGAGATATTTCCGGTCAGGTTAATATCTTGGTACTGGTTTGTTATCTGGCAATTAAACTTGGAAAGAATGCCGTTATCATGACTGGTCTGTTCATAGTAGCATGGTTCTACATGTACATGTCACTTATAAATTTCCCATATCGGTTTTGGTTTGTAAGATTTCATTTTTACTGTATGCAATTGAATATATGAATATGTATGATTAAAGGGGAAGATGCACACCACATGCAATCCCTGTTCAACTTTTATAGGTTGTATCGCTTCAACAACAAATAAAATGCACCGAAAACAGTATCAAGGCAGTCTCAACACAGAAAGTCTTGTAAAAGCTTGTTTTCGTAGAACACCGGGTATATATACATTTAGGTATACTTTTAAATAGTGACTAGCTTGACTATTCGAAGACTGCTCATGGCTATTGTTCTGATCCTGACGTCGTCGGCGTGCGCGGGTTCGCTGCAAGATAGGTATTTCGTTCGTTTTTTGTACATCTTTGTCAATTCGCATTGCTTTGAACATCAAAAAAAAATAATAAAAAAAAAATAAACAACTTATACTGACGACAATGGATACATCGAATGAAATATGACCTATTCAAAACCCTGACGTGAACTTTGTTGGATTATATTTATTAAGAGAGTTTTCTTGCCTGGCCTGGTGTCTGCATTCGTATGGAAACACTCTTATTTTGTATCTCTATAAGAGCGGCACAAGTAACTCCATCGGTGAGGGTGGTGCATTAGATAGTTTTGCAGATTACGAAACCGGCGGAGCCTGTTGAATTCCAAGTCAGGGCCGGAATTTCCAGAGATACTGTGTCTCTCATCCACCCAGTTAAGGCTTTACGTGTATCGGTGCCAGACCCGTAAACGATTGTATGAGTGCAAACTCCTATATGAGCCAGGGTATAATTTCAATTAATATTTATGGGAGGAACTAACCATCGACTAGAGTGTCGAGGGATACACGTTCGAGACCGGTCGATAACTACACGTATCTATTGCGATTTTCGCCTATCGGTGCTGTTTCAAGCTGGGAAATTGTCTATTACTAACATAAAGATACTGTTGTACTGATTTTGATATTTTTGACATTTGTATCATCACTATCATCATTCATCATCATCATCATCATCATCATCATAATCATCATCATTATCTTGGACTGGTCCGTTGTAGGATCAGTGGTAAAATTAACTGCCCTAAACTGTATTACCTAAATACGGTTGAAAACTGGCGCTCTGAATCAACAACAAACATAAATTCATCAAACCATTCTACAGGTGCCAAACTTTGAGTCGTTTGCGGTAATAGGGTAATACATCACTACAGATTGTCATAAATGGTGGTTATTTGTACCAAGGTATTTGGAATTGATTAAAGCGAGTTATGATCGGACACAAACGTATATATTACAGCAAATAACAAAACAAATCTAAATTTAAAGATATGACCATGATCTTGGATATTGCACATGGATTGATCGCAACAACCTTTATCCGTGCTGATCATTTGTACCAAAAGTATTTGGAAAATACGACAATGCATGGCAAGTTTAATGGCTCCGTCCTATTTTGTTCTTATTTACAAATATTTATTCATAAGAGGAAGTAACTCCAGCAGGTTGTTTTACATTGACATTTTTATTGCCCTGGTTCAGCATCAGATAAATTGCTATTTAGAGGTTTAAAGATTTTTATTTGCTTGCAGTATTTATATAAAAAAGATAACCATGCAGCAGGAGCCAGGCTAGGGCAAGTTATACCAAGGACAAGAACCTATATATAACTGCACGAACGCACAAACTCCGCTATTTCACAGCAGGATTATAATAAACGAAGGCATATTTCCTTACAAGCGAGCACAATGGGATGAGGGTAATTAAAAACTAAGGTGTATTTTCTTAAAATCTCATAGACATTAGTTCGCAGCATGCACAAGGTCGTTCCCTCCTAGACTTAAGGCTAACGACTCCGTCCATGACAAATTGTATATAATTTGTCCCAGGACATAGCAACTTCCTGTTTGTCACCCAACTTGAAACACCTCTGGATAATGAAAGATAGCTACAAATGTATGTCGCCACCGGGTTCGAACCAGTGACCTGAGCATGTGGGTCTACATTTCAAATAGTCGATGTAACAGTATAAGTAGCTGAAGTTGTAATCATATTATAGTGGTAGTGGCAGTGGATGCAGAAATGATAATAAAAATTGAGCCAAGTCACGGGAAAATTGGCATTCGGACATTTTTTGTGAATTTCCGGAAACTCTATATTAAGGCTGACCTGGCATTTATGCATCTAAATTAGGGTCAGAAAACTTCATATTCAGGTTGAATAAGCCTTCTTTGAAATAACAGCGAACGGTGTGGGCTATGATTAGACTGCGCGGATGCACAGGCTGATCTGGGCCCACACTGGTTGCAAAGCCTCGAAGATTCCCGAAGGCCCATTTTCTCATGATGCGGCTCAAATAATTTTTTGACGTTTTTTGACGTCGACGACGACGACGCTAACTTGTGATGGTGCTTATGGCAGTCATTTAATGATGTTGCGATAACAACCAACTGATTGAACATTTGCAGTATAAAACTCAACATGATACAGATGTGCTTCTCATGTCAACCCCCATGTTGGACAAACACATTCGTAACACATTTTACCTGTTACGAATGCGATCGCATACGTACGAAATCTGTTACAAATGCGATCTGTTACGAATGTGGTCCTACATGGCTTAAACATAAAGATATTTTTCCAGAAATGTTGACCTCTGCAATATTCGGGGAGGGGTGGGGGGGGGGGTCTCCTACCGGAAATTGCAAAAGTAATGGTTTTGACCATGAGAAAAACGTCTTTATCCCATTTATATTTGATCTTGATGATGAAGCCGAACGTTATGATTGTGATGTTATCTTATAACGTAGAGTCACGTAAGTCTTACCACATGGTTGTTTGTAATGGGATCTGAATTGAAGTTCACATTTCTTCAAAGTTTCATAAATACACTTTAGAAGTTTTGTATGTAATCAGAACAATTTCATTGCAAAACCGCCTACTATAAAGATTTGCTTCAATAATTTTTTTTCACATTAAGTGAATTTCATCATTATCGATGCATGAAACAGATGCTCGACTTGTTTATGTAATCTGAAGTGTAATAAGTGTGTAGTAAATACACACTTTTAAGATATATTCAAGAAAGTAATAAATTCGTGTAGATATTTCATCATTTCATAAACAAACAGGAAATATGCCCGAGAATAAAATCTCCCAGTCGCGAAAATATGTGACGCGAACTCATCCTTCCTCTTTTGTCGAAATTGTTTAAATGAAAACGTTGCCGAAAATTTATGATAACAAAGTCATGAAAGTGAGATATTTAAAATTAATAAATCTGTGGAAAATTTCAAAACAGAACACACTTTCTTTTTGCTAGTCAATTCACATGTTCCGTGATGAATAATGCACGGAGTGGCACCTTTGGTCTTCCTCCACCACCAAAGCTGGAAAGTCTGCATGTGATCTGAATTGTGTTGGTGCGACGTTAAACCCAACACAATCAAACAAACGACTCACATGTCCCTATATTTTATACTATTCACTTGTTGGTTGATACGAAACTTCAGTCATTTAGTTGTGCATTACTTTTATCTCGAACTCGTGACAAGCGCATCGGTCACAGAAATTAGAAGATGGATACTGAGCTTGTTTCTATAGAAAATACTTGCCCGCGCATGGAATTCATACTTAAAAAGATAGCTTTGTATGTATTTGCTATTTAATGGCAGACTGCACTTGACAATCGTAAACATGAAAACGATGCACTGAAAGATAAGCGAAAGGAAGACAAGTGTGCAATTTAGATATATATGAAGCGGTACAAAAAGGATGTAACAACAGTTTCTGTATATAATAAATTAAGTAATTTGGGAATCATGTACATGATGGGAAGATCATCTTGCTGATCATAAGTTAAAAAAAAAACCACTTGTATTCCTACTTACAATCAAGTTTTTTTTTTCTTTCTTGTTGTTTTATATTTCTCAAAAGAAAAAAATCTTGTTTCTAATTCGTAGTTTAAATACCTACTTAATGCTACAATATCAATGTTTAAAAGCGCTATGAAGAATCAAATAGACACTTTGACTGAGTTTAAAGCTAAAGTTAGGGCCGATGTTTTGATGATAATAGTTCATATACACAGCAGGTACCACACTTTATACTCGGTCTTTATAATTAGAATTTAAAATGATTAAATCTATGAACGATTTGGCATTTTAAGTGTCTCCCTCGTGTAACATTGGGGAAAGACAAAGACCGCATACAAAGCAGCATTAAAGTTCTTCTACGAATTATGTTATATGTATCCATACAGAGATACTTCAACACATGTTGAGTTAATTCAGCTCGTTTCTTTAAGAACCTTTCTACATAATGTACTCTAGAAGTCCGGCTCATAATTCAATTGGCCATACTTGGACATTAGGCGGTAGTGACTCTAGAGTGCTATAGTTTTCAAATCCAGTTTAATCAAAAGTGCTTTTAGGTTGACACATGTCCTTTGCAGGAAATAACTATTGTCGGCATCGCCACCCTTGATGCTAATAACATTTGATTCTCTTAGAAGATCACGTGACGTAAAAGTTACGGCAAAATAATGTGATGACTGCGTGTACCACTTTATCTAAGTTGTTTCAGTGATGTCAAGTAAAGTGAAACCAGAAGACACCGATCTTTTGCAGGAAATAACTTTTGCCGATATCGTCAAACTTAATGCTAATATCATTAGATTCTTCTACCGGAAAACATGACGTAAATATAAAGGAAATAAAAATGATAAGACTACGTAGGGCACAAAAGCGGAAAGTATAGCTTAAGAGTTTCTAGTATTTCTAAAGCAGTACAGACAATTTTCAATTTTCAGATTTTGGGTGCAACAACTGGTTCTGTTGTCGGTCAATACATTTGAACGTTCCTATTATATTACATATACAAACTTTGACATCGGTGTAAAAATTAATGTATATGAAAATTGCTGACGCGGTTACTTCTTCCAGAACATTTAACTTGCCAAAATATTTTCCGAAATTACTATACGGCCGATAAGCTTGCAATAAAAACTTCTCAATAAGTTAAAGCTATAGACTGGTTTGGAGATTACCCATTTAAATAATTTCATTTGTAATATTGATAGTACCACATATTTTTGTTTAAATCAACCTGGGAAAAAACATTATCATCGAATGTTACATTCTACAGCGTATCGTTTAAACATCTGTTTAGCCGCTAAACAGTCTAAGATAATTTCATTTATATTATTTGCGTTTTGGGTCTCTTAAACGAACAAGCAGAGGAATAAAAGCAGACATGATTTAAGCCTATATTATCTACATATTTCTTATAGAAATGAATGCTTTTTAAGATGCCAGCTTCACAGGAACTTACTAAGCGATTAAGCGACTGGCCTGTTTTTTTGTTGCAGGGAAAGGGCGTGTCTTTTGACAACCCTCTGACGTGGAAATTTATTTAAAACGAACATAGGGCATGTGCTCCACAGGCGGACAGGTAGCGTGTGGTGATTAGATGCCCAATTGCCCTCGAGATTAAGTCTAGATTAACCGATCGCGCACATAAATATGTAAGATAAACTGGGATTCACCCATAGCTACTTCAATATATCATGTTTTTATTCAAAATATTGCTTTCTTAATATGAAATAAGGCACTGCCTCAATCGGGAATCGATCAGACTTCAACTCATCCCTTTAAAATTTAAAAAAAAACTGTCTACTAGGGTGTTTAATAACAGGCAAATTGTTGAGAAGCACAATGACAGACTTAAGGTGATCACAACAGCTCACACTGTGCTCAGGTGAGCTAAAAATCATACAAACTTAAAAGTTACTAGATTGCAACTCACTGTTAACAAGACTTAACAGACACACATTAACAATCTATTTGCACCACGGCAAAACACTCAGTCTAGGGAGACATATTAGCCTTCTTGTGCAGGCTTGGTTTTTTTCTATTTGTGTTAATTGTAATTCTGAAATTACTGGTAAAACAAATCCTAATTTTGCTTTTATATACACATCACAAAGACTTGCATTACACTTTATTTATTGAATAAACTGTTCACATGTTTACGTTTTATCTGTATACACATTTATAATGATCACAGATCACATAATTGTTTTATCCATACATGAAATATTGAACTGTGATAACAACTTTTAATTAACGTACTGGATGCTTTTGTCAGGCTTTGAAATTAAGTATTGTCAAAATAAGAAAATGTGACTTGCTGTAATTGTATTCTAAAATGTACAATTTTCTCTTACAAAAAGAACAAATAAACAAGGGGCCATGAGGGCCCCTGTATCGCTCACGGCCCATATTGAATAAAGATCATCAAGATCAACATTCTGACCAAGTTACATTAAGATATGATCATAAATGTAGCTCTAAAGAGTTAACTAGCTTTTCTTTGATCTGACTTGGTGACCTAGTTTTTTGACCCCACATGACCCAAAATTAAAACTTGACTGAAAGATCATCAAATTGACATTTAAATTAAGTTTCATGAAGATGCAGTCATAAATGGGGCCCTTGGGAAAGTGTTAACAAGCTGTTCTTTGATTTGACCTAGCGACCTAGTCTTTAATCCCACTTGACTAGATTTAACTTGGCCTATAGTTCATAAAGGGATTAAATTCTGACAAAGTTTCATTAAGAATGGTCATAAATGTGGCCACTACAGTTTTAACAAGCTTTTCCTTTGATTGACCTGGTTACATGTACCTATTTTTTTGCCCCTAGACGACCCAATATCAAATTTGTCTAATATTTTATTGAGGGTAACTTTTGACCAAGTTTCATTAAGATTGGGCCAAAATTGTGACCTCTAGAGTGTTAACAAGTTTTCCTTGATTTGACCTGGTGATCTAGTTTCTGACCCCACCTGACCCAGATTGAACTGATTAGGATCATTAATTTAAACAGTTGAACCAAGTTTCCCATGAAAAAAAAAATAGTCTTTAATGTTGACCTCTACAGTGTTAACAAGCTTTTCCTTGATTTGACTTGGTGGCTATTTTTTGATTCAAGATGCCCCAACATCAACGTGTCCAAGATTTTATTGAGGGTAACATTTGACCAAGTTTCAAAAAGATTAAGTCAAAATTGTTTCCTCTAGAGTGTTAACAGTCAAATTGTTGACGACGGACGGACACGGCGATCACAAAAGCTCCCCTTGACCCACTTTGTGCTCAGGTGAGCTAAATGCTCGAGTTGCCACGAAGTGACGAAATATCCCCCACAATATGGCCCTTATCAAAGACTAACCCAATAACAAAGCAGCATTTTCTTGAGCTATTACCTAATGCCCTAAAATTCAATCTCCATAGTTTCATGATCCTCCGCCCAAGTGTTCTCAAGTTGTTGTTGGAAAGGTTTAAATGTTCCGGGTCATCCTGACCTTTGGGAAATTTCTAAATCAATACAGGTAATCTGCTGGTCAAGACCAACCTTTTACTAAGTTTGTGTTTCTCATCCAAGCATCCTGAAGTTATTGTCCAAAAACCGTTTTAAGAACGTTATTTATTTTGTTGAATTTACATCACACCGACACAGGTAGGTCATATGGCGATTTTCCCAGTTTTAAGGTGGAGGAAGACCCCAGGTGCCCCTCTGTGCACCCTTTTAAAGAACGGGTCAGTGTGACCTTGACTGTGACCTACTGACCTCAACATCATTAGGGTCACCTGCTGGTCATAATCAACCTTCCTAACAATTTTCATGACCCTGGCTCAAGCATTCTAAAGTTATTAATCTGAAAAAACATTTCACAGTTTTGCCTTATTGTGACCTTGACCTATGCCCTCAAAGTAAAACTTGACCTGTATTCCATGATGGACACCTGTGTACCAAACTTTATCATCCTAGGCTCAAGGTTAAAGTTATAATTCAAAACGATTCAACTGTTCAAAATCACTGTGACCTTGACCTTTGATCTATCGACCTCAAATTCAAACAACCTGTATTTTATCATGTTACACCTGAGTTACAAAAGCTATGATCCCAGGCCAAAGCGTTTGCAAGTTATCTTGACCTTAGACCTACTGACCCCAAAGTCCAACTTGACCTGAACTATGTCCCAAAAAATATTTTAAAATCGGTCAAGCTTTTCATGAGTTTCATTGGAAGCCAGGGAAAAATACTGACGAAAGACGACAAGCTTACTACATGGGGGTATAACAGAACATTTCTTTAAAATCTCATGAAAAATATGAGAACTAGATCCCCACGGGCAAAATGTCAAAAAAAATTCACACAAAAATCCGCACCAGCAGAGATAGGTCAAAATACACCTGAAAATTGGATGTAACATGCATGTTGTATACAGAAAAGTGGTTTTGATTTTTCCCTACGACCAGTAACAAGTTACAAATGTAAGCTATTTTAGTAACAACAAAGGGAAGTAATTCTAGGATCTTATGCATAACTCCGTCGCATGATGATGACAATTGTGCCAATTACATCAAAATCCCTCTATGCATCAAAAAGAAAGCTCCAGACAAAGTCATTCTTGTATTGACTTTTGACTCTAAGTGTGACCTTGCCTTAGACCTGGTTCTTCCGCAGGGACACTCCGTCTCAGGGTGGTGAACTTTGTGCCAAGTTACATCAAAGTCCTCCATGTGTGAAGAAGAAATGCTCCAGACAAAGTTGTCATTTTTGTATCCTTTGACCTCTAAGTGTGCCCTTGACCTTAGCCCTAGGGCCCTTTGGTTCTTGCGCACGACACTCCATCTCATGATGGTGAACAATTGTGCCAAAGTTACATCAAAATCCCTCCATGCATGAAGAAGAAATCCTCCGGACAAAGTCATTTTTGAATTTGACCTTTGACCTGTAAGTGTGATCTTGACCTTTGAGATAGGAACCGGGGGCTTGCGCATGACACCCCGTCTCACTGAGGTTACATTATACCATATATAAACAAGATTGCTCATGCATGTCCAAATTATGGTCCGGACAAACAAATCCGGACGCACGCACATACACCGAATAGACATTTGGACAACTATGTCTTCGTTTCCCGCAAGCGGGCTCGACAATAAAAAAACCCATGTGTTTAATCACATTAGCTTTAAAGTAACGAGCTTAGTCAAACACTGCTGTTCTCAAAATATATTTAGTTTCTAAATAAATCCTGAATTCCTATCCTTAAAAATTTTTTTTTTTTTATTAAGTTCCCTTGTCTTCTGTCTTTTTATATTTTCTGGTGTTTCTTTCTTGCTTTTCAAGTATACTGGATTTTTTTGACCTTCCATTTTGTAGTGCCTGCTCTCAAGAAGTAAACCTGTAAAACAGAAATCAAATATTGAAAATTGATAAAAAGAGCCCCCAAACCCAAACTTTCATAAAGACCCCATAAAAAATGTGCCCTATGAGTGGTCACAAGCAAAGTTTACCGAAGCACGGACGGACGACGGATGCCGCGCTATTCAGAAAAGCTCCCTTGTCACTTTGTGACAGGTGAGCTAAAAAATCAATATCTGAGAACGCTTCCTGCGGTAACACTAAATTGTAAATAAAATTAAACCATTTGTTGATGTGATTTTTGGGAAATGTTACCTTGCATTTTGGGATGTTGGGGAAAAAATGCAATTTTTTGGACTGGGAAGTGGCCGAATATAGGCCTCTGTCATATAAGGATGAAACCCCTGCCGGCTAACAATTTTTGACAAGAAATCATTTTCAAAGTTTTTCTTTTCGGTGAGTTTATATGGAATTAAATTCTTTGGGTAATTTTTGAAAGGGCCACCCCATGATCATTCTGTAAATTTTGGTGTAAATCTGCCCAGTGGTTCTGAAGAGTTTTTTACAAATTGTTGGCACATGACGGACATCTACTCGTGTTGTCACCCTGTGACAGGTGATGAGCTAAAAATTTGTTTAAATTTGCTTACATATTCAATTTTTATGGTTTGTCCAAAAAATGCTTTATCTCAAGAAAATGAAATGGAGTCTTTACTAAGGTCTAAAAAAAAATTTGTTTCTGGTAACATGCTTTCTTTGGATTTTTTTAAATTATTTTTAGGGAGACTTTTTGGAAATTATTTTTGTGTCAAAAAATGAATACAAATAGGGGGGTTATGCCTCTAGAGCATCAGTAAGTTGATTTATAACATCCGTCCATGTTTTAAATTTATAAAAGTGCAGTTTTGCAATTTTTGTCAAAAAGTTGAAAAATGTTCTCAAAGACAAAGGCGGACGGACCGTTTATTTAGGGTGGGCCAAACATTTAGGGGTTGGTCAGGATACAGGAAACAGACAAATTTTTTTTACGCCTAATGTTCCTTGGTATTTTATTCTATGCACTGACTCAATCGCAAAAAATCTTTTTCACACAAATACTACCGGTACTTTGTATACAGTGTATCATGCCTTTTAAATGACTGAAACTGCTTCCTGGTGCACAGCTGCAATATATAATAAAAAAACAGAAAGATAGAAATACTTATGAGCTGCAAGCAAGTGGTTTCAGTCTGTCAACAAGCACTTTGGAGCAGTACAACAATACTCTGTATAATAGACCAAGATGCCTGAAAATAGTGAAAGGTGAGCAAATTAAGAAACAGGGAAAACCAGTGTTTTTGAAATTTCAAAGGTCTAAGAGCTAACATCCTTTTTGCAGTTTATCAATTTTCATGCCATAAGATGACCCCAATTATATCATTGGCATGGGGAGAAATTTGTTAAATAATTTTTTAATGAAAAAAGAGTGCAAATTTTGTCAAAGTATAATGAAACGGTAATGGGTTAAAATTCAGTTTGAAAAAGAAAAGTCATGTATGAGTAGGGTTGTTTCCAACTGCAGCAGAACAGCAACTTATGTGTCAAGGGGCCCAAAGGCACGGTGGTCGGGGTTGAAGGAAGGTTTCCTTGAGGGTATTGAGGCGATGATCCCTTTAAAAACCGGAAACGCCCTCAAAATAGAAAATTTAGGGCTTTTAACACACAATTTAAACTGGTTTTTAATTTGTCTTTCCCCCCATGTTTACTTTTTGTGATGTTTATTCATGCGGTAGAAATAACATTTTTGCACCCCTGAATGTAAAAGCTGTATTATACCCTATAAAAACACTGTGTCAACCTCACCTTGCATGTTTGATTCAATAATTTTTACGAAAAAAAATTGATTGCTTTATTTCTTTAAATGTGTGTGACCTTGAATAGTAGGCGGTGTGAGCGTGATCTAAGGCCGAAATGCGTGTGGCACACATGCATGCATGTGTCTTGACAGGTATGAACATTACTTTAACCCCGTGAATTCCAGGTACCTTTTTCACTTGGTGGTCTATGACCCTTTACTTTGCTCGGTATCATGAAAAGGCCCAAAAACAGACTGGTAAAGCAGCTAGAAGAATCTGTTCTGCCTTCCTCAGTTTAGTATGAACAAGGAGCCGACAAAATGCTACAATGTTTATTGGTATCTGACGGTCATGATTCATAAACGTATAATTTTAAACGTATTTGAGTATGGGTTTCAGTGTACAAAATTCGATTTCAACTACCATGCTGGCAACCCGATAGAAAATTTTCCAAGCCTGACACCAATTTCCATGCCCGAACCTAAAGCTGAATTTTGAAACATAAAACAACTGGTCTAGCTCATACCCTCAAAATACTTCATATTGTCTGGGACATGCTCGACTGGGGATTCCTAGGAGAAGGAACTGAATGCATCGGACCAAAAAGTAATGTGGGCAGCTTCAGTTTGCATTTGGCAGAGCTCAAATTTTAACTTTTTTGACCAACATACTGCAAATTTTAGCATGTAGCTTTTTTTCTTGTTGCTTAATCTGAAATCTACTTGCAAATTTAGACTTTCAATTAAGATGTTAAAATATCCTAAAAAATCATGCTAGAAACTAATTTATTTGCACGGTTTTCTTGGTGTACAAATTTTTTGCGTTATAACTCAAAAATGACCTTCAAAGTAATTCGGAACACATCATTGTGGCGTAAATTAACTACTGGCGAAACACGGCAAGGCAAATTTTCGTACCTAATATTATAAATAGTGATTCAACTGTATACATGTACGAATTAGTAGATAGCCTGCGTTCTGATTTAATTATAAGATAGACCTCTAATTTCTTTATAATCAGTAATCCATTCAAAAAAAAAATGGCTACCAAAAGAGTTGTGTTTAAAAAAAAATCTGTTATCCTCAAATGAAGCGAATCTACAAACATTAACAAAAACCCCAAACAATTTTGACTATTATTTGTATTTACAAAATAAATTGTTTTGTGAAATTTTTATCTTAACTTGCTCCTGAAATTGACTTGCATTTAGCGAGTCCAAAAATTTGAGCCCTGTGATTTGTGAAAGTAATTACATCTTCTGCATGATTATGGTTCTGACTAATCTTAAACTTCTGCATTTATGGAACAGTTTGAATTCAGTTCCTTCATAATTCTGACCAACTAAACGAGATGCTTCAGAACTCCAGATAAGGGCTGTATTTTTGTAATTTCGAACTTGTTAGGGATCAGTATGACTTTATTTTAAAATGCGGATGTATCATACAAATTTATTTTTAAATGTGGTTGTATCAGTCGACTGGGAAACAGTATTACATATATTCCAAAGAAAGATCGAGCCGAATTGCATGTTGCGCCAAGTTGCGCTTATCACGCTATCTCGACTGTTGACAATTTGCACGGTTTTCAAATGAGTGTGGAATATACGAAACAAACACCAATAGCATAATGTAATGCATTAACACATAATTTTTTGGACTTCAAAAATTTTGGTCATTAAAATCTGGAAAAGGGGAAATATTCTACCAAAACTGAAGGCAAACCCAAATTATTTTATTTTAATTTGTGTCATATGAACAGATGAACCAAATTTGAAAGAAATATCTTTACTATTTTTCAAAAAATGTTAGTTTTTATGTCGAAGCCCCATCGGGCATGTTACCAGCCTGTTTAAAATCTATATTTTTTTCTATAAGCCGATCCGATTCCCTATAATGCTATATTTAGGCAGAGCACAGCTTATCGGCAAAATCATAAGCTCAACTTAATTACTGTGTATACATGCAGTGAGCCTTCAACTACTTCAACTATCTACTGCCGAACAATCGTCTAGCGATTATGACTGGCAGGCGCTGTCAGGAAACAGTGTTTAGTAAAAATGGTATACATGTGCAAAATTAAAAAGATAAGAGACCCAAAGTATACAGTTTAAAATCAGTGGATTATAGTATTTAGAGAGACTGCGAGTCCAGCCCGCTGACAAATGTCTGCAAATTGGGAATGGACCCGGGTATATATTGGTTAAATGTTCCATAGTCTGATAGTCCTGGGGATGGGGGTAGGAGCGAGTTTAACTTTGGGGGGGCAAACCTTTTTGACGGCGGTTTGTGGGGGGGGGGGGGGGGGCCCGGGTTAGCGGCAAGGTATCCTCGGGCCCTTATTCGTGACAAAGCCTGTCAGGGATTAATTGGGCCATAGGCCCTCAAATCTTTATGTTTTTAGCAATCATTGAGTTATTCTGATGATACACATCGATCGACTAGGCCCCTGAACTGTCTTAATCAGTCGTTATTATGTATTGTTCTAATTAAGTGTGCCATTTTTTTACATTCTTCTGTTGATGCCCTGGACATACAATCAGTTAGCACTGATTTGTCTAATTGTGGTTATAACGTTGTGGAAATATCATTTCCCTTGAATGGGACAATGAAAACAAAAAAATACTAATGTTCACATGCGTAAACAGGCTTAATAGTTTTGTCCCCCATTGATTTTGCAGGGCACTCAAACCGGAAGTGTAGTGATTGCGCTCAATGATATATCATTTTTATAAAATGTAAAAAAATTCTTGGTGTGGCGCGTACAGATTTCAGTACTACGGAAAAGAGACAAGTCGAATAAAGAGAAGGCCAAATGCAAATCAGAAATCAGGTTGAAAAGAATTATATGATGCTAAGTAAATGTTATATTAGACTGCAATTATTTCTCTTTTCCAAATATTTTTGGGGGGCCAAACTATACTTTGGCCGCACCTCTCCTAGCTTTGGGGGGGCCTGGCCCACGCTGGCCCCCCCTGCTTCTACGCCTATGCTGGGGAAAAAGGAATTCGCATTAAGAAATAATAATCTAAAAGGCTCATTTCAAATTGATGAATAAATAAAAATGTATGAAATAAGGAAATTTTTAGCTTTTTTTTTGGGTGGGGTGTTTGTTTACATAATTATTATACCCAAAGGAAAGTTAGTTACTCACGTTTCTAAAAATGTCAAAAAGGTCCCAAACCTGCACATGCTGTAATGGAGTGCCCTCCATATTCTATATAAAAGTAAAATAATTCCATTAATCGGTCATGCCTGCAAGTAAAATCACGGATTTCTTAATTTTTATTGAATTAGGCTTAAAAACAAAGAAGTTCAAGAAACTAAAGTACCGGAAAGGAATTAAATACGACCTGAAAAGCTACACAAAGGTGAATCTATTCTCTCATTTCCCCGAGCTGAAGAACCGTTGGAGAATGTTTTTGTTTCCTCAAATTTTCAAAATCATTTTGAAAATGTCGGCGCCAGTGTAACGTGTATCCCTCCACTCTAAAAATGTTCAAAATGTCGCCCTTTAAAAATGCTACTCCCTATTGAAATAAGCATGTTTGTATCACAAATTATTTTCAGTTTTAGTCACGTTACCGGCTGATTAGCTTCTGACGCAACAAAATTAACAGCTTATCTTTCGTGTCGCAGACATCTTATTGTGCGGATATTGCGTTTCGCCTACTGATCTGACGGGCGCTTTTAAAATTAACGAAGACCGTGATTCCCGAATTTCATCGGGGTCGTCGCAGCCCATGGTCTAAACCCGGAACTCCCTATTTTTTTATTTGGATGTATGTGTTGTTTGGAACCCGTAGTTACCGTAGTGGGATTCGATCCCGATTTTCGTCGCTTCGCGACGAAAATCGGTAAGATCGATTCCCTATAAACCGACTCTTAACACATATAAACCAACTCTAACACGTGTTACTTTAATATTATTCTAGAGAAGCATAGTCAATATTACAGTTATCTGATGTTTTTCTTAAATATTTTAACTACTGCAGTAAGTAAATACATGCATTGTAAAGCAATTTCCTTTTAGTGTTTGACGAGTGGAGTTTTACGGTATTTGCGTTCTGCAACCGTAGCGTATTTATAATGAATATATTGTCAGTACAAACGAAAGTTTATTGCCCAGTTGACACTTGCGTCATCGTGCTTAAGGAATCATTGCCATCAATATAATTTTGGAAACAAATGAATGAAAATGACTTTGAGCACACAGAGGCCAAGTTCGAAATGCTGCGCTGTGCCAGTACAGGAATATTCTCTGGTGAGAATGCATCTCTTGAGTAACAATGCAAATATAAGAAGCCTTGTATCAGCTCTATCCCAACCAGAGATATAGATAGAGACAGCCGCATAAATGAATTTTAAGTCAATTCAACCCCTATTGTTTGAATTTTCCTGCAAGGTCTCGAGAAAACACTCAATTATCAACTGAACATTTTAGGTTTTTACAAAGGACAATATTTTTTAATTACAAAGACTATAAATATGGACTTAGGAAGATTTTTCAATAGCCGCAACCGCACACCTTCTATCTCTTTCATATAGCAAATTATCACGTTGATTGCCGAACTGATACATGCCGCAAAGTTTTTGAAAACTTTAAGCTGGGTCAATGTTTTCCATATTGCCATTTGTTGACATGTCATATTGCATACATGCTTATACAACACTGTACAGAGGTTTTGCAGAAAAGGCATTTTAAAGAGGATGGGCTATGAGCGGACGCTAAACAGATGCGCATAAAGAAGAACGGCTTCATGTATAACCAGGAAAAGAACGTTAAATCTAAGTAACATAGCGAGCGGGCTTGAAGAAACGGATTCGCTATGTCATGTAAATCTAAATTCCAGAAGTGGTTTTACTATTGATCATTTATTCCTAGTCCCATAGATAAATTTCAAATGTTCTACTGTTTTCCCTGGGCTCAGCACCGTTATCATTGCTTAGTAAAATGGACTCCATTAAATGTTAGTGAGACGTGAATTGCTTTGCACAAATGATTTTCTCTCAACGAAGTAATATTTTATTTCAGTTAGTTGCTTTCTCTGCTAAAGAATACACAAGTTTTATTACTATTGTTAACGCTACCTTAAATGGTAATTTACATGTAGTTAGACGTCGCTTTGATCAACAAAGTAAATTAAATAGATGCATCTTTATTCCTTTGTGGAGTCGATATGAAAACGTCGTCGACCGTATCAGTCTGAGAAATCTTTGAAATCAATTTGTACGTATTTATGTGAAACATGAGAAATAGGCATTTGGTCGATTGCTTAAGCACTAAAGGAAGTGTTTTCAGTCTACAGAGACTGGTTCATGCAAATAAGACAATTAAGGCAATTGGAAATCACAATAGATAAGCCATTAACTCTTTCATTAGTGAATAAGCCTTTTCATTTGACATACATGTACACAAGTATGTTCGAAAAATTATCGTGCTGGGAATGACTGGAATACGCTTTAGCAACCGAATGGTTGAATTATACACTCACCGATAGTCAATAAAATCTGTAACTATGGTAAATTACAGCAAACTCCGTTCGTGAAATATAATGAAATGTACAACACCCTTCATGTTCCACCTATTATAACGCTATATTGAATGAATTCCATGTGCCTAAATCTCAGATAAGCTTGATTTTTTTTCTACATGAGAAAATGTATTGTTTTTTCTCCTGACTCTGTTTTATAGAGATCTATACATTAAATGCACTCGATGATCTCAGTGTTCTGACCGACGCAAAACATTTTCAGTCTCAGCTGTGTTTGATAGTAAAACTATAAAATGAAATGTTTAGTTAACGACTATTTTCAAGTAACTGTTCAGTATAGATGACAAGTCCCAGTTGGAATTTAATCTTGAAGTTCTAGTAAAATTTTCTCTCAAACTCATCTGAGAACGAAAAATGTTTTGTGAACATGGGGCCAGTATTGTTGTATTAAATATGAAACTTGTACCCATCCGACGTCATTCACTGCATCAGTTATGAACATTCAAGGGGCATTGTATAGGAAACAGGCTTTCAGAAAAAAACAATATGTCAACAATTTGATGCTTCGAGTTGTACTTGCCGTGCTGGCCGGGACGATTTTTGTGTTAGACGGTGAAGAAAATGTGGTATATGATAGAGGGTGTATGTAGGTGGTGTGTGCTACGGTTACAGAGAACCTCTATTTTGTTGTAATTTACAAAGAAAAGGTCTGCTGAAGTACACAATATTTTAGTGCCATGTGTTCACTTATTTGTTTGCTCTGCCAGGATAAAATCTTTCTGAACTTATTACATCGGTGCATTTACCCGACAATTTTCTGTATTGTATTCCCTGCCTAGACTCACTTGCTGGTCTCAATGACTGTTTCCGCTCATAAACATGGATTTAGAAGTGTGAAATTCTGATCAAATACCTTGTTGATTCGCGCTACATAGCTGGTCAATCGGAAATGGGGCAAATGAGTACTAAATAAGGTTAAGGAGATGTCACGGCTGAGATAGTTTAGCATTATTACAATACACAATCGGTATTGAAATTGTGTTTCCAATACATGTGCTCATTAGATAAATCCTCAATATCTATGTGAAAATAAGGGATGTGTTTTGTATGATTGGAACACTGTGAGTTGCTCTAATTACTGACAAATGACTGAAACAATAGGAATTCGTACGAGAGATGGATAGACAAAACGACAGTGAGGTAACAATATATTTTTTTATTGTTTTAATGTATGAGTTGTAAGCTACAATAAAGAATACCCATTTTATGAAAATCAAACTGGAAGTTAGAATTAACAGAAAAAAATTAATTAGGTCATGATTCATCATATACCTGTCAAAATTTGTCATTAGTTTTCACGAGCTGTCAAAATTACTTTTATCTCTCTATTCTGCAAATGCATTGTTTTTGAAAGTATCTTGGACGGATACTGTAGTGTGTAACTTACTTTACATTCCACATTAATATTTGTGCTTGAAATTGCTTTGTTGAGCTCACCGGCGTCACATATGAATGTCTATTGTTTTAGTTTACTGTCTGTTATAAAGGTATCAAATCTCAATATTAAGATGTAAGAATTGTTCCTTTCTGGTAGACAATGGAAACTATTTGGTTGAATCATAATAAAACAGTTTTTGGAAAGAACTGAATATTCTTTGGTTTTTTGTTATTCACCGGGAATTCAAAAAGTGACATCACCTTAAACAGTGTTTTCCTAAAAAAGTGATGAGAAAAAGTATCATTTTAAATCATTTCTGTTTGTACATATCTTTATAAAACGCGTATTGATGTAAAGTGTGAAAATATAAGTCAGTTTTAAGCTGTTTATGATCAAAGTCTAAAATTCAAGGCCACATTACAACCACACAAGTAATACTTAATACTTGAATGCCTGTTTAAACCACTCATTCAATTACAATTTAAATATCAAATATCTTCATTCCTTTAAATTGGCTGTAAAACCACGTGTACGAATTATCAAACAAACATTCTATTGTAAGTTGGTGTGTGTTATTTTCTTCAATATTTCTAAAAAAAAATAATCATGAGCATTGTACTGATTTAGACTACTGACTGAGTGTATGCGTTTTATCAGATTAATGACTGATAAAACTATACCTTCATGCACCACTATTTACTTAATTTATGTGTGTTGAATGTTCAAGGGCAAAACAGGGCAGTTGATAAATATTGTCGCAATCACAAATTTTGTAACTATGAAATAAAACGTGTCTGCCTTGGAATCAAGGTCCACCTTCACTATGTTCATTAGTTAAATTAATTTGACGAAGTTCTGCTAAGATGTCAGACTTAGCCAGCTCACTGATTTCAAGATTTTATTCATAAATCAAGGGTCATATAGGCAACAAAAAGAATGTATATAATAAAACATGTGCGCTAAAAAGAATGACAGCAATTCAATATTTAAAGTTAATCAAACCGTAATATTTTACAACTTCTGGAAAGCATCATACGAGGTGAAAATGACATTATGTATAACTGGTTTACCGATGCCATCAAGTCTGTGAAACAAGATTGATGTATATGAACAAGCAGGTAGATATATTTCATACTTACCAAAAGATAACATCGAAACGAGTATGTGTATCACCTGAGTATATTCGCACTTCATCTTTCTTTAAGCTGTGTAAAATATATAAATCACAAGAATAAATATCCCCAGCACATAAATCCTTTAATGTAACCGCAATAATATTGTAGTTCCTCCCTTCTTCCCCCTAGGAACAAAAACATAAACCAGGTGTTTTGTCTGTTACGTTCATTCACATCAATATAACACAAAACATGATAATATAATTTGTATGTTGTACGTTAACTCTCCAGTGACGGAGTAGAACTGATGTTTTCAATACGCGAACGTTTAGTTTTAATCAAACGAACAAAAAAATGAGTCACTAGGTATTTCGTGCACTCGCTATACGGTACAGAAGTCGGCTACAGTTATATATACCGCGAAAGTTTAACTGGCGATTATATTATATATACACATGCTTCCATTACATAATTAGATACTAATTACCTAACACAATGCACAAGGAAAATAGAGGATGCTGTCTAGTAAATTATATATGATTTAAGTGAGTCAGAGGGAATTTCCTGCCTGTGTTATATTGTGTATAAGGATCGATATGCCGATATTTGTCCAGACATGAACTTTTACTGTTACAGTGAATGAGATGTGGATGCTGTTGATCTGTACTGATAAACGAGAATTGTATATTTCTTTAAAGCAGATAATCGTTGGAAGCATAAATGGCAACCTTTGCAAACTAATAACAGATCCTGTTTGACTTAATCTGTTCATGAGAGGTAATGAAATGTTCAAACCCTTCACGATCCCCGTCCCCCAGCACCGCTTAATCGGAACTCTTTTATACAGATACATTGAAAAGACCCAATAAACATTACGCTAACATAAACCCCGTGTTTGATTCTGATTTCATTGAGCTCATCTTCCAATAAGCAAGAATACTTACCTTAATTAAAGACAAAAACAAGCGGGTAAGATATTCACAGAGCTTCAAATGTAAGGTGGTTTAGAACTGCAGTTACTTTAGCAAACTAGTAAAATTATTAATGAATTTGTTAAAATAATTTATATGTTCTTAAGAAAAAATTTAGTGCTATTTCACCAATATTTTTTTTTTCAAAATATTTCCATATTTACCCCGCGCTCAACCTGTACATGCAGAACTGGACGCTCCGACCAAGACAGTAATAAACTGTAAGTGAATCCTCGTCTGCTCATACGCTCCTTTTAAGTTGAACTAAAATACATAATTCACGAGTACTCACCGTTACTTAGCTCAAACGACCATCACTTTCTCGTGCATTACCGGTAAAACAGCGCGATTATATGCATCTAATGGTAATTTTCAAATGTTCCCCTGACACCAATGCAATGGCCTTCTGTCACTAAGTTTTATCCGCAAAGATGGCTTCTTCTTCTTGTACCATTGTTGGTTTTAAATTAACGCTTTGCCAGCATTCTACGCTTTCAAAGGATCTTCAAACAAATTTTATTAAATGCAACAGCAATTTTTAATGCAAAATGTCTCCCAGTACTTGGATTCAGTTTTGTTATATTTTCTGGTCCTCTGGGATCATGGAGTCTACTCAATACCCATTTAATAGAAGTCCGCTTAAGTCGGTGCTAGGGGGCGGGCAAGGTGTTGCACATTTCATTACACCTCTTTAACAGTCTCAACCAATGTCTTTGATTGGTTGTTTTCTACGTTAAAAAATTATCCTGGTATCGTGCCATCTTGGTGTTAAGAAGTATCATCTCATATTGCACCTATTTTACTATGAAACCGTCTAACTTTTTGGCTAAACAAATGGCGGCTTTTTAATGTTGGCATATAACGGACAAGCCATAAGGACTTTCTGCAAAGGTAACTGCAAAGTCATGAGTATGAACTATCTTAAATATGATATAGTTGTTTTTAGTCTTAAGGACCTTTTGCAATAAGTACCATGCAAAAAGCAACACAAACGAAGTAATATTAAAGTTATTTTCGCTATCTTCAAAAGCAAATTTGCGAAAAAAATTATACTCTCAGGTTATTATCGTTATAGACACGCCTATAATTTTATATTACAAGTTGGTAATTTATCGTGAATAATCTACCTTCCTTTAAAAAAATAGCAAACTTTTAGCCTCACGAAAATATATGATTTTACAGTAATCTAACGACCCTGTCTCAGAAAGAGATGTAAACTCAGTTCCAAAAGAAAGTGTGCACTTTTTAAGTTTAAATATTTCAAAAATTCCCCGACGTTTTTGTTTCATTTTTTTCATACACTAACTCTCAGGTATAACTCAAAATCTAAAATGCACACCAATTTGTTTACGAACTGATTTAAATTTTGGTACCAAACATTACAAGTTTTCATGAAAATAACCGAGAAAAATAACAGAAAACTAAGTGCACACTTTCTTTTGGAACTGAGTGTAAAACGTGAAATGTCAATCTGTGAAATAATTAGTTTGAAAAAAAATATCAGCAATTGAGACTGTATTGAAAATCACAGATTTTATCATACAGTGTACTTAAGTCTGACATGCGTTTTTTGTGGGAGAACAAATTAATGGCGCTCTAACTATTACAGGCACGCCCTAGGCCTATTTGTATCAAACAAGAAGCCATTAAGTTTTTCTTTTATGCTCATTTTTGTTGTTAATGATGGCATATTCCAATTACTTCATTAAGATTTCAGAAAAATGTTTTTCAGGCCATTTTTCTTTGAGACTAAAACTAAAAGATGCACCTAAGAATTATCTGTAGGCGCCACGAGTCAAGCTTATCTAATTACGTGCTAATTTGACATGCAGTTGTTTATAACAACATCCACTTTGAGAACGAAAACGTAACTTTTGCGGTAATTTAGCACGACCCTTATTTTATTCCTTCTAATTTGATGGATATTTTTTCGCGAGGTAGGTGTCTCGGAGAAATTATCTTTTAGACATCAAAAAATTTCGTGTAAAGGAAATTTCGTGTCACAGAAATGTATGGTTTTGGTTTAAATACCAACCTCGGCAGAATTTATCTTGATTTACAAATAATGCTTTCATACTCTTAAAAAATCCAAGCAAATTAATGAATAAGCACTTCTTTATGTTAATTTTCCATTTTGTTGGAGTGCGGGGGATATTCAGCAGTATCTTAGCGCTGTGGCCAATTGACCAACACGGTTTTCGCATCAGCAGTATTGCTACAGGTACGAATATATTCCTCGTAAAGAGGCACACGTATGGGGAGGGAGGAGGGGGGGAGGGTGGAGGGATTACAGCGGAAACACACGTATGGGGGCGGGGGTGGGGTTACAGTGGGAACACACGTATGGGGGTGGGGGCTGGGCTTACAGCGGGAACACACGTATGGGGGGCGGGGTTGGGTTACAGCGGGAACACACGTATAAGGTGGCGGGGATGTGGTTACAGCGGGAACACACGTATGGGGGGCAGGGTTGGGTTACAGCGGGAACACACGTATAGGGTGGCGGGGATGTGGTTACAGCGGGAACACACGTATGGGGGGCGGGGGCGGGGATGTGGTTACAACACGTATCGGGGACGGGGGGTTACAGCGGAAACACACGTATGGGGGACGGGGATGGGGTTACAGCTATGATAACTGCGTAACTTCTAATGAATCCCGACGCACGTGTATCAGAACTGCGATGCTTTTCGGACTACAGTACTCCCGGGCTAAAAATCTACATTACTTTCCGTTTTCCCTAAAGTTCCTTTGAAGCAATAGGTCTTGCTGAAAATAAGAAAGCAGTATAAAACTAAATATCTCTCTTTGTATTCGTAAATCCATTCGTTATGTCATAAGTTGTTTCTTATATTACACAAAAAAAAAATGTTGAAAAAGCATATTGATATCATTCCGTATCTATGTAAGTTATGACAAAATTACTGCGGGTTTGTGCGTCCAGCTCCCTAAACGCATAACACGGAGGTCTCGGGTTTCGATCTGACTTTGATCGCAATTTCAACAAACCTTCATTCACGATTATTGATAAGAAATCATCATAAATGAAGACAGTGGGCTATTCTAATTTAATTTTGGCTGGATTTTTTTTACAAAAACTCATAAGCTTAGCGTTGTGTAAATTTTATATGCAACGCAAATTACGGATAACAATTTCTGCAACCCATGATGTTTTCCAAATATGTCCGTAATTTTTAGAGCGTTAAGTTTCAACTTACCGGACGTGAAAGGTTGTTCAGGTGTTCGAATGAACCCTTTGGATGAAAGAAATTCAAAGAAACGTTATTTTGATTGTGTATCAACATTAGTATATCATACTTACAAAAAAATGTTTTCCTGAGGAAAGATTTATGTGTTCCATATCCGTGAAAAGTAAGGGGTGGTAAAACATATGCTTTAATGTTTGATAATTCAAATCAAGGTCCCAACCTTTTGGCGCAAAGTTGCTTACTGGTATACCACCTGTTTCAACGCACTTAACTGCCATATGGCTTCTTTAATCCAAAGGAATTTGCAAATATATGAACATCTTTTGAAAATGCATATGTCTTATGCTTAAAGTACGCTGCTGACATCGGCAAATTTTGGAGTATAGTGGAAAAATGTTAAAAAGAGAGGTGCAACAAGCTTAGGACGTTTAACATACCAGAGAAGAGCGACGTTGAAAGCATGCCATATGAAGTCAGCCAGCAAAGAAACAAAGAACAAGCATAAAAATACAGAGAATCAAGTCCATGTCGCCACCTCCCATAATTTTTCCTGTTAGCGGATTTGAAATTCGTTGTCTCATTTTGTTGAATTTGTCGTAAACGAGGTGAATATATGTATTAGGACGGACAGTCACCGCTGTTACTAAAACAGCCGGACCTTGTATATCGAAATTCATCTGTACATTAACTATGTAGCAAATCTTGGCAATATTAGCTTATTATCATTAGCTTTTATTGTTACTACAATTTTTAAACACAGAACCAACAATTCAGTTAAACAACTATTTCAAACGGATCCCATGACTGAAAAACCCACGATTAAAGTAAGAATTTATATTTGATATCTTTGCACACGTTATCAACTGGGCTTATCGTCAAAGTCTAATCAGCGCGAAGAAATTTTAAGTAAAATCAAAACCACAATTCACCGCCTCAGTCTTCTTTGCGTCCGTATTGATTATATATATATACGTTATAAAAGTTGTTGGATTGGATATCTATTTACATTGTTTTCTGAAAATGATTTCTGTCACTTCCGTTACCACCCATATCTTGTACTTAACCTCCGCTTGAATTTAATCCACCGGGAAAGTTCGCAGCTGAACCTACAATAACAGCTTGAGGAGTGTCATATATTCTCATTTCACCAGCCACTTGCGAAAACCGACAAGTGTGCCAGCTGGCATTCTTCTTCATTCGAGACAGATCCAAGTCACGCGACGTTAAAGTTCGGCAAGCATCACCATGCCCAAGTACTCTTGGCAAGTTGAAAAATGTTCCTTTGTTGTGTTTTGCTGACATCACAATATTTCAAGTGAACTATTTACGAAATATAAATTTGAATTGATAGTATTACATATTTTTGTTAAATTTTACTAAATTATACAAATCCGAACAGACATTGTATTTTCAGAAAATACATAATCCCCCAGATACGAAATAACTGTACTGTGTTCATCTAAACAAAATAAAGTAACAAACATTTACCCTGCTAAATTTCTAAAATGGACCGGTTCTTCATTCAATTTGGGCAATACCATTTATTATTCGAAGGGGAGTTCACTGTAAATGTACTGACTGAATGACGAACAGTGCAGACCATGATCAGCCTGCACGGATGTGCAGGCTCTTGGTCCTCACTGGTCACAAAGGCAGAATAACTTGCCGCCAGCAGCCTAAGTTTTACAACGTCGTAAGATTGTTATAACAAAAACGAGATTACTTATGAATTCAAAATGCAAAATGTTAATAAAGTACTCTACCTTTTTTCTCGAAACCTGTATTTTGTCACATGATCTGTGAAAGGAATTATAGAACTTGTACTGTATATTTTATTGAAATTGTTATTCAAATACATACATATTTGAATGAAATAAACTTTCTCGTATATTTTACGCTCAAAATTAGGGATGATGAGACAAGATATTCAATAGGGAAAATCAGCAATTTTTATACTTAAAAAAAAAAGATATTGATAAGATGTACGTACACACAACAAAAATTGATTACAACGTTATGCATTACAAGTAGAAAAGCACAGAAAGAAAAACGATGCTCAATTAAGAAGCTATGAGTGTTTTAAAGCGTCCCCTTGATAGTCCATATCCAATGTCCACAATCCGACCTGGAAAGGAACGTGCCCCTTACACCATCATAATGCAAGAAATCACTTATAAATGACTAATTACTTTTGTATACGAAAGCAATAGTTTCACGAAGTCAATAACTGAAGGATGATGACAGAAAGATGAAATATGGTTGACACAAAGCACATTTTCTTTTGTCACTTTCCTATAGTCAACATAAAAGCTTGCATGAACTCTGTATTTTGAAGCAATTAAGCGTTGCAATTTATTGATTTAAGTGTCGTGTCATGTGAAGGTTGCATTAAATACATGTATAATGTACTTAAGTATGTAACTTCAAACAAGTTTGAGTAACTTTCGCACAAAAAAAAGATGAAAATGATTACATGTGTAGTATAAAAAAATCTTTAAAATATCGTGCGTCAAAAACGATTCTCCAGGGAGACCATACATAGATAAGGCGAATTATTCATACAAAAGTATGGTTCCAATACTGAAGAAAGATATCCTTCGGGACGCAGACCGTAGTCGTATATAAGTATAATAAAATTGGTATAAAATTTCATCACCATTTATTGCACATAGAATCTCGTCTGTTTAGTGTAAAAATAAGCGCCGATACAAATAAATATCTGAGTAAAACTACCCTACATCCTATTGTTATGAGAAATAGCGTCCATCAACAATTGTGGTTGGAAATCTAAAAGAAATACTAATTTCACTTGTAATACGTTTAATCAAATGTAGTGAAAATTCCTGCTTCTGCACTTTGAGCAATATCTTCAGACAGAAGCTTGACCTAATAATTGTTCACAAATGAGTAAACATAAAACAACGTTTGCTGCTTTTGAAACAAGAGAATGTAGGTCAAGAACACGAAGCCATGCTGCATGTATGTTTGGACGTGCAAGTGACACTTACACAAAAATACCTAGATAAAGTAAAACGGCTGCAAAAAGCACGGACTAAACATTCAAATAAAGGAGAAAACACAATGCCTTGGAAAGGACAGTGGCAAGCGTATGGGTGGTGAGTTTAAACAGGTTCATGGTTCTCATCAAAGGTCACTCTTTACTTAACCCTCACTATGTAACACTATGGTGTCCCGTTAAGACCATCGCCGCATATTTTGAGCTCAAACCAACGAAAGAACGATTCTACGATTTTGAAAAGTCGAAATAACGAAACTACGATCATGGCGAACTTGAAGTCGACACCACGATGACAAAAATACAAAACTACGGTGGTGAAAAGTCTAAAACATGATGTTGAAAACATCAAACTATTATGTTGAAAAATCGAAAAAACGAAACTTCGATTGTGAAAAGTCGAAAGCATTTCTTACTTTCATCATCTTACTCAAGTTCCATTTCGTGGTTTCGTCGTTTCAACTTTTCAGCATCGTGGTATTCTTATTGCGACTTTTCATCGTCGTAGTTTCCAGTTTTCACAATCGAAGTTTCGACTTTTCACCAACGTGCTTTCGACTTTTCAACATTTTAGTATCACATTCCTGTCAAACATGCGCAAAGTTTAAAAAATGGACGAATGGAATAGCAACAAAGTACCTTTATCTTCACACGACGTGATTTACGTTCTACCTCGTGTAATGGTAAACAGGCCTGTGTGCATGGACTACAGAAATTTATGCGATACTACGATGCTGAAAACTTGAAAATACGATGGAGAAAAGTCAAAACTACGATAGTGAAAAATCGAATAAACGGAAACACGATGTAGAAAAGTTGAAAAAACGAAACTTCGATTGTGAAAAGTCGAAAGCATTTCTTACTTTCGTCATCTTACTCAAGTATCATTTCGTGGTTTCGTTGTTTCGACTTTTCAGCAATGTTGTTTCGTCGTTTCGACTTTTCAGCATCGTGGTATTGTTATTGCGACTTTTCATCGTCGTAGTTTCCAGTTTTCACAATCGAAGTTTCGACTTTTCACCAATGTGCTTTTGACTTTTCAACATGGTAGTATCACATGTCACAGGCCTGTGTGCATGGACTACAGAAATGCGATACTACGATGCTGAAAACTTGAAAATACGATGGAGAAAAGTCAAAACTACGATGGTGAAAAATCGAATAAACGAAACCACGATGTAGAAAAGTTGAAACAACGAAACAACGATGGTGAAAAGTACGATAATGAAAGTACGAAATAATTTCGAATTTTCATCCTTTAAGTTTTTAAGAAAGTCAAGTTATGTATACACTGCCATAAACAAATGCTGACGCGCGGACCGGTAAGAGATCATTATGACGTCAAGTTTGCACATGAAATCCGGTTCATTAATACTCGGATAAATGAAGTCTGGCATAAGGTCAGGTCAATTTGGTAAGGCCGTTGATTGTAGAATCGCTGTAGACAGAGCCTACATATGTTCTGCTTATTGTCTTGCATAAAACATACGCCTTGATTTCATGAGTTATCAAAACTAAACATTTTAAGCGTGAATGGGAATATTAGTACAACAAACATTTATGTCAAGACGTTAAGGATATGTGCATAAATGTAGCTAACTAGAAAGAAAAAGTAATGCAGTTTGTGTAGTTTTAGAGACTACATCCGACTTCACGCCTATAGTATCGTGGTTCTACCCAGCACTTAAATGCTTATTTCAGAGAGTTCAATAACTACATCATGAAAGAAAGATGAAGGACTGAGGACTGCTCGGCCACTTAATGGAGATGAACTATGCTCAACACTCAAGAGAAGATGAAAGATTGCCTTTGTACTATCAAGAAGGCATTCATAATAATTAGATATGTAAGTGTCATATGATGATTACATTAAAAGCGACTCATTCACACTGTATAGACCATTTTCTCTCTCTCGAAATTCGATAAAATATGTGTGCTGCTATGTTAGAATATGCTGACATTAGACAGTATCATTGGTTGTAACGGTTTAGAATCAATGTAGAAAATCAGCCTTCTTTTTGCTTTTCTACTAATATCTTACACTCACGTTCTCACTCTATCATTTTTGAGTGTCATATAGACATTTTATTCCGAACTTGGTGGAATTGAATATGTAGAAATGATCACACTGTGGGCGGGAAGCTTTAAACTTCAATATGTAAATATTTAAAAAGCTAAACAGAGAAAGATGTTCACGCTCATACATTTAGACGGGGTGACCCCTGCGCGTGACCCTTGACTATAGACCTATGCAGATGCGACTTTCGTTTTCAAGATAAGCCTGCTTACTGTCCGGAAAAAGCTGATGTCGTCTGACGTAATTCTGTGTTGTCAAAAACATGCGTATGCTTGGCGAGATTGCATAAAAATGTGCCGGCTGTCCTAAGAATAATACAGTAGGTCTTACTTTTATAGCATTCCCTAGGTACAGTATGTTTTTCAAATTTCTGTTAAAGCTAAAATAACTATCTTTTGTTTGGCAATCAGGATAGGAAAATCTACCTAACTTTTATGAAGCACTAAGTGAACAAGCCGTATATGGTCAGACGTTGAAGTTTCGCTAACCAAACTCTGATTAACTTCCGTTAAAGGCGTTCGTTTAGTTTCAGAAACATTACTAGACAAATTAAAACAATTTAAAGTAAACTTCTTGCAAAACAACAATGCCTCATATATCTTCTTTTTTTTTGAAACCGATGCAATATATGAATAACGAGAATCTTAAAGTAAAACATGTAGGGTCAAAACAGAGGAAAATATCTTTCGAGAAGCTCATCACAGCCGTATAACTTTTCAATTAAAATCATTAATATAGATTTGCATTACCATTTACTGGAAAACAGAGTTCCCACGAACCAAATAAAAATACATAAAGATATTCAGCACGCAACGAACTTAATGTTTGATTGGTTTTGAAAACGCACAGTTTTTGAGGTTGTGTCAAAACTTATTGGGAATATCTAGAATAAAATGTTACTTAAAAATGATATGTTAATACTTTAAATGTCGTCTTTTCGGTTTGGTGTCGTCAAAACTGGCAGAAATACTGATCTACGTATTTTAACGAATGAAACATAAGGTATAGACAATATGGTAAGCAGAAATGTTTGGCTTGCACTGAAATGTAAGCAAGTTTATCATTGCAGCAGTTTTTAATCAACGTTAATCTTTGTTTATGTGCCGTGCAAATCATTGCAATCAAAACATTGTCATACATGCGTAAAACGTAATCTGCAGTTCAAAATTTTCAAGACATGGTGTGGCAAATCTATACCTCAATCAAAATATTTGTGGTAACGTATTTGTGGTATCTATGCAGAGCTGGCATGAAATGGGTCAGTATGTGTTTTGACGTATGGAATATGGATACATGGGAGGCGATGAATGTAACCATATATTTGATTGCAAATGTATCTTTAAAAACGAGTTCCAGTATACATAATAGTCTGACATGTTTTAAATGGAGAGAATCCATTGCGAACACCGTGTAAGAGAGATAACTTCCGAATGAAATGGAACTAACTACTGCTAGAGTTATCTAAACCGTACTTTCTTTTCTGTTTTAATGTGCACTCTGTAAATTATTGTGTTTTGCAAACAAACAAAAAATGTTGGAGAAAAGTGAATTATATATCAATAAACAAATAATCTTAGCGCATAGCGTCAATAGTATAGTTGTTCGTGGAGTTCCTCTGGTACCATGACAGACCTAGCTAGGCACTGAAATTCTGATAATAGTTATTCGTAGACCACTTGTGCATAAGAGTACTGAGGTCAAATCCCCATCTCCGAACCCCAACCTCAACGCTCTTATTCGGCTGAGAAGTAACTTATACTCATCAAAGCTGCATTCAAAATTCAACTATTTCTGGATCCGGGCCTAGCATTTGTACGCAAAATTGGCTTTAAGTTATAAAAAGGAAAATACATGTTTTCAAAAGGAAAGACGACAGACGTACAGTCAGACGATGTATGAAGGAGGGTAAGTGACATTTTAATACAAATATAGATGGCTTTAATAATTTATGCTTAGGTCAAGCGGAGAATATCTCTCTGAAAACATCTCCTGCAAAGCAAAGTGTCTGCCATCCACGACGTTTTTTTGAGAAAATCAACTCAAACATATTCACTGCCGTTTTGCTGCAGAAAACACACTGCTTCAGGTTGAATATAACTAAATCAGGTTATTCTTTATTTACTATAGAACCCAGAGTAGCTTCAGGCTTCGTATAATTTCCTTCGCAACCCGAAGGGGTCTGGTTTCCTGCAGGAGTGGGTGTTGGCCATCACTGAGTCTCTTCTTTGCCAGCAGGCCGGCAATATCGCTATCACCGAGATGAACGACGACGTACGGTGGATTCTTGCGGTTTACTCGTTTCATAAAGTTGCGGTACTCTGGTGTGAACATTATGCCCGTCAGCTTCGCCCCGCATATGCAGCTTGAGGTTCTAGATCTCGCATCAGGTTGGTTTTTCTTCAAATGACAAGAGCCAAGAAAAGCCATGTTTGTTTTCAAACAGAATTGAAAATAATTGATGCAAGAAGAATATATCAACTGTGAGATAATAGGAGGCGGAGTGCAAATGACGTAGACAACTGTGATTGGGTGCCAGTGAGGCTGTTTGCGATTGGTCAACGGGAGTATTAGCATGAAAAAAGCATACATCTTCTCCGACTTCCTTGGTGCGTGCACGTCGCGGAGAGGGCACATATGGCGCTAACTGGGTCAGCGCCCTAACTAGGTCAACGTCTGATCTAGTTAGCGTCACATGACGAAAACCAGGGAGTGTGGCCGTAAAAAGGGGACATTCATCGCTGAGCTTCATCTTGCCTACTTGCCTTCGTGTTGGACCTCTCTTCTACAACCGGGGTGCCGGGTCTGGTTGATCCCGGCCAACTCGATGCCGGATTACCATCTCTGAGGGACCTTCCGGCTTTGTTATACTTCGGTTCACCTATCGAAACGGTCGCTTGCCATTTAGCCGGAAAACTTCAGCTGGTTCATCGACGAGGTTGATGTTGGCTCCGAACCCCGACTCGATGCCGGATTACCATCTCTGGGGCCTATCAATGTTGACCACAGCTGGTTCATCGACAAGGTGGGACCTCGGGGCCAGGCTTCCAGATGCGACACTTCGGGCAAGACAGTTGGTGGAGGCGACGTACAACGCGGGGACGACGGGCGAGATGAAGAACAGGCGACCAGACCGTTAAAGACGTAGATGAAATAATAGCGATGACAACAACATTAAGAAGACACTCACATAACAGATGCTACATAATCACGATGACACATAACAGATGTTATATAATCACGATGTCACACAACAGAAGATACATAACAACGATGATAATTAAATGATGTATTATAACGGGAGAGATGAAAAGACGATGTACGAGGAGGAGGAGAATAATTGTAGATATGCTCGCCCATATGGTTTACCGGTGGCGAGGGTAAAGAAACTCAACACACACACACACATGAAAAAAGGGGACCGGTGGCCCATAGCGGCCCCTTCTCTTTGTGAGCAAACAATTTGAACGTGAAAAGGAAACGGGTAAATGGCTCCTAGCGGCTCTTTCTCTGTGTGGACAAACAATTGTAGGGTGAAAAGGGAACGGGTAAATGGCCCCTAGCGACCCCTTCTCTGTTTAAGTAAACAAACACCAATTTATGCCAATTAAGAGTATCAAAAGCCCGATTCACCAGCATAAAGGGGTCAATTAACAAGTTTCAGTGTAAAATATAATGTTCTTATTAGCACCTTTGTTTCTCAATAATAGGATTTTATACACCTTTACTCAATAATGCAATTAACATAATTCTCTTCTTTTTTTAATAAAACACTTTTGTTAAACTGAAAATTGTCTTTTAAAGTAATTTTGATAATTTTGGACTATTGTAGCTAGAAACATTGTAACATTTTTAAAGGTAAATAAAGGTAAATAAAATTATTGTTATAAAACAACAAAATACAAAAATACAAAGTTATATCTACACGCCCATATAACAAAATTATTGTTGTGTATGTTGGTTGGGGTGGGTCTGGGGGTAGCAAATGTCCATTGATAAAATAAGCTGTGGGTCAAATGTCCAATTCAACTTCGGGAGGGGATGTGGGGACAATTATCCAGCAGTCCATTTTTTTTCTTTGGGATGGGGACAGAGATAATGTCCTTGGGGCAAATGTCTTACATCCATTAGAAGCAATTATTCGTTTGAAATATGGCACGCTTTGAATTAACTAGTTTGCAATTTGCACAAAAACGAATTAAAACTTATGTCAGTGTGATACAGGCTGGAAGGATAACAACTGATTTATTCAGCTTAAGAGATAATATTCTAAATTGACTGGAGATTTTCAATATTTTCAATTCAATATTTTATTTGCCATAAAGACATGAATGTTCATCGCCAAATACAGTGACGTGCAGCAAGATATAACACAATGTTTGCAAAAGAGAAAAGCATGAAATTAATATAATGTATAAACACAATTGTATGAGCAAAATATGTAGTTATTGCAACTTTACTACATAAAGGAAAGACGTGTACAATTCAAGATTGTACAACATTATACATATACAAATAATAATTTATATATGAAACGTTTTCTATATTCTAGGGAAGTATTATATATTGTTCAGCGCCGGCGCACATTTTTGTAATAATAGTATAATAACAATACTAATAAGGTTGAATACAAAAAGACAGTCTATTTTCGCGTCCCCCAGCATGGTACCCTTACAAATACTTTCTGATATTAAAATGTACAATTATGACCGAAAAAGGGTGACAGTTTCACTTATTAAACATGAGCAGGGTTATTTTAATTTAAGCGTGCGATATCACTAGAGACCATGAAATTCTACAATATAAATAGAATTATGACAGACTGTGTCCTAAAAATACTATGGAGAAACAACCAAATTCTCTGGAATTCCTTTTAGCAGTTATTATTCAGTTGTAACGCACCTTTTCGTAACAAATACGCAATTAATTGATTAATAATCAAAACAGTATTTCTTCTTCGGTCGGCTGCGAGTATTTTCGCTATGAAGCACGTGCCAATTTTGAAGTGTGTTTCCATGGCAATGCATGCAGTTATTACATGCCAGAACCACGTGGCTAATAGCAAGCGTTTATTATGAACGCTTTTCTTCTACAAGAAGTCTTACTACAGAGGTATAATTCACATTTTACGGAACTACGGAATAAAATAACAAGTCGAACAAAACCAGGTATGATGCTTTATTTTCATATGAATATTTATAGATTGGATGGTGGTGCTTTGTTTTAGTGAATTTTGTGGTGTTTTATTTGTTCTTTTATGACCTCTTTTGCGAGTTTGACAAGAATTTTGTGTGTATATAATTTGGCATTCTAATTTTAACATTTTAGGAACATTAAATGTAATGGAACAAAATATACATCACCGATGTGCCCAAACCTCTATCTAAACATAACACATATGGTATTAAAGATAGTAAGGAAAAAAGTAGTTTATTTTTCATGTGTACAAATTGGAAGACTGTAAATGATTGATTTTCCCAATGAGCCAACATAGTGTTGTATTGTGCCACGCAATGCATTAGGAATTCTTAAAATGAAAGGTGTAGCTTGTAGTGTGTGTACGTGTGGAACAGGATAGATAGCACAGCTCATGAGCTACCGTTTATAATCTATCTATTTTCAATTCCTGTCACGATGTTAGATACCCACTATCTTTAGATTTTAAAGTCACACTGACTCCATGTTAATGCATCTTTACATAGAACATGCGTAAATTATTAATTTTAAAGTTTTATCATCATCAAGTAAAGGTTTAAATTGTCAGTTCACATTCTAAATGATTGTCTCCTAAATGATTGTCTCATATCTTTTAAATCTTAAATTTGAAGCTTTAGCTTTTGTTGAGCATTATCTAAATCTGAAATTTTATGTCTATCCCAGAATCTCGTACCAATAATAAATCGTTCTCCGCATGAAACGGAGATAGATGGGGCACTAGTTATACTATATTTCTTTTTGTCAAACAAAGAACACCTGATTGGTCAAACAACAACTGCATTACGCGATTTTATATTCATTGTTTTACCAAACAAAAGGATTCTCAATATATTTTCTTTCTGCACTGACCTCCAGATCGTACGACAACAAAAAAGAGAAAATCTTAAGATATCTGAAAATTAGATATCAAAACATATATGCGGATGTGTTCAAATTGTTTTTGGTATTTGTAAATGTTGAGTTCTGCGCAACCTGGGGCTAGAGGGCGTGGACGGTAGCATGCATTTCCACTACCGTCCATGAACACGCTCAATCAAACCAAGCCTGCAACATTTTCATTTTTGTCGTGTTGAGCGACCTGTGGAGGTTCCACTTTTTCTATTTTATTGCTAGAAGAAGGCTTTGAAACCTAGTTACTAACAGATTATATATCATGGACACACATAAGAATTAGTTGTTTTAATGGGGTAGCGGAGGTAAACACTGCGGCCTTAATGATAAAGCTTTATATTCAATGGCTGTTAAATACATTGCTTCGTGGTGTATTGGTCAGGAACGTAGAAAGGTTTTTATTGCAGCGTCGGACCGAGTTCGATTCCCGACTTGGACATGTTCTTTTTTTTCTTCGTTTGGCATTTTTAAGATAGTTTAGAAACAAAAACTTTTAAAGTAAATATCGGGGTGAATTTAACTTGTTTTTGTGTGGTTTATATGTGTTAATGATAGAAACATTTCACCTTACTAACAAAACTTTTAATATTCAGTATGCACATTTCTCAGTTTATTTCTACGAACAGAAACACAATACGCGGTTTGAATCAGTTCAGTTTTACGATATAGAACACTATACATGTAGAAGTTTAGTCTGGCTACCGACTAGATAATCTTTCTTTTTAGAAAAAAATATGTTATATATTCCGACTTGAGAAGAAAAGGGACATAATTATACGAAATTTGAATAGCTTCAGGAGTTAACTCATTTGAACAAAACAAAGGGTCTGAACACGGTTAGCAAATACAACAAATGTATGTTTAAATTTCTCTTAAACCATTTATTCATCGAAAATGTGTAAAAGTAGGAAGCTGACTCAGACTATGATAATATCTTTCGAAAGAAGGTTGCTTAATTCTTTGGTCAGATTCCAATACAGGTGAGGAAGTAGAGCTATCAATGAGATAATGCCAACTGTAAATAGAATCTCAGAGGAGAGGCGAACCATCACATAGTGTTGGTTTTTCATTGCAGTGTGTGCAAAGTAGTGACGAAATGGTCCACGGGACTGTTTCGAAAGTAAAACGAAAGAAAATCTATAACAGAAATGAATCATTAGCAAGCTGTTAACGTATCTTAAATCGTTATGTAATTGTACCTGTTTATTTTGTAGCCGTAACTATTATATGCACCAAATGTTTCGTGTTATAGCAAATCTATGAATATACCGAACAAAACAGCTTACCCGCTATTAGTTCTTTTGCCAGTAATTTAAAAATTACTGAACGTACAATTTTGAAATTTAATCTACACTTAGAACAATATGTTGTTGATAAGTTTTCACAATTTCAAAAAGGAAAAAAAAAAAGAATTAAATTATGCTATCATATAAATTCTCGCGTTTTACGACTTCAACCCATCTTGGAAAAGTCACACAAAAATACACTAAAACTTCTAGAATTTACAAACTAGCGGAACACATTATGAGGGAAGAAAATGACAATAAAAACAAAATAATGGCGTTGTCATGCCCTATCGTAAAAGAGCATTTAATATGTGTGAAATTTAAACATTTCCTAGTAAAAAATCAAAATCTACACTTCCTTATTTTTATAAAGTGTATATACATGTATTTTCTAAAAGCGTATCTTTCATGTGTACTTTCATGACTTTTTTAAAACGGACTTTGGTAGTAAAATGAATAAAAAATATGTTTTTGCGTAATTTAATACTATTGAAATTTTGTATTATTTTAATATTGACAGATCGATCTAAAGGTCCCCTTAATTTAAGAAATATACTTTAAGTTATTTCAAATTATTTGCAAGATAGTAAATGGCGGGTTAGTTCTTTGGTTCAGTAGAATAGAATTTACCGTTTCATATTGAAACAGCGAGTACCTCCAACAATCGTCTTGTGTATTTGATACATTGTCTGACTAAGTGGAACGTCTGACAGATGTTTTCTCGCAGACAGCAACTAATTTATCTAGTTACTCACTGATATCTTGCCAGGAATAATTATCTCAGAAATGTTCATTCATAGTACAGTGCCTCCTGACAGTGCCTCCTGTATTAGTTTAAAATACATAGATAAATATTTCTTTATACTTCAGTCATGTAACCTTTTATCGCATATGGATTTTTTTTAAACTGAAATAAGTAATCCAGATCTGATACACTTTCACTTTTTAAAGTTGTGCTTTGTAAAATATAAATAGTTTTCTTAGGTCAGTTTAAGTACTTTAGTTGACTGGTTTTTGTGTGAGTCTTTTATTGGTTTCGCGAATAGCATCATCGTTTGAGTGTGTTAGTGCTCTACCTACATTTTGTAATGAGATTTACAAAGTTTTGGTTGTCTTGACGAACTCCATAGATCCATAAAAGCATGTCATTAAAAAAGATACCGCTTAATATTGGCAATTCGAATCTCCAGTACTTAGAAAACTACAGCGATACAAATAATGATAATACAAATATTGACCAGTCATGCGCCTAATATTGCATCATGTCCATGTACCGTAAACCAAAAATTGTTTTCAACCCGTTTTTAGAGGTGCAGCATTGCCGTTACATTTTCCTGGGGAAAAAACAATACATTTTCAACCAATCTGGTGAATTGTTTCAAATTTGATCCGTTTCCAAATGAAAATCGAAGTTATCACATCTTTCATAGTCAGAATCAAAGGAACAAACAGACCTTTTTTCATCGTTTTGCCAGAAAAGAAGGAAATATGAGCACATTAAACTTTGGGATAGTTTTTCTGAAGGTTTAATAATGGAAGAGGCGGTTCCCTTCCGGTGACGATATATTATACTTTTCCGGGATAAAAATGTGTCAACATTTAAAAGCTATTTATAGACTAAATAAGTAAAAGACAAGATACTGTACAGCATATACACTGTACTAAAACCCACTGTACTATACTGTAGGATTTAAGTTTTTTAGACTAGTAATTGGATATATTCGCATAAAGTAATATTGCTTTGTTCTATGCAGGGCGATTGCAGAGCTTTTGATATCATCATCCCCACAATACAAAGGAACAAGGTACGCAGTTCTTCAATCATTTTTCAGTCACATGACATCAGTTATGCATCCAGCCAACTCCAAAAACTATCGCATCCTCTGTGTTACAGCATAAACAACAACAGTTGTAGTTATTTACAGCTACCTCAAGCAAATTCTCTTGTTTACTGTCTTATTTTCTGTGACATTCCTATCATTGAAATTAAAAATCTCAATGGGTTGTCACATCTGTTCGAGCTATTTTCTTCTTTCTTATAAGGTCTTTAAACAACCAAAACATAAATATTCCTCATTCACATTGTATTTTGCTCCTTTAGGTTATATTTGTCAGCCGATCAACTTTTATATGTTTTTTTTTTTGTTAGGGGAGGGCATTCATTAATGTTGTAAGAACTTGTTGCCCAACTCTTTTTGCTTTACTTCTTTATGCTGTGTATATGTTCTGTTATTGTAAATTATGTAAAGAGCAAATAAAATATGATTAAACTAAACATTTAGACTGAGACTGTTTACATTATATCTAAATGTCTGGGGAAAAATGATTGAGTAACTTTCCATCACACCATCTCACACGTACCAGTAATTTTCCGTTGTTATTTCCAAAAGAGAATTTGACGTGGAGTAAATTTCCATTGTATTTTATTTCAGGATCATTATGGAATTGTAATCCCAACTCCTCCAGACCCGTCGGACACAGTATGCAAAGGAGCCTGAAGCTGAAACTTCAAAATGCAGTGAATCAAATATCGTTCGCCGACACCGATACTCCTGCCCTCTTTGTAGGGGGCAGGAGGCGGAATCGGAAGAAGCGAAAGAACAAAAATGGTATTTTTGCCTTCGTACTGATTTCATATTCAATACGATATGTGATTTATATGTGTGCAAATGATATTTCAAATATTTATTTACTACACAGTCCATTTCGCAAACAGTGTAAAGCCTGCATGAAAACAGTTCAGTATATTTCATTTTGAAATGAATAAAAACGACGTCTTTACTGAATGTTTATTTTAATATCACTGTGATAATAAATCGGTTAGTATTTCGCTGTTACCAGAAAACAAATAAATCACAAAAATTCTATATTTTGAGGCTATATTTTCCATTACCCCTTGATTTAGCCAGTTTGTGTAAAAATGTAATTTTATTGTCATGAATTAGTTGGTAGACTTACCAAGTTAAATATGAGTTTTGTTTCAGGACAAGCCAAAAGAAAAAATAAGAAGGGGACAGAATCAGAGCACCCATTCGTCTTAACTTCTATAACACCAGATTTTGAATACTATCAAGGTAAACCTTTTTTGTACCACAAGTACAAGAACAAAAAATACATATGTTTATCTCGAAAAAGGTATAGTGTCGAAACGACGATGAAATAAACAGCTGAACTGTCCTTTGAAAGAATGTGACTGATCCACATAGCTATTTCAGCTGACAGAAATCTTTCATACTTTCAAGATTAGTATGCTTCAATTAGAAGATGTAGCGCCCTCACTAAAATGCAAACTCTTTCAGCAAAATTTGCCATAGTTTCCAGTTATATAGGCCTATCTAATATCTAGCTTTTGAGACCTGCATTCACTTGTTGTTGGCAACGGTCGATCAGATACCAACATTCTTATAAACTATACATCGGTACGTTTATAAACTATCTGATAATATATCTTGGATAAAATTATTCCAATTCTGCAAAATTATTTTGTATTAAAAATAGTTTTGACTCATTTCCAGTCTAATTAAAATGGAAATTTACTTCTCCTTTTGAAAAACCAGATTCCGCTGATTACTAATATAAAGAAACTTTTGACAGTTACATGTTGTTCTCAAAACTGCATTATTATACTAAAAGTACAGAGGCACCATTTTGCCAATGAATAACTATATTCTTCAGATTATGTACCTCAAAGGCCAGCTATTACATCTGTTGAAACAGAGCGCCCAGTGTCGTGTCTGGATATTGGAGAACCAATGTTTATATATGAACCAGAAGGGAAAACACAAATTTTGATCACAAATCCGGACCGTGATTCGCTGTACTGTAGCAACGAAAGCTTGGTTAGTAGTGTTATTTTACCCATTGCCATTCGGGTATTTAGACGTCTTATTGTTTTAGTATCATGTTTTGTTTAAGGATTTACCCAGTAGAATACCGTCTGAACACCCTTTAACTTGTATCTTTTTCCTTAAAGTAAATTATACTGACGAGATAAAGAAACGCCTCATTGAAATTTGGCGTTATTTTTTTCCTAACGCTTTAAATTGTTGTAAAATGTAGTAAATCTACATGTACTCTAACCGACAAACACAGTGAACAAAAACTCGCGCGATTTCATTCAGCCAATTGTTCACTTCATGTACCTGGTCATGATTTCCTCGTGCAGTCCGTGCATGTAAACCATGTGGTTTGATTGAACGATTTTTGCACAGGTACATGTGTAATACGACACACAACCATATTTTCAGCTATTCTCTGAAAAAAACATTAGTTTTCGTAATGCCGAGGCTTTATTCTGAAGAGAGGGTTCAGGTTTTGGCTATGCTTGAATGTGGGCGAACGCAGGAACAAGTTGCTAGACGTTTTAACGTCTCTCGTTCGACAATTGTGCGTCTTATTCGACGTGTTAGAGACATGGGAACGTCTATCGATAGACCACGTTCAGGTAGACAGCGCGTAGCGTCAATACGACAGGATAATTATATACGCCGGCGTCATTTACGTGACAGATTTGTGACGGTGGAATCTACGTCACGTATAGTTGTAGGTAACCGTGGACGTCCAATTAGTCGACATACTGTGAGAAATTGACTCAGAGAACGCGGAATTACCTGTCGTAGGCCCTACCGCGGTCTAATTCTAACGTTACGCCACCGTCACCAACGTCTTATTTGGGCCCGCAACCATCGCGGCCAGCGTTGGCAGAACGTAGTGTTCAGTGACGAGTCGCGTTTCAACTTGAGGAACGCCGACGGACGTATCCGTGTCACGTTGCACGCGTCACCAGGGACTTTCTACAGGCTAGAAACATTAATGTTTTACCTTGGCCGGCGTGTTCACCGGACTGCAATCCGATTGAACACGCGTGGGATTATCTCGGACGGCGGTTACGCCAACGTCAACCCCAGCCAGCAAACGTCCGGGAACTGGTAGCCAGAATCCCACGGTGTCTGTTACGCAACTGGTGCGGCTCTATGAGGCGTCGCCTTGCTGCTGTGGTTGCTAGCAGAGGTGGCCACAAGCGCTACTGATTTTTCTAATGCAATTTCTCCGACCGGGCTATTAAAATTCAAGATTTAAGCATAATGCGACAATGAAATGATTTCTTATTGACCACAAATTCTTGTAAAGCATCAAATTTGCGAATGGAATTGTTCTTTTCTAATTTTGAATCACGGTTAACGAAAAATTGTATACCGAGTTTGAATGAGGCGTTTCTTTATCTCGTCAGTGTATTTAGATTTCCTTTTCGAGGCTAAACAGTTAATTTCACTGTTTAAGAAAACTGCAAACGGGAAAGTCGTGTTTTCGATCTAAGATGAATGAGGGTAATAATTCAAGATCCGGAAAACGCTTCCATTCAGCAGATACACCTTTTTCCTGCATATTTAATTTTACGACACCGGTTAAGATTTCGAAGTACTTTGTCAATTATAGGTTAAAGGTCAGTAAATCAATCCTTCTTTGTTTCATATAGAAAACGACAACTTCAGGTCGTCTTTATGTATTTTTAGAGAACATCACTTTTTCCTACACCTATTTTTCATGGAAGTTCTATCAAAAATAAACGAAAAAATGAAAAGAAAATAGGGGGTTGAATAGTTCCTAGTGATATGCCAGTCAGTTGTGGTCTGCTACCCTAAAAATGGCGCATATTTGCTCTCGTCCGCGCAATAAACACCTACTTCCGATTTCGATCTGCAAAACTTGCCATGTGGGGTGTATGAACATGAAAACCATCTCATTTCATGCAGAATGTATTCTAGCAGTGAAAAAGTGTGAGTGATTAAAGCATTCGTTCTACACGAATTTGCGCAAAACAATGGGAAAATTAGGATCTATTTATTATGGACTTCTTTCGACCGAATTACTGACCTTATTCCTCAAACGGGATTATTTTGATTGCATTATCTATATATGCAATATGTTTCTCTTGTAAATTATTTTAAAATTCTTAATATTTTTAATAATTCTATAACAGATAACAAATCAGCTTCAAAGGCAGGTGTAATAATGAGGGTAATAATTCCAGATCCGGAAAACGCTTCCATTCAGCTGATACACATTTTTTTCCTGCATATTTAATTTTACGACACCGATTAAAATTTCGAAGGACTTTGTCAAGGCCTAACTAAACTACAGGAACCAGCGTGGGAGCCATCGGGTAATGGCTGCCAGGCATTGAACACTAATTTTTCACTTGGCATGGCAACAGACGTCTAAATTGAAGCTAGTTTCTGTTTAAATTTCATTGTGGATGTATTTTTGACATTTTGGTAGGAAAAATGGGACAGCAGGTTGTATTTGGTGAAGTGAAGCTCAATTTTAGTATGAGTAGTACTTCCAGGTCACAGCAGTGTGATTTTGATGTCAGTTTACAGTAAGCAAATGTGACCAGAGAAATCTCTCTTAGAAGATACATGACCCCTACTTATCTCTTCATTTTATATCAGTTTTATCATAACTCTTTAAAATGAGGTAAGGATTTGTTCTCTGAAATGGGTCTAGCTATGTTTGATAGCTCTTTATAAAAAGTCAGTTTTATATAGAATATATAGGGAAGACTATTTAGCTTATTGTGACCTTAAACGGGATTATTTTGATTGCACTATCTATATAAACAATATAATATGTTTTTCTCTTGTAAATTATTTAAAAAAAATTAATATTTTTAATAATTCTATAACAGATAATAAATCAGCTTCAAAGTCAGCTCATCGGTTTAAACAAAAGGTCAGAAATATAAGCGACATTGATATCAAACGCTTTAAGTAAGCATCAATACATAAAAAAGATATTTACAGTAGTTTCATTTTGGCAGTGTTTTTTTTTTCTCACAAATTCGTCGACCTAATCCCACAATGCCGTAAGTCCATTTTTGGCATTCAGAGAGAAACGAGTTTAAAGCTGCTTAAATTTTGGAATCACAGTCAGTTTGTCGTATTAATTAGTTCTTTAAAGATGTAATAGAGATCTTCAAGATTGCTAAAACTAGACCTGTAGCATTTTTCAATTAAGCCGACGAAATGTCCTCTCAAAGGCGTTTCAACAGTATGAAATTCAGTTAAATTTTATGCTCATAACTGTAAATATTCAGTTCAGTATTTTTAGCCCACCATCATCAGATGGTGGGCTATTCAGATCACTCTGCGTCCGTGGTCCGTCGTCCTTCCGTCCGTCTGTCCTTCCGTCCGTTAACAATTTTTCGTTATCGCATCTCCTCAGAAACTACCAGGGGGATTTTGAACAAACTTTGTCAGAATGATGTATTGGTACCCTAGTTGTGTCCCCCTGAAAATCAGACTGGTTCAACAATTTTTTAGTGAGTTATGGCCCTTTGTTTATTTCTATAATTTACATAGATTTATATAGGGAAAAACTTTGAAAATCTTCTTGTCCAAAACCACAGAGCCTAGGGCTTTGATATTTGGTATGAAGCATCATCTAGAGGTCCTCTACCAAGATGATTCAAATTATTTCCCTGGGGTCTAATATGGCCCCGCCCTGGGGGTCACATGGTTTATATAGACTTATATAGGGAAAAACTTTGAAAAACCTCTTGTTCAAAACCACAGGGCCTAGGGCTTTGATATTTTGTATGTGACATCATCTAGTGGTCTTCTACTAAGATTGTTCAAATTGTCCCCCTAGGGTCAAATATGGCCCCGCCCCTTGGGTCACATGGTTTACATAGACATATAGGGAAAAACTTTGAAAATCTTCTTGTCCAAACCACAAAGCCTAGGGCTTTGGCATTTGTATTGTAGCATCATCTAGTGGTTCTCTACCAAGTTTGTTCAAACTATCCCCCTAGGGTCAAATATGGCCCCGCCCTGGGGGTCACATTGTTCATATAGACTTCTATAGGGAAAAGATTTTTAAATCTTCTTGTCAATAACCTACAACATTCAAATTTGGACCGCATGTATGGTTTTGAGTGGCAAGATGAACCTTGACATGAGTTGACCTTGATTTTGACCTAGTGACCTACTTTCACATTTCTGTAGCTACAGCCTTCAAATTTGGACCACATGCATAGTTTTGTGCACTGAAAAGAACTTTGACCTTGACATTGACCTAGTGACCTACTTTCACATTTTTGAAGGTACAGGCTTCAAATTTGGACCACATGCATAGTTTTGTGTTCTGAAATGAAATTTGACCTTGATTTTGACGTAGTGACCTACTTTCACATTTCTCAAGCTACAGCCTTCAAATTTGGACCACATGCATAGTTTTGTGTACCGAAACAAACTTTGACCTTTACATTGACCTAGTGACCTACTTTCACATTTTTGAAGGTACAGGCTTCAAATTTGGAGCACATGCATAGTTCTGTGTTCCGAAATAAAATTTGACCTTGATTTTGACCTAGTGACCTACTTTCACATTTCTCGAGCTACAGCCTTCAAATTTGGACCACTTGCATAGGATTGTGTACCGAAACAAACTTTGACCTTGACATTGACCTAGTGACCTACTTTCACATTTTTCAAGCTACAGCCTTCAATTTTGGACCACTTGCATAGTTTCGTGTACCGAAATAAACTTTGACCTTAAGATTGACCTAGTGACCTACTTTCAAATTTCTCAAGGTACAGCCTTCAAACTTGATGCACATGCATAGTTTTGTGTACAAAGAACTTTGTCCTTGAAATTGATCTAGTGACCTACTTTCACATTTCTCAAGCTATAGCTTTCGAATTTGGACCACATGCACATTGTTGTGTTTGGAAATGAAATTTGACCTTGAGCTAGTCAGTAAGTCTTGAAATTTGGAACACTCAAAATTGGCACATTGGTGGGCGCCAAGATCACTCTGTGATCTCTTGTTATATTTCCATTCATTTCGTGCACTGTAAAATGATTATTGAACTGGATGCGGATAGTTGTTAGTGTTAAACCTTTTAACTGATTTCAGAAATATGCCGATCCAGTCATTCAAAACGTTTCTCTATGCCCTTATAAACTGACCATATGTGTATTGAAATAACATACTATTTTCTACAAGTCCCCTATTTACCTTTTTATAATGCCTAAATAAATATAAATGTACTTTGACCAGTCTATTGTTCAACACTGATTTGAAGTTTATTTCTGATGTCGTGTAATAAAACACTTATTGAATGGCTGCATCTTAGTATGAATGCACAATGTATATTAAAACGACTTCCTCAAGTATAGCTCTATTTTACAGAAAACTTAACAGTGAAACTAATAAGATTTATGCAAAAGTGAAAGATATTACAAACCATGATACATAGGCCTACCTTATAAAGGCATTGTAAAAATGCAAACGAAATATTTGCTAAAACTATATTACACATGGTTAGTCAATATCTATATAGGCAGTTGCAATAACTGTTCTTAAGTTTTGTAATAAATCGAACATTGATAAACGACTATATGAAAAAAATACATTTACACGTAACATACCGTTTTTCACTAGTTACGAAGGTGTGCTACTTATTTTTCAATATATTTGTGGTATAATATTTTTGTAACGGAGATATACTTACTCCAAAGAACTTATGCAAACTGAAAGTCTCAGGAAACATTTGAATTATTTTGAAGGTCTCTTCCAACCCAACCGTTATATGATAAAATCCTTTTAATGTGCTACATCTTGTCCGTTTCTTTCAGGACTCCTCGCACTCCAGACACGACAGTGGTTGCGAACAAGAACCAAAATCTGACGATGACTTTGAGATAATTCTTGATCAGGAAACCAACGCTGACAAAGGTACGTCCGTCTGCATCATACCAGAAGTAATGGTCACAAAAGATAATTGAGCCGCGCCTTGAGAAAACCAACACAGTGGGTTTGCGACCAGCATGAATCCAGACCAGCCTGCGCATCCGCGCATTCTGGTCAGGATCCATGCTGTTCGCTAACAGTTTCTCTAATTGCAACAGGCTTTGAAAGCGAACAGCATGGAGACTGACCAGACTGCGCGGATGCACAGGCTGGTCTGGATCCATGCTGGTCGCAAAGCCACTATGTTGGTTTTCTCATGGCACGGCTCATATGATGATGATAAAGTGTTGTTGTTGTTGATGACGATGATGATGATGATGATAATAATAATAATAATAATAATAATAGATAATAACAATAATGATGATAAGCCCGCCCGCTTAGCTCAGTAGGTAAGAGCGTTGGTCTACGGACCGCGGGGTCGCGAGTTCGATCCTCGGGCGGGGCGTATGTTCTCCATGACTATTTGATAAACGACATTGTGTCTGAAATCATTAGTCTTCCACCTCTGATAATTCATGTGGGGAAGTTGGCAGTTACTTGCGGAGAACAGGTTTGTACTGGTACAGAATCCAGGAACACTGGTTAGGTTAACTGCCCGCCGTTACATGACTGAAATACTGTTGAAAACGGCGTTAAACCCAAAACAAACAAAACAAACAATAATGATGATAATATTTTTTTTATTCAAAGAGGGTAAAACCCATTAAGTTTTATACGTAACATACAAATCGTATTTCCAATGAGGCTCTCTAGCAAACACAGAACCTTTTACACATGCAAATGAAAATGTCACAATCAGTCCATAGAGCGCACTTGTAATTGAAGTTAAACTCATGTAACATAGTGAATCTCTACACTATATTAATCAAATTAAAAGAAAGATTTTTAGTAAATATTCAAATGATTTTACTGGTGTTACGATAGGCTGGTTTACATGTCAATGAAGGTAATAATTACAAACGTAAATCGGTTAATTTTACCAAGTAAAATACTGTTTTGAAAAAAAGGTTCTCTTGGGTTTACTTGTGACAAGAATACCTTCAAAGTGAGGGAAGGGAGCACATTTAGGGTCAGTAAGCTAGCTCATCACAAGTGAATAAACGACTACAAAATTAAATTCAAAATCAGCATCTGTAAATGATACACTTAGGATAATTTTCCTACCAAATATTTAATATGTGTGTAATTGTAAACTTATTCAACAACTCGATAAATGCAGTTTGTAATACACATCAAGAACTTGTCTGTTGCACGCGCTAAGAACCTGTCTGTAACACATTCGAGGAATCTTTTCGTACAAGTCTGTAAAACACGCGAGAAACCTTCCGTACCACATACAAAGAACATGTGGGTACCACACGTGAAGAACATGTAAGTACCACTCACAAAGAAACTGTCTGTACCACACGCAAAAACCATGTCTGTATCACACGCGAAGAACATGTATGTACCACAAGCAAAGAACCTGTCTGTACCACACATGAAGAACATGTATGTACCACGCGCAAAAGAACCTGTCTGTACCACACGCAAAGAAACTGTCTGTACCACACGCGAAGACCGTGTTTGTACCACACGCAAATAACCTGTCTATACCACTATCACACGAGAAGAACATGTCTGTACCACACAGGAAGAACATGTCTGTACCATACGAAAAAAAACATGTCTGTATTACACACGAAGAACATGTCTGTACCACACACAAAGACCATGTCTGTACCACTCGCGATGAACATATCTGTACCACACGCGACGAACCTGTCTGTACAATACGCAAAGAGTCTGTCTGTGACACACACAAAGACCATGTAGGTACCACACGCGGAGAACATGTCTGTACCATACGAAAAAAGAACATGTCCATACCACACGCGAATAACCGGTCTGTACCACATGCAAAGAATATATTTGTACCACACGCGAAAAACATGTCCGTACCAAATGCAAAGAACATGTAGGTACCACACGAGAAGAACATGAATGTACCACTCAGAAAAGACACGCAAAGACCATGTCTGTACCACACGCAAAGACCATGTCTGTATCACAATCGAAGAATATGTCTGTACCACACGCGAAGAACCTGTCTGTACCATACGCAAAGAGCCTGCCTGTGACACACACAAAGACCATTTAGGTACCACACGCGAAGAATATGTCTGTACCATACGAAAAAAGAACATGTCCGTACCACACGCGAATAACCGGTCTGTACCACATGCGAAGAACATGTCTGTACCACACGCGAAGAACATGTCTGTACCATACGAAAAAACATGTCTGTACCACATACGAAGAACATGTCTGTAACACATGCAAAGAACAAATATTGTCTGCATGTAAAGACTGGTTTGGAGATTCCGGTTACAGATAAATCTTACAATACTCAAATATTTTGAAATTCGGACCGTAGGCATGTTTGTACAAATGAAATTGAAGTATTTATATGTGATGGTTTGTACATCCAGCCGCGTATAACCCAAAATAGGGAGTGAGCTTGACATATTGAATGTAGATCTATAGTATTTCGTAAATGATCAGTTAGTGTTATGTTTTGTTGTTGTTTTTATTTCCAATATGCCGATAACGTAATTGTCTTCACGCGATATCTTTCTTTTCGCTTAGCGTTTCTTTAAGTGAACGTTGAAATTATGTACTCAAAACGGGCCGAGCACAAAAACTAGCGATTTATGAAAATAATCTGACAAAAGACATACCAGTATGTTTAATAACTCTGATCTATTCAAAACGGAAGTTAAGATCTAAAACCGTATTTGATTCACAGTTATAGGTTCCAATGCTCCTTTTTACTGGCATATTTTAATACAATACCTCTTATGACAGTAACAAAAAAACACACTTAAATATATGATATATACTAGTATGAAGTTGGGTAATGTAACATATATCTTTTTGAAGACACTGAACAAGATTCACATAAGAAAGGCTTTCCAAGGACACATAGCCGAGATTCTGGTGTTTATGATGAAGAAGATGAAGACGTTTCTGTTGTTGATGCTGGATTTGATGAAGAGATGGCGGATGACAGCACTCTGTCTGTGAGTAGACAATGATAATTTCTTTTTAATATGCACTGTGTTCTGCGCTGTGATATAGTCTTTAATACTTATGTGTTAATCATATGTAACGCTCCACAAATTCATCGATGTTACAGAAGTAAAGAAATTGGCCTGACATTCCAAGATAAACAATTTCTTTTTATTAATATATTGCTTCTGCAGTTTATAAATGTATCGATATGGTACTATCAGCTCTGTATTACTGATGTTGTTCTTCAAGTATAATTGGATATATATTTGTTCCTATATAACGTATTCTTTTTAAATTATGATGCAAATATTTTGTAATTGCGACTTACAAAACTATTTTCGTATTGGACTCTAGTGGTACACCAGCAAGCTTATGAGATTAAGTATCAAATATTGCTAAAGCACATTTTCATTTTTTAGGATATATCAAATGAAGAAAAGGTCAGCTGCAGCTTGAAAGATGAACTTGAACAAGCGGAATCCAGTTTAGCATCGACAACAGAGTTTGATGAAGATGTAAGCCAGTTTGAGGAAATTGACTTGTCCGAAGGTGAATGTCACATTTCACATGTATATTTATGTTCCATGCATGCATTACAATTAATAATATATAAAAACGTAAACTAACGTACGTTTATAGAATTATTTCAGTCTGTTAACATGTAAATTGAAAAAGAGACATCTTACAAGCATACATACATTTTTATATAAACAACTCTATAAACTGATCATATGAAAGAATTATATGCAACAAAGCAACTTAATAACATTCCCACGTTTCGTGAGAAGTAAAGAAATGTGCAACACACCTCACGTCACCTGGTACCGACTGGGCCATAACTATATTCAAACAAAAACGCTGCATTAATTCCATGATTTCAAAACATCGAAATAGTAACAACAGTGTTCTCAGGCTTAGTGAAGTGAGATGTTGTATATAACCATCAGACTGCCTCGCGACAGCACTAATGAAAACGATATAGTTAATAATAACTTACTGATGTAAATGTATATTTTTAGATACAAAAGAAACAGATATCAAGGAATCAGATGAACAGTCTGAAATTAAAATAATCACCGATATCAATCATATCTCGCATGCGGAACATTTCCTTAAACTGGTAAGTTTAGTTGTATTCATTTTATTAGTCTGGGTGAACCGTTCTCACATCTTAATGTTCAGTGTTATTTTTAAAGGTTTGTAAGTTTAACTTAGATACATGAATTCATCTGTGTTCATTTCAAGTAATGTATCTATAAGATTATGCAATCCTTTGTCGTAGTATTTACTTGGTCAAGCAAAAAATAATTATTTCTCCCTCCACACCTACATATTGTTTGTGCCCTGTCCGTCCGTCCGTCCGTCCATTCGTCACACTTAATTTGAATTATTTCCGATCAATAGCTGGAGAACCATTTGGCCTAAAACCTTCAAACTTCATAGGGTGATAGATATGGCTATATTGTTTTTGGGGTCACTCCATCAAGGGTAAAAGTCACAGAGGCCTGAACATGCAAACCGTTTCCGATCAATAACTTGTCAACCACTTAATCTAGAACGCTGAACTTTATAGGATGATTGGACATGCTGAGTAGACAACTCCTTAAGATTTTGGGATTACTCCATTAAAGATCAAGGTCACAGGGCCCAGAATCCGTTACACTTAATTTCCGATCAATAACTGGAGAACCATTTGACCTAGAACCTTCAAACTGCATAGGGTAATAGGGCTTACAAAGTAGATGACCGGGGAGGATCAAAGGTCAAGGTCAGAGTGGCCGGAACATATGGAAAACCGTTTCCGATCAATAACTTGAGAACCACTTGACCCAGAACATTGAAACTTCAGTCACTAAACCAACCATCAGTGTCTCTTTGATTTTCGCTCCTGTGGGAGACGTGCACTTTTCTGCAGAAGCATCTTCTAGCTTTTGTATTCAAAATTTTAGATTTATGCAGAAGTTACTTAGTAATAAGGCAGGGCTATGTCTCCTACATATAGTAAAAATATCCATGCATCTCTTAGATTCATTAATTATAAACTCTGGTCCAGTATGCATGTAGAACAACTAAAAAGAGGTGCTGCTTTATTTATGACATTAGTTCATTCATCATTATATGACACTAAGACATGTTTAAGAACGTTGAAACGATTGAAAATAAACCACGTGACATTTCAAGTATATTACTTTTTGCAACCGAAATATTGTTTTAGGGCGATGATGATGACGATGATGACATCATATTCGACATATCTCAACTGGAACTTAACACCACGGAAGAAGATATTTCGAACATCGGAAAAGAAAACTTTCAGCTGAAGATAAATGAAGGCTCGAGTAAGATCATTTTTTCTGTCTATTTGTTGCATTGTAATATCCCAGGAGCCCTTCTGATAATTATTTCAAGAGCGGACAGGCACCTGGTCAGGACCACTGACCTTCCGAAAGCCATATAGAATGATGACATCCTCTCATGAAGAATTCTACACTGCAAATGAGATTTTGAAGCCACGTCGATGAGGGGCAAGTGATTTGGAGTCAGTGACTTTCACTACGCCGCCACGGAGACACCTTATAGTAACATGATGACTATAGGTTATAACACACTAAATAGTTATTGTTCTTTATTCTATATAACATTGACCTAATTCCAATGACCGCAGCACACATCAGGACCCATTTTAAATTTCTATAACCTACATTTTCTCGAAGAATATTGTCAGTACTACCTAAAAATCAATAGAAAAGTGGGGGTCATGTTTGATGCAAGAAAAATAATTTCAGTCAAACACAAACTGCAAAATCAGCTAAAAAATGAGACCCCAAATTATACTGGTGGTGTATGATCTACGTTTCCATGAAAAATTTTGTAATGTTGTTATTTCATTATGAAAATGCTACCTACATGTCAAGCATAGATCTGTCATGTGATTTTAGCACAATAATTGCAAAGAAAATAAGGAAAATAGCTCTACAGAGCAAAAAAACTGAGGACTATTTGTATCCGCCATTATGCGACTACCATTTCTTTTCGCGCCATTTTTATGCCCCCGAAGGGAGGCATATAATTTTTGAACCGTCTGTCCGTCTGTCGGTCTGTCAGTCTGTCCGCAATTTTCGTGTCCGGTCCATATCTTTGTCATCGATGGATTGATTTTCAAATAACTTGGCATGAATGTGTACCACAGTAAGACGACGTGTCGCGCGCAAGACCCAGGTCCGTAGCTCAAAGGTCAAGGTCACACTTAGACGTTAAAGGTCATTTTTCATGATAGTGCATTCGTGTCCGGTCCATATCTTTGTCATCCATGGATGGATTTTCAAATAACTTGGCATGAATGTGTACCACAGTAAGACGACGTGTCACGCGCAAGACCCAGGTCCGTAGATCAAAGGTCAGGGTCACACTTAGACGTTAAAGGTCATATTTTATGATAGTGCATTGATGGGCGTGTCCGGTCCATATCTTTGTCATTCATGCATGGATTTTAAAATCATTGGGCATGAATGTGAACCACAGTAAGACGACGTGTCGCGCGCAAGACCCAGGTCCGTAGGTCAAAGGTCCTAAACTCTAACATCGGCCATAACTATTCATTCAAAGTGCCATCGGGGGCATGTGTCATCCTATGGAGACAGCTCTTGTTCTTTTTAGTGTCTGTATGCCTATATATATGACAATATTAAAGAAAAGGGAACATCAGTACAAATAATCTACTATAGCTATTTCGTACACATACACCTTCCATACTATGTAAAACCTATCATTCATTCTATTCTTGTTTTTAGTGCAATGTCGAAAGGTAACTACTGAAATGAGTTAAACAAATAGCTAAATGTCTGGTATGAATTTATTTGAAGTTGTGTTATTAGTCCCTTACCAGGAACTATTGGAATGCCCTCCGTCCGTCCGTCCTTCCGTCCGTCCGCAAATATGTATCCTGCGATAACTCTAAGAGTATTAGAGATAGGTTCATAAAACTTGGTATGTGAATAGAGGGCAATATGTAGATTATGCACTTACATGACTTATGCTTGTATTTCAAAGGTCAAGGTCACTATTGAAGGTCAAGTCAAAAATGTTACAGCTCCATAACTTTTTATGCATTGATGGATTATCTTATTGCTACACATAAAGGTTCCCCGTGATGAGACAATGTGTCAACGCATGCTCTATCCTTGTCAGTTGAAGAAGTCACAGTTCAAGATCAACTGATTCATTATATTTTAATTACATTGAAGGATTTTTAGTTAACACAGAAATGTTCCCTGTGATTAGACTATGTGTCGCGCACATAACCCATGGTTTTCGATCAAAGGTCAAGGTCACTGTTGAAGGTCAAGTAAAATTGATTTTCCACCGGTAGGGAACTTCTGTATTGCCACTGCGATACTCGGTCACTTGTTGTTTTTAATCTAATCAAGATGTTGTTCATATAAATATATACATGTTCTGTAAAAAAAAAAACACACGCACACTTTTTTCAGTTTTTGATCCGACGGACCTGGAGGAGCACACCCCACAACGATTACCTATGGACCTACTAATTGATGATGACAAAGACGACGAGGTTTTGTTTGACGCTGGTACCCGCAAGGAACTGAGTATAACGTGCAATCCGCTCTACGAACAAAGTTTGAAAGATGAGGAAGATAAACTTTCGATAAAAAGTTACCAGAGTGGTTTCAAGACAAATTTCGACAATGTCAATCATATTCGGGTAAGATCTATATCCTATTTGCTTATTACATCAATTTAGTCGCTACGTCTTTTTGTAAATTTACATGACATTACCACATCTATGATTATGTCAGGTGAAATGAAACGCATATGACCACACTGGCCATAGCTTTATCAGATCAAGTGGTTCCAACGTTGTTTGAGCGGTGAATTTTACGCCGATCAGATGGAGAAATATGGCCGATACTACAAATTTCCGGAATTGTAAGTATGAGTTAAAGGAATTTCTACCCGTTAGATAACGAATCAAATGAAAACGATGGGTGCACCTGGAGCGCAAATGTGTCTATATTTTAGCACATGTGTCTATTTAGCTGAGATTTGTGCCGTTTATTCAAGCACTTCTGTACAGTCCGGCGGGGGAAGGAGATTTTTGACAGTTTTTGACAATATCGCCTCAAATTTAGTGTTTTTCGGGAACAAGTAACTGTTAAAACACTTTTTATGTAAAGGGCTACCTCTTAAAACAAAGCGTGTGTATTTTCATAGAATTATTCTGGGTTGTTTCTGAACAATCGGCCGAAAACCTAATACAACGCCGTTTCGAGTGGGTCGCTATGCAACGCAATCAAGTGGATACCGTTCTGTGTCTTACTTGCAAAGTCTTATTCGTCTTAAAAACAGTCATTATTTTCAAAGTCTAGCAATGAATAAATTAATTTGGAGAGTTTTATATCATCATCTTGATTCCGCCATTTCTAATATATTGTACTTTTACATTTTTATGCTCACTTAACATTTCACATATTTTTGCGGACATTGTCAAAAAACATCAACACATTTATAAACATAAAGCAAGGATGAACATCGAACAATATCATTGAGTAAATAATAGTATTAGTTCGTTAAAACAAGAACCAGTTCACGGATATTTTTCTCCTCCACGAATGGAACTGAACAGCATGCCGAAATCGGGTTGACTCTTTAAATCAGTATAGTTACAGTTGGTCACTTTTAATCCCTTAAAACCAATACATTGTGATTTCATTACTGATTTGTGGTGCATTTAAGCTGCTTATACAAAATAAATAAAGTTTGGTCCATGATAAAAGTATTGATCAGTTGTTTGTATATATTTTCATTCATATTCCTGGGGAAACGTTCATTCATTTTCAGAGAGATAAATCACAGAGACCGTTAAAATTGGCCAGGGAAAAGGCAAGATTTTATTTGTCCTCCAGAAAACAGAAACGATGTAATAAAACTCTATGGCCGCCGTTTAAAAATGAAAATACAAATGAAATACAGACACCAATGAAAAAAATAGTACAACTGTAACACGTCTCTCTTAGTATTGCTAGTCCGTTTATTTTGTTTCATTGGTGTCTGTATTTCATTTGTACATTTATACATTGATACCACGCCCATTAAAATCCGTTCACTTTAGCTGTGTCTATCCCTCGCTACTAGTGTATACTAATACAAAAATGGTTGGAAGAAGGTCAGCGTACGCCGTTGAAATACGGTCCTATATTAAGAATCGTTGTACTCTTGGCATAGGGTGTAAAGACATTTTTGATGATATTTGTTCTGTTTATGGGCATAATGAAATATCTTTTTCGACAGTTATACGTTGGTTTAAGAAATTCAAATGTGGGTTAGTTTCAACAGAAGATGAACCACATGGCCGTCGGCCGAAAACAGCAACGTTTGCCAAGATGGTTGCTAGAGTGAAAGAAATAGTTGCTACTGATGCAAGATACTCCGCTAGGCAAATAGCTAGTATGATTGGCATCTCATAACAGCAGCTCATACAATTCTGAAACGTAATTTGAAAATGAGGAAGATTCCCCATCTGTTGACAGATGAGCAGAAAAAGGCACGCGTGCAATGCGCAAACTTGTTGCTTAAATAGTTTCCAAATTACAATGCACGATCTTTCGCAAATGTCGTCACTGGTGACGAGACACGAGTTCACTTTTTCGAGCCCAAACGAAAGATTCAGAACAAAAAATATGGGCAACAAAGTCTGGCAAAAGACCATGCATTGCAAAGCGGACCATGAGTGTCAAGAAGGTAATGTATGCCATATTCTTCACAACACTGGGTCCTGCCATTCAGGTTGCTGTTCCTAAAGGCAAATCCGTAAATTCGAAGTTAAACAAGACTAAAGGTTTTCGAAAACTGAAGAAATATTTCAAAACTCGAAGACCCGCGACTGGTTTGGCCAATGTCAGATTGCTACATGAAAATGCGTCATCACACAAGGCGTCTATTGTACAAGACTTTCTGAAGCAGGAAAAGGTTGTTGTGCTCCCTTCATCACCCTCCTTATTCGCCTGACCTTGCCCCGTGTGGCTTCTTTTTGTTCCTTAGGCTCAAGAATACCTTTCTGGTCGAAACTTTGTGCAGCGCAAATACCTCGGTTCTGCAATATTCCAGTGTCTTCATAGTATACCTAGAAAATACTACGAGAAAGGCTTCAAGGATTGGATTAGAAGACTGAAATTTTGCAAATCTGTTGGAGGTGAATACTTCGAGGGGACCAAATAAAATTTTCATTGAAATCTATCAAGGATACATTTTTATGTGCTCAGATGCATTCATATTTGAACAATCCTCATAAAGAGTTAACCCGCTTTTGGCATGCTGTTCAGTATACCATTCGTGGAGGAGATAAATGTCCTTGAACTGGTTCTTGTTTTACAAACTATTACTATCATTTACTTAATGATATTGTTCGATGTTCATCCTTGCTTTATGTTTTTGTGTTGATGTTTTTGACAATGCAAACATATGTTAAATGTTAAGCGAGCATAAAAATGTATTATATATATTTAGTACAAGATATTAGAAATGGCGGGATCATTATAATGATATAAAACTCACTAAATTCATTCATTGTTAGGCTTTAATGACTGTTTTTAAGACGGATAAGACTTCGCAAGTAAGACACAGAACGGTATCCACTTGATTGCGTTGCATAGCGACCCACTCGAAACGGCGTTGCATTAGGTTTTCGGCCAATTGTTCAGAAACAACCCTGAATAATTCTATGAAAATACACACGCTTTGTTTTAGTAGGTAGCCCTTTACATAAAAAGTGTTTTAACAGTTACTTGCTCCCGATAAACACTATATTTGAGGCGATATTGTCAAAAACTGTCAAAAATCTCCTTCCCCCGCCGAACTGTACAGAAGTGCTTGAATAAACGGCACAAATCTCAGCTAAATAGACACATGTGCTAAAATATAGACACATTTGCGCTGCAGGTGCACCCATCGTTTTCATTTGATTCGTTATTTAACGGGTAGAAATTCCTTTAAATCATACTTACAATTCCGGATATTTGTAGTATCGGCCATATTTCTCCATCTGATCGGCGTAAAATTCACCGCTCAAACAACGTTGGAACCACTTGATCTGATAAAGCTATGGCCAGTGTGATGACTAACGTAAGGAATGGCGTGTTTTCTCTTGGAAAACTACGGTACACTATGCCAATCTTAACGCATATGAAAAAGTAACGAGAAGAATGATTTTTTGTTTGGCTTTTAAAAATTATGTTTGCTTTTAATTTTTTCTGGTATTTTGTAGATTCCGGGAACTGCGCCAAATAAATCCCAAAAAGAATCGTCTCGCCTGCTTTCATCTCAAGATGATGACCTGGCCTGCTGTGTTATTTTGTAATATTGCGTGCAGAAAACTGTGACAAAAAAAAACACGTGTAACCTTTGCCTTTATGTTATTCGGTGCTATTTATATTGTGTTTTACCTGATGTGTTTTGTTATGTCGTAATACAGAAACGAAGTGCCGCTTTCTAAACAAGTCCCACTGTGTTGTTATATCATATAACATACATTTCATTCCATATCCTTGTGCAATGTTATATTAATACTAGGGATGGGAACGAATACTGAAATCAGTATTCGAATATTCGGTTTGCCATATTCGAATATATTCGAATATTCGGTTTGTTTTAATGGAAGCTTTAAATTCTTATTAAGTGATTGGTATATACACAATGTATTCATTTGTTTTAAGCGTGGATCATCGTACGTAACAATGTCAAAAACTGTTTGTTTCGGGTAACCTGATCCTAACTAGCAAAACCTGCCGATCCTAGCGTTTTATTTCACGATTCTGTCAGTATAATCATGAACATATTTAACTAGTTCAGTGTTTTAGCTTCAAAATGATATAAAAACTCAAAACGATTATAATTTAGACCGTCGCAATTTTATCTAGGTCGTCCAATTCAAACACGTGACGCGCTGTTGCATTACCGCCGCCATTTTGAAAATTTTCAATCGGCGTGTAAAAATCGTCGTGTAAAAAGCAAGTAAACCTCCTTCAACATGAACTTATACATCAATCATATGTTATTTCTTGATTTTATTATAAAGTACGTCGAATTTAATTCGAATACGACCGATTGCCGATGAAAACCGATTCTGTGGATGGTCTGAAACGTCGTACAAAATATTGTGAAAAGATCGACAATGTCTACAAGTTTGGTATATTGTTTTCGAAAAAAAGATCTACAACTTGTTGCATAAAACAGGCGCCAATAAAAATGAACAAAAGATAAAAAGATATCACATTTACGCCTGATACAAACTGTTAATCCGTAGCGATGACCCCAGGTAATTATGCATTGCAATTTTCTTGTTAATTGGACATCTTTTGACATGCATCTGACACATTGACGCCTGTTGCAAACTGTTAAACCTTAACGATGGTCCCTGCCAAATATGCATTGCTATTTTCTTGTTAATTGGACATCTTTTGATACACGATAAACCAACATGAAATGGTTTTATTCTGTAGAATTAGCATGCTCATATTGCCCAAAACCAATGATACTTATTTTGAAATTTTTTTACGAATATTCGAATTTGATTTTCATATTCGAATATTCGACCGATTTTCGAATATTCGAATATTCGTTCCCATCCCTAATTAATACACATTAAGTGCCTTAATATTTTGTATCATATATACCTTTGCGTGTTTTCGCTTATTATGATCATATTTTCACAGTTATTTGAAAATCGGTCAAACGTACAAGAAAAAAATACAAAAATACAATATAACCACTGTATTTGGGCTTACAGCTTTCTTCCAAATAAAGTGAAACAAAATACATTGTTTCGTGATCATAGTATTAAGATATTTGTTTATGATATATAATTATGTCCTTGTTTATTATGGTTATGACCCACACATGACCCCTATGCAGGACTGACTTATGTTATTATCAGCGAATATCAGTATAAAGGAGCACTGCAAGACAATCTTACATAAAGCAGATCCCTAGAGGTCCTGTGAAAGTGGCGGTCAATTTTGAGCGTATTTTCAAAAACTGAATTATAGATTTTTATACAATGACTTAAGTTGTGTTGGGATACAGCAATACGTGCATATGTTAACCTTGTATTGTACAAAGGATAACTACAAAGTTCACGTTTCACTACAACAGGAAGTACTGACATCGATAAGAATATGAACATAAATATGATAGGGTTATGTTGTGTGGCTCCCTCCCCCCCACCAACTCACACAAATGTCTTTAAGCGTAGGAAACGTGACTATGTCACATTGTGTACCATGTGTTCAATATATTTGTGTTGCTAAGCTTTACCTTTACCAGTATATACAATGGATTGTTCAAATGAGCATCGCCTGTTCAAAAGAGCAGCAACTTTGAATCTTGATTATGTTATTGTCCCATATTTGTATCATGGTAAAGTAGGTACTCACATGTCTTATTCGTATTTGTTAAATTACAGATTTTTGTATGCACAATTTAGATCAACTTTGTACGTACACGTTTACATGCCAAAGTATTGTTCTTTTAGACAGAATAGAAACAAAAATCATGCATTATTTCTTTTTAATTTTTGGCGCTCTTACTTGAAAATTAGATAAACATTTTTGAAGAAATGCTTGTTATCGGTAAAATCAGATATAAAGTATATTATTTTTTCTAGAAATAGCCCGTGAATGTTTTCTGTACACATAACTTCTAAATGGAATGAATTTTGCCGAATCCGCTTTATATCCGTGTGACTTTTTCTGGTTTGTTAAAGTAGCAAAGCTTAATTCAACTCAGGTAAACCGTTTTGGATATACTTAAATTTAATGTGACACAAATTTAACTTAAAACCAATTATTGTAATGCTTATTTCTAATTATGCAACTTATCATATCCATTATACAATGTATTTTTTCCGGATTATCTTACAACTTCTTATTGGCAATATTTTTCACTCTGATTTTTATAAATGCAAGTTTATTCATTTTTATGTTTAACTTATGTAAACCTGGAATATTTTCTTTGCTAACTTATTTCTTTTATTATTTTTTCTTTTCGAATTTGACGTCAGCCCCGATTTATGGAACTTAATAAAATTGATAAGATTCCATAAATGTACACGTCTCTTTTGAAAAGAAGCTTTCTGAAGGCAAAGATGATTGCGAGTAACAAGCAGGTTTCGAAAATTATACAACGATGATAATATTGATGATGTATTCAACTTTATTATGTATTTATGATATAACATGTACATTTTCACATATACTTTCACATATACTTTATGTAAACATGTATCTTAAAATTTGGTGCAATAGTTTTATAAAATCTCATCTTTTTTAGTATTTATACCTATACACCTGTTTGTCTCAGAAAGATCTCATTATCTGGGACAACCACTTGCTACATTGTTTTTTGATGATTTCTTTGGTACGAAAATGAATATTAATGTTACAAACTTCGACAATGTTGGGATTTTCTTGAGACAAATAATGTATGTTCGACATTTTTGTTCAAACGCTTTTGAAATGAGTCGTGCAATAAAACTTTACTTTAGAAAAAAAGCATTGTTTTCATTGTGATTTTCTAACGACTAAGAACACAAAGTATATATTAGGGAAAATAAGTCTAAGAATTAGCGTTGCTGTTCAATTTGATACTACAACAGATGATAACAAACAAGTTGCAGATACCGAAAAATATCGCGCAGAATATCATTTTCGATATGAACAATTTCTTGTTATAGAGACATAATTTTCAACTAATTTTGCACACAACACAAACAACAGAATGCTTAACACAAATATAAAACGTTCGGCATGAATTTGATTACGAAATAATTGCCGCAACCATAATTGTGTTCCCTTTCTCGAAAACCGTAATATCTATATTATGAATATACCAGTTATATGATGTAATATAAAGAAGAAAACAGAACCTATGTGGTTACTTACTGAAGCTGAATGTATCTCGATTACAACTATAACCTATGTGGTTACTGACTGAAGCTGAATGTATCTCGATTACAACTATAACCTATGTGGTTACTGACTGAAGCTGAATGTATCTTGATTACAACTACATGGTTACTGACTGAAGCTGCATGTATCTCGGTTACAACTATAACCTATGTGGCTACTGACTGAAGCTGCATGTATCTCGGATACAACTATAACCTGTGTGGTTACTGACTGAAGCTGCATGTATCTCGGATACAACTATAACCTATGTGGTTACTGACTGAAGCTGCATGTATCTCGGTGACAGCTATAACCTATGTAGTTACTGACTGAAGCTGCATGTATCTCGATTACAACTATAACCTATGTGGTTACTGACTGAAACTGAACTATGTGTTTTTCAACAGAGGTTTAAAATATCAAAAGCAAATCATTTACAGACTAGTTCATACAATGTACTCCAGAAAGACTAGAAATGATATACACTGTGAGTTCAAGTACAGGGCACCACACAAGCCCGCCCGCTTAGCTCAGTAGGGAGAGCGTCGGTCTAAAGATCGCCGGGTCGCGAGTTCGATCCCCGGGCGGGGCGTCAGTTCTCCGTGACGATTTGATGAAAGACATTGTGAGTTAACGTACCAGTAGAAAATCCTTCGTAAGCATAGACCGCAGCCAAACAATAACTGCTTCGAAACATCTATTATTGTTACAACGAGAAGTTGGGGGGAAGTAATATGACTCACGTGCTATAATTTATGAATGAATGCTAAATTCATACGCTACTATAACAAAAAAAAACGCCTTCCAGAAAAACCTTCGTTTTTATGCCCCCGAAGGTGGGTATATTAAAATCGCACTGTCCGTGCGTCCATGCGTGCGTCCATGCGTCAGGTAAAAAAAATCTTGTCCGGGCTGTAACTCTTCCATCCATGAAGAGATTTTAAAATAACTTGGCATAAATGTTCACCATAATGAGACAACGTTTCATGCGCAAGAACTAGACCCCTAGCTCCAAGGTCAAGGTCACACTTAGAGGTCAAAGGTTAACATGGCCTGTTTCGTGTCCGGTCCATAACTCTGCCATCCATGAATGGATTTTGAAAGAATTTCGCATAAATGTTAACCATAATGAGACGACGTGTCATGTGCAAGACCCAGAGCCTTAGCTCCAATGTCAAGGTCACACATACAAGTCAAAGGTTAACAAGGTATGTTTCGTGTCCTGTCCATAACTCTGTCATTCATTAAGGGATTTTAAAATTACTTGGCATAAATGTTCACCATAATGAGACAGCGTGTCATGAGCAAGACCCAGACCCTTAGCTCCAAGGTCAAGATCACACTTAAAGGTCAAAGGTTAACATGGTCTGTTTCTTGTCCGGTCCGTTCTCTGCCATTGATGAAGGGATTTTGAAATTACTTGGCATAAATGTTCCCTATAATGAGATGAGGTGTCACGTGCAAGACCCAGACCCCTAGCTCCAAGGTCAAGGTCACACTTAGAAGTCAAAGGTGTTTCTTGTCTGGTCCATAACTCTGCCATTTAGCAAGGGATTTGAAAATAATTTGACACAAATGTTAACCATATTGAGAAGATGTGTCACACATATGACCGAGGCCTCTTAGGTCAAGGTCACAAAATGATACGTGATTTTTTGCGAATACAACTGTGGCATTCTTTGGCCTACTTCGGGGGCATTTGTCACCAATAGTGACAGCTCTTGTTCTTTATATCTTCTACAAATTGAAGAATAAGGCATGCAAGAAAAAGAATCAATCACTGGCCTTACCGCCTAAACAGTTACCGGATATTCCCATCTTTACCCGCAACCAGTAAAAGATCCTTATATTCATGCTTATGATTGTGTCTGTTTCTGAAAACGGCATCTTTAAATTATATCTACCTGATTTGCTGACTTGAACAATGGACATATCAAAACACCATTGTAGGTAATCACTGAGTTTCAGAAAGTAGTACTTTATTGCCTATAAAAATGTTGATAAATACAAAACATTATATATCCAAATGGAACAAATTGGCTGGGGAAATGTTCAAGCTACATTACAACTTTAAAAGTTTTTCACAGTAATGATTTCTTAAATATAATATCACCAACAGAAATTGTTTACATGTACTCACAATTAATGATTTATGTGGCTACAATTCGTTTGATTTTTCTTTTATTTATTGAATGTAATTTTGCATTAAAGTAAGATTATCAGTAGAAATTTTAAAAAGGTTTTAGTAAGATCATTTTACCTCGCGATTTGCAATTTTATTCGGCTACATGGTTACAAAAATCAGACTAATAATGTTTTAAGCGCGATAAATACTTCAAAAATAACTAGGTTATCGTCAGTCAGTGGATGTTTAAGTCTAGTCTGCTGGAATAGTGTGATTTGCTGATCAGCAAATCGCTTAGAGGAACAGGAAATGATCTGCGATTTAGGCACTAGATACGTATTAAGAATAAGAACTTTCTCTTAGAGAATTTCTTGACATGTCATCGTGTAAATTGCTGCATTTGCTTGCAATATTATGGTGGCATATTTCTGCATATGATAACCAGATAAGTTTCGCGAAAATGTATCGAGTTTTCAAGAAAAACATAAAAAAAATCGCGAAAACATATAAGCTTTCCACGAAAACATAAAAGCTTTTCTCGAAAGGAACTGCAAACATTAGGTGGATGAATTTGTGTTAGTGCTCACTTCTGCATAAGAAAACCAGATAAGTTTTGCGAAAATGGACCAAATTTTCATGAAAAACGGTAAAGTTTTCGCGAAAATAAAATCTTATTTTCGCGAAAACATTTTATTTTCACGAAAACTTTACCGTTTTTCATGAAAGTTTAGTCCATTTTCGCGAAACTTATCTGGTTTCCCTATGCAGTAGTGGGCACCAACGCAATCTTTTTCCATTTAATATTTGCAGTTCTTTTCGTGAAAAGCTTTTATGTATTCGCGAAAAATTTTCTGTTTTTCGTGAAATCTCGATACGTTTTCGCGAAACTTATCTGGTTATCATATGCAGAAATATGCCACCATACAATATTATATAAATATTGCATTCCTGAGAGGGTGATATGAAAAATGTTCACCACGAGATATATGAAAATCGACCGAGGCGCCAGCCGTGGTCTGTATTCATATTTCAAGGGGTGAAGATTTTTCATATCACCCTCTTAGGAATGCAATATTTATTTTATTATACCGAAATGACATAAAGGTAAAAACATTTATTGGAAGATCAACATAATGATTTAAATGATCTATCTAACGTTAAAAGGTAATTACTAATATAACTAATAATGAAGACAAAATTAAGGAGTCTTTACTTATTAGCACTCGTAATACTTGTTTGATAGATTAAGTCGGGACGTTTGCATATCGCTGATCCCTATATTTATGCGCATATTTCAACATTGCGACAATCCTGAAATCGCCAGCGGTAACATTCGAAAAGGCGATAACTTTATTATTTCTAAACGAAACATACAAGTATGAACACTTATTTACTCAATTAGATCATTTCAAACCTGACGGTGATAGTTTCGATTCAATATTTGATAAAAAGTTGTTTTGGAAATTTTTGGCACGTAGAACAAATCATTTAAAAAAGAAGAATCAGCGGGTTCACACATGAAAGAAATTTAATGCTAAAGTATATAAGCGCCGCGTCTGAAAATTAAGTATCAGTCTCTCTGCGGGAGATATGGAAAAATAATACCACATGCGCAGAAAAACAAAATAGCGCTGTTGCGCATGTGATATAAAATTACGGATCATATCACCTGCGCAGAAACTAAAAATAACGACTTTGCGCATGAGATATAAAATTGCTGGGGAATATGATATATTATTCAAGTTAAACTAGTGGGAAATTTGCATTGGACATTTATGTGAGGTATAATAAAAATAAATATCCTTGATCGTAAAGATATTGCTTTGGTACATCTGGTGCTTCGTATTTTTGCTTAATTTTTATTTGCTCGAGGTTACTAGTATTCCATTTAAATGATATATATAAAAAAGTTGTGTACGCCTGAGTATAGTTTTAATATTGGTACTATCAGTTTTCGAGATGGATGATGGGTAGTCACTAATATGTTTGAACTATTTAGGCAGTAGGGAGTTCTTAACTTCTAATACAACTACCCACTTTTGTATAAAACAAAACTGCTTAGAATTCAAGTTATCTTTCATATTCTATTTTACACGGATATAACTAACGCTTTTAGCCACTAAACACTTATTTTCGTTAACTTAGTTCTTATTACAATAATAATTAACATTAAATGACAATACTATTGAATATAAACGAATTCTTTTTTTAAAAAAAGAACAAACAAGGAAAAAAATAAACATTGCCCTTTCTATTTTACGTTAGATACTACCAAGCGTAGAAAGATCATAATAAAGTTCTATAGATAACCACAGCGGGCTTCATATACTCATCGTAAAAAGAAACAGTTCATTCCAAAACTATCTTGATCTTCCTACTTTAAAATCCAAAGCGAGCTTACAGTTACGGCATAAATATGAAGCGATTTATCACAGTTAAAGATATCACAGACAGTATTTGGCTTTCGGTCCGCAACTACCTTGATCTTTGTGTACTTTGAGTCTTTGAAATGTTTTCTGTTGAAGATTTTGATGGTGTTGGCGTTGTTGACATTCTGCTCCACGAATCACTTAATCTGTTCTGTAAATGAAAATATATCAAACACTTGGACAGAAATACATGTACATCTTTAATATTATATAAACTCTATATGTCTAACTTTTCTAAAGAAACACATAAATGAGTACTACATGTAATTAACTAATTAACTGTTTGGTTCAATTTCTAAGTGATTCTCTACAACTGACTTTTAGCAAAAGAATAAATGGCATACACGTGTAAATAATATAATTACCTCAACTAGTTGCTTTCTCTCTGAAATAGGAAAATATTAAAGAAATAGCAAGTATCCATGAAATGGTCCTATTATAAAGAACAAGAGGACCATGATGGCCCTACATCGCTCACCTAAGTAGAGTTGTTTGCTTGAACAGATTTCTTAGCTAAAGCTTTAAAAACAAGAACATTAGGTCAAGGTAAAGATTACGTAAGATTACTTTTGAAATCTATAAAAAAATATTAAAGGTGGTCCAAAGCCTTTTGCTGTAGCATTGAAAACAAGGAAGTAGGTAAGTAGTTCACATGGATGGTCACTGAAAGTCTGTTTAAAGCAGTGTCATCCACATTTCAAAGCTGTATCTTAAAAAAAAAACAAGAAAGTAGGTCAGTAGGTCAAGGCAACAGTAAAGTGATCCCTAATTACTTGGGGTCATAAGGTAATTATAATTCAACAGTCTAGGAAATATGATCAAATAATTTTTGAAGTATGTTTTCCTATATTACTCATATAAAAACTATGTGACCCTCGGGGCGGGGCCTCTGTTCACCCCAGGGGCATAATTCAAACAATCTTGTTAGAGAGCCAGTAGACAATACTAATACTGAATATCAAAAGCCTAGGCCTTGAACTTTCATTCAAGAAGTTTTTACCTATGTAAGTCTATGTAAAACTTGGGCCCCCATGGCAGGGCCTCTTTTTACCCCCGAGGCATAATTTGGTAAGAGACCACTAGGCAATGCAACATACCAAAAACCAAATTATAGGCCTTGTAGTTTCAGACAAAAAGATTTTTAAATTGTCAACGTAAACCTTGGGACCCCCGGGGCGGGGCCTCTTTTCAGCCCAGGGGCATAATTTGAACAATCTTGGTAGATAACTAGAAGGCAACGCTGCATACCAAACATCAAAGGCCTAGGTCTTGCAGTTTCAATCAAGAAGATTTTTTTTTTAATTGCTATATATGTCTATGAAAAACTTGGGACCCCCGGGGCGGAGCCTCTTTCCGCCCAACATAATTTGAACAATCTTGGTAGAGGACCACATGGCCATGGCAACCAGAGCTCTGTATGGAATTCAATTCTTTGAAGAATTTTTAAAGAAGACCATCCAAGGAACATCCCTGTGAATTTTCATCAAAACTGGATTGGTGGTTACGGAGGAGATGTTGTTTAAAGGAAAGTGTGGACGGACGGACGGACAGACGGAATTTCCTACATATGGGTACTTATCTGGCTACTCTTTTGTTCTCTCTATTGTTCTTTTAGCCACGTAAAAGAAAAATAGCCACATAAAAGCCTTACGGAATGAATGACATCAAAGAAAAAGTACAGTTACCTATTGTCCCTATAGCTACTTAAGTATGCAAATGTGGGCTCGGACGGACAGACGCCGGACGGTGAGCGATCACAATAGCTCACCCTGAACCTTTGGCTCAGGTGAGCTAAAAACAAGACGGATTTTTTTAAACCTGATACAGGAATGGTGGTTGCTTCTAATTTATTTTAAGAATATATCTAATTACCAAACTCTGTGGTTTATACCGACTAACACTGCACACATACACTGACGGCATCTTTCTTTTCTTTTCTTTTTTTTTTTTTCTTTTTTTTTTTAGAATCGAAAATAGAGATTCAGTATTCTTATGGGGAATAAATTAGTGTTGCTCTCAACCCGGACCAGGCCGCATAAAGTCAAAATTTGCTAAATTTTTGCATTATTGTGAATCATAGTATTGCAATCATATTTAGTCGTCTCATAAAACAATATTTATCGAAATCTCCGAACGAATATACATTTTCTGTACGAAGAATTTTATATGTCAACTAGGACTCGCAGCACAATAGAAAGTAATTTAATTAATATTGTGAGAAATATTTTATACATACGAATATAGGCATAAAAAGCTAGGAATAACATACCAAGAGCAATTTTAAACGTTGCTGGCATTTTCGTGTCGATGGCAGCTGAAACATGATAACATGCACGTAGAATCATAAATGATTTTAGTCTATCAATAGTTAATCGAATTTCAAACATCGACATTCAAATCTTTCCATTTAGAAAACACACACACACACACACACACACACACACACACGCAATGTACTCAATGAAAAAAGATGCAAGACGTTATAAATATTATTCAGACATGCAGTATCACAAAACTTGAAAGAAGTCTTTGATAGTATCAACGGAACGTGATTATAATTGAGCCGCGCCATGAGAAAATCAACATAGTGCGTTTGCGACCAGCATGGATCCAGACCAGCCTGCGCATCCGCGCAGTCTGGTCAGGATCCATGCCGTTTGCTTTCGAAGCCTTTTGCAATTAGAGAACCCGTTAGCGAACAACATGGATCCTGACCAGACTGCGTGGATGCGCAGGCTGGTCTGGATCATGCTGGCCGCAAATGCACTATGTTGGTTTTTTCATGGCGCGGCTCATATATTTTTGTACAACGTATTTTATCATGTTAGAAATGACTGAACGCGGTTCAACACGTTTCTGGCCTATAACAATCCGTGAACAGTATGTAAAAACGTCCCATTGCGTTTGCCATAAAAGTAAAGAGTAGGAATTTAGCTGTACTGTTACAATTTGCTTCAGAAATATTGACATAACAAAAAAAATCAAAGGTTGCGATCGACATGTACGTGTAAAATCTAACTATTACCTAAATATGCATCTTAGGTGTGCAATTTAGGTATACGCTTTAAAGTTCTTTATGTATATTAAAATCATAGGATAATTTTTGCACACGCTTATTGTGTCTATGATATCGCAACCTCGCCAAACGGGTTCTTTTCTCCGGACCAGAAATGGCAAACGTTTGATTAATCGCTCTGAAATCCGGAACAAGAAAGTTTTGATCTCTTGTAAATGTTACAATAACAATTTGTTTTCAATAATGTACATCTTGTGGAATGTCTCGTTACAGGCGACTAAGCCCTGCGTTATTATTGTGAAATTATTATTTGGGTTTTGCTAATCTAATGATTTTGTCATGGTGTTTCTTGCTTGATTAATATACCAAATATCACTCACGTTTTGCTATTCGAATTTTGTTGTCATGGTGTTTCATGTGACGGTATGTTATCATCTGATTAATGAATTTCTTTGCTTTCGGCTGAAACGCTGAAAAATAAATGCATTTACAATTTGGAAGTCCGTTGGATGACAAACATGCATAGGCTTCGTGTCTGGCAGGTTGATTCACACGGAAACGCACGCACATGCATACAAATGCACACACACGCCACAAATGCACGCACACACACACAAATGCACGCACGCACGTACACACACACGAACACGCGCACGCGCACGCGCTCACGCACGCACACACACACAGCCACACACACCCATGTTATATCTATTAGAACGTTCCTATATTGTATCTTTTTCGTATTCGCTTGTATATTTATTTAAAGTTTCCAGAGTAAATTAGCAAGTGTGAGTAAATATACTGAATAAAACGCAATAGCAGCCATTTTTATTAAAATGGTTGAAAGTATTACATGTTCTTCAGTTAATTACCGAAATATTAGTAATATATATCTGATATTTTCACAGTAAAAGTTATCTCTTTTTTTCCACAGGTAGGAAACTAAATTTCGTTTGTTTATGCACGTGAACTTTCAAACGCGTCTATTTCAATCGTACACTGTTCAAAAGAAACAAATATCCTCTTTGTACTTTTTTTCCAATTTAGTGTATGCTATCAACAACTGATGGTAAAAGAGTAAATGGTGGGTAGGTGTTTCGTTCGGTGGATTAGTTCCTATTAACAAAAATAAGGGGGTAGGGGAATGTGTTCAATCACCTTTCAGACTTTGACAGGAAGAAAAACATAACTTTCATGACCCAAACTGGCCAAAAGTGATGTTAAATTTGTACATATGCCCTATAAATATAAACTTCTTTACTTACGTGTACTTCGGATGCCGCCTTGTTGCATGGACATCACTTTCTTGTCACCTTGGTAACGTCGAGGACCTTGAAAAAGAAGATTTTTAGATTATTAACAATATAGAAAAGAACTATGAATTTGAATTTGATAGCGAGATGTTACAGCCATGTCATTTACTGAATTATGGTCTACTTATTACAAATCTAGTTACCATGGTTACAGTTATTTTCGCTGATGTTTATGTAAAAACAAGATAGTTCAGTTAGTCAACTTACTCATTAGAATTTCGTATTCGTCCATTTTACATATAATACGATCCTTACACCAGTTGCAATTTATATATCAATATGATGCATATCGAAAGTGTGATAATACTAATGTGTGATTTAAAATTCACTCGCATTCACTGCATTTATCCTCTGCTTTAAATGTCTGGCGTTGTTAAAATCGGTCTCATCAAAGCTGTATTAAGAGAGAGTTTTTGGCACAGTTTCCGCATTCAAACAAGAACACGATAAGGCCTTTTCATATTTAAGACATGTTAAACAGTATGTCGATAAGTTACCCTCAAACGCCAGATTGGTGTTAATACATACATGAGCTCGGAATAAAGAACCTAAATGCTTCTGTTTCAGAACTGGTAAACAAAAATGTTTACTTTATCTAAAACTGAAAGATAAGTTTGTTTGAGTAATTGAGACAATATATTGATTTGACGCAATGTAATGTCTAATGTAAATTGGTTTGACATTCAGCCACTGTATGAAGTTTAAACAAACATAACCGCAAAATAAACAATGTCTGTAATTAATTGTAGAATCCATTTATTAATAGCATTTTCACTAAGTTCATTGATCTCTACTCATAAGATTGTATATTTGATATTTTACGGCAAACCATTTTACTTTACAGGAAAAGTATATCTCACAGCAATATCATCTTAGTTAGAGAGACAGCTGTGTTCTCTGTGACTGACAACTCTTTTCCTAGGGAGATATTTTTCTTTATATCAGAGATAGCAGTATGTCAGTCAGTCTTTGACTGGGGTCATTTTACTTTGAATATTTGTCTTTCACCTACTAGTACACAGATAGTTGTTACATCAAGATATCTTAATATGCACAACTCTCTCTCTCTCTCCCTCTCCCTCTCTCTCCCTCTCTCTCTAAGGGTATCTCTTTATCTTGAACTGATTACTTTAAAAAAAATTAGGGATATCATTTTATTTTAGATATTTCTCCTGTAGTCTCTGAATGAAGAGTAAAACAACTTGCCATAACAATCAGCAGTTGAATCGCTCGTCTGACTACAGTCAAACCTGTCTATAAAGACCACACTTTGGAGAGCCAAAATGTGGTCTTTATTGGGAGGTGGTCTTTATTCACAGGTTAAAATGCACTGTACATGTTAAAATGGGAAACAAAACATGTGGTCTTTAGAGCCAGGTGGTCTCTGTTCAGAGTGGGTCTTTAACACAGGTTTGACTGTATATCTATTTGAACTCGTGACAAATCTAACGCAATCCGAAAATGATGGAAAAAGCAGACATACGAACATATCCTGTTTAAATCATGTTCATTGTGTTTTTGGCAGTGGAATCATAACAGTATAATGGAATTTTCACATTATCCATACTTTAGAGAATCCATTTTTCAGAGGTCTTAAAACCCTGTTTTCAAGGTAACTTAGCTTAGACTCTACAAAGTTATTCCCTCCATTCGTACACCCGATGAATTCACAGACTTCTGCTTTTTTTTTTTGCTTTTTTTTCATTTCTTTACAAGCGACCATACCCTTATCACCCTTAAAGGAAGGATATTTTCCGGTATAGAGATGGGCAAAACATCATGGTGCCCAGTTCACGATTACTACAAATCATGGATAGGTTTAGTCTGTATATGCGCAAACATGACAAATGTTCTTTTTTTTTAAACTCGTTTTCAAATAGGAGTTCAGTAATACAAGGGAGAATACTCCTCCGGGCTTGCTGCTTTGGTCTCGTGTTGAAAAAATGATACATGAGACGGCGGCGTCTTAAACTTCTGGGAAAATCAGAGAATTCACAATTATTGTCAACAGCTCACATTACGACTAGGATGTGCTTCCACTGTTACAATTATTGCCCCATTGGCTACTCCGGAGATAAGGAACTATTCCTGTCAAAAGGGACGTGATAGAAGTAGAATCTATACAGAACGGTTAAAAACCTACAAATCAAAAGACAAAGTTTCATTAGACTTGAATTGAATCGCTATCAGACTATAATATGGAACTCTCAACCTTTCAATAATAGAGATGATGATATTCTGATTTCTATTTCTTTAAAGCTAACGTTTGTCTTTTACAACACTTTACAAACTGACCGATTACTCCAGTCTATGCGTTTTGTTTCTACATCCGTTTGTCTTGTTTGGGTTTAGTCCAAATTGGTCCGGTATTTTGTTCTTGTTTTTATTTATGCTAATCATATTTTGGTCAAGAAATTTACATCTGATCTCTTACACGTGATTATGTTCTGTTCATGTACTTAATGAAAGTTAGATTTAAACTTGGTGTATTTTTAAATATGATTTTCCTATCCTGGTTGCCCAGCCAAGACCTTATTTTATCATAAGTATAAATTTGATAAAGGTCCTCAATAATTTGCCAAAGGAGTAATATCATAAATATGGGTGAAAGAAAACTTGTGTTATATTTGTAAAACAAATACAATGACAGTTTGTAAAATAATGGTTACCTCCCTTTTAGAAGTAATAAAAGATATTTAACAAGATATAGTAAATCATAAATTTCTAACAGGGATACAAGACTACTATGCTATGGATATTTTGTTCCTTAAATATACCTCTTACAAAATATGTGAGAACCTGAAAATGTAAGATATGATTGACCACCAGGGGGCACCAGTCTAGAACGAAGATGACACCGCCGAGGCGTATTATAAGATTCTTTCATTGGTTGTAGGTGCAAGTGTTTCCGGTTTCGAGGGTAACTGTTTAGGCGGTTACGAGGTTCCAGCCGAGAAACCACGTAAACAGTTACCCGAGAGCCGGATATTCCCATCTGCACCTACAGCCAGTGATAGAATCTTTTTCTTGCATACCATATTCAACAAAGAAGAGTAAAAAATAAATTCAAACAAATGATTTTCTTATAGCACTTTTTTCTTATAGAAGCGTATTAACAAAGCGCGAGAACTTTACGTCCGTAAACAGGAAGTACGTCATGACGTTACAGAGACGAAAACAACGTAAGAGTTCCGGTTTTGTTTTATCATCTGCAATGAAACGTTATGTTATTTCCTTAAAATAACGTTTTTTTTTTGAATCGAGAAATATGTTATAAGAAACAAAGAGGGACTATCAAGGTATTAATTTTTTACGAAAAACATTATTATTACTACACACATCTGTAGAGCGGGTGTGGGTAATCCCGAACAGGGGGGTAATTCCGAACACATTTTTCCAATGACATTTTTGTATTCTTGAAAGGCACCAGTCTAATCTACGGCGTCACATACAGGATAACAACGAATTCCATATCATATTGCAATGAATGCAAAGTTTTGTCGCGCACCTTTTCAAAATATAGACTAGAATTTATAAGACGGCTTGCATGCATGTCGTTCTTACCTGTTTTCGTATTTTGATGTAAGTAGTATGTAAGGATCTAAAAGTATTGGTTTTTACCGCTGACAATGTTTTGATGGAATTCTTACATCACAAGTGTCCCGTGGGAAGGGAGTTAACTGCATTTCTCATTAAGGAAAACGTTGAAAGATTAAAGAAGCTGTTCGGAATTAGACACACTTGTTAATTAATGTGTGGCTAATTCCAAACAATCAATGTATGAGGAACAGTTTATCCAAAATAAGTATATATAAAGACTTAATAATATACTATATTTGAAGCAAATAACTAGAGCTAGACTATAAATTAATAAATAAGTAGATAAATAAATATATATATAAAAAAGATACAGTAACAAATAAATAAATCTACTACTTAGTAAAATGAGTTCAACTTTCTTTCATTCATATTAGCTCGTTTTAAACATGTGAAATATAATCCGTCTGTGGTAGAGGAGGCGGCGACTGGTGTAGCAATAGCATGAGCTTGACAAGAGTTGCAAGCAGATTTTGGATGCCAAGACAACCCTGCACGACAAGGTCCACGTTACTGTTATGCATGTGAAAAACCCTACATGCACCAATTGTGGATGCAGATTTCACCCTAAATGTGTGGCAGATGAATTACTGGTCTATACAGACGAACTTCCGTTTGAATGCAAATACTGTTGATTTAAACACAGATTCTAAGACATTTTTAACACTGCACACTGCATCATGTATAAGGGTGTTAATACCATATTCAGTTTTCGGACATTAATCATGTAGAAAGTTGTCACAGATGTTGTGCTGTGCTTCTGCAAATTTAGGTTTAGATACAGATGCTCTGTAAATTCCAGTTATATGTTTTGTTTTATAAAGTTTCTTTGTTAAAAATGCAAGTAATACCGTAAAGAATGTCTGTGTTTATCATTGTAAACAAACAAACCTTCTGTTTTTAAGAAGTTGGAACTGTTTGGAATTAGCCCCACTGTTGTTCGGAATTACCCCCTCTGTTCGGAAATACACGTCCAATAGGTAATATCTTCAATACACTATACTGACAATATCTGTATACTTATATAGTCCGGAATTATACACACTAAATCAGCTGGAATCACTCTATAAACAAGTTGTTTCTAAATGGCAATATAAGTGGGTATTTCCGAACATTCAACATTATTGCTTAACTGTTCGGAAATACCCACACCCGCTCTACATAATATTATGTAGCTCGTTATACGTCATTTACAGCACGAGATGAAGTTTTCCAGCACCGGTGAAATCACCAGAAATCCCGTCTGGTATGCAAGAAAGCGCCGAGAGCGTATAGGTACGGGAGGGATTTTTTTTCTGGCTATATTAGATGGTCGGGGGTCTCCACCTGGAAAATTTTGAAATACAGGTATGAAATGGTGGCCTCAGGTGCATTTACTGGGTACTCTCCTCATTTTAGGGTGGGGGGTCATGGGGCTTATCCCTTTTGAAAATTTTGAAATACAGTATGAAATGCATTTTTAGGAGGTTACTCCCCTCTTTATGGGAGAAGGGGGTCAGGAGCTCTCTCTCCCGCCCCTCCCCCCGCGGTAAATTTTGAAATATAGGTATGAAATGGTGGCCTCTTATGCGTTTCTAGATCTAAATTTTGAGAAAATATTATTCCTTTGCCAAAATAGTTGGGTGCATCTTTGATAAGTATAGGTCACTTCTCAGCCAACTGGGGCGGGGGCACAAGCCCCCTCGGCCCGGCCCTGGATCCGGGGCCTGGAACGTGTTCATATATATCAAGACACTGCTATATAAATATGGTATAATAGTAATGACTATTATCAATTTATGGTTTTAGTAATTCAATAAAGCTAGACATAGTTGGTTCGGTATATATTATCTTAAGGTAAATACAAAATGTTAAACAAGTTTTGACCCAAAAAGGCATGTCGTGCGCATGCCCGACCGTCGTTAGTATTCGTGTTTTATTAAACATTTTAATTAAGGGTTTAAAGCTTGTGTGAATTTTTGGATATTAGATAGAAATAGATTTATAAATAAGATGATGCGATAAAATGTAAATGATAATAAAAATAGACAAACATTGTTATGAATCGAAAATGAAAGTGTATTCAAAAGTTAGGTGATTTCCCACTTTCGTATTATACGCCAACGTTTATGGGATGGAAGTACACGGGCGAAAAAAAGAGCAATCTATTTATGACGGGATAGATGTTGGCTCGGCTGAACTGCCAAATCTGTTATGTCAACCGTGCATAAATGATGGAGATGTGGTTGCAGCAGCGGGATTCTGCGAGACCTGCAAGGAATATTTCTGTGCAGCTTGTATGAAATTTCACCGAAAACAATCCATTAGTAGACAGCACTCAATACTAGAAGGAGAACGTATGCCGAAGGATTCAGGCTCGTCTGGAGACTCGTGTACTGAATTATGTAGCAAGCACAAAAACGAAACTGTGAGGTATTACTGCCAAACACATGATGTTGTTGGGTGTGGTGACTGTAGAACTTTAGATCACAAAACTTGTGATGTCAGTCTGATAAAAGATAAATCACATGGTTATGTCCAAAGTGGCGAGTTAACAAAACTCAACGAAAGGATTGATCAGACTGACAAAAATATCAAACGAATAAAGCGGGAAATTGAAGAAAAGGTAACCAAAGTGAACGACAATCATGAGGAAATTCTTGACCATATTAGAGCATTTCGAAAAGAGGTTAACGATCACTTAGACAAAATGGAATCTGAGATCATATGTTCGGCAGATAAATTGAATACTGACAAGGCAAAAATCTTAACTGATGTCGAAGAAGCTTGTACAGCATTGGAAACAGAACTTGGAAACATGCTGAAAGAGTTACAAGGAAACTTGAGTAACGATGAACTATTTGTGAAAGCGAAACTAGCGGAGAAGAGATTATCGGATATATGTTCAGAGGTACAATCGCTTGAAGAACAGAATGAGGTTGCAAACCATAAATATATACGTCAAAGCGATCTCAGTAGACTGATTGATACTGAGACAATACTGGGTGAAATAACGACAGATGTCCTCTCGAAGGATGGAGAACCAAAATATGTCGCTGAGATAAATCTGAAACAGGAAAATGAAATTGTCTGCCATATAACTGATGCTGTTCTGATAGAAGCTAACAAGGCTATCTTGGTTGACCGCAATAATACATGCGTCAAAGTAGTGGATATTCATCAACAGAAAGTTTTGTCCGTATTTGATGTTGACAACCGTCCGTTCGGTATTGCTCTTGTATGTCATGATTTAGTGGTAATTACTGTCCCTGCAGCACAGAAAATACAGTTCCTTTCCTACAAAATAGAACTTACAGAACGATTTGCAATACAAGTGAATGGAGATTGTATTGGCATCGCTTGTAAAGACAACTTGTTGGCCCTGACATACAACATGCCATCAAAAATCGAAATCCTTACTGTCACAGGCACAGTGCTTCATACTATCAAAATAGGAAATATTCAGATTCCAAGTTACATTGTTTTCGGACATGAACCAAAAACTCTTTTTATTTCCATCTACAACAAGAAAAAAGTCATCAAACTAGACTTTGATGGTCAAGTTCACACCACCTATCAGCGCAAAGATTTGTCCAGTCCTGCTGCTCTTATGTTGACAAAAGAAGGAAATATCTTGGTTTGTAACTCCGGAGAGGCAGAGAATGGTATTCATATAATTTCCCCGGATTGCGAGAAAGTCAAAGAGATGCTGAAGCTTGATGATCATATTGAGTACCCCATGCGTGTACTATTTTGTGAGGAGACGAGCAGGTTTTACGTTTGTAACGGTACCGGGAGTCTGATACAGAACTGCAACGCCTTGAAGATATATCAGTGTTAGAGGTGATTTAACATGAAACATGTACGCGTACGTGTAGAAGTTAATTATACATATATGTAGATTTTAGGTAAACGTCTGTTAGTAAGTGTCAGGTTCTGACTCACTTAAACACATGTACAGTGATGTAACTGAACAAAACACAGTGAACACTTTGGTAACAGGTGATTACTGGATTGTTCTAGAGTGCACTTGTAAATACGGCTTTTATTTAGCGGAAGTATAATGATAAATGGATAATACTAACGTGCACTTTTAAAAACGGCTTTTTAGATAGCGAAAGTATAATTGACAAAACTGAACAGAACACATTGAATAAGTTACTAATTGCAGGAAGTATTAACTAAAGTGCATTTGTAAATACGGCTTTTTAGGGAGCGAAAGTATAGTTGGCACTGTATACGGTTCTAAAAGGTATTATCGCATAGTGCGGCAATTTTCCTTTGATCTTTGCAGCATGTTATACATAGTAACACACATTATTACTACAAAACTGTGCTGATATCTTACAAAACTGTTGCGATATATATCAACACGGAAATCTCTATGGAGTTTCATAAGAAAAAAAAGTGTTCCGATATATATCAGCACAGTAAAACTGTTCCGATATATATTGGAACACTTTTTCTCTATTGAGGCCCTATCAAGGGAGTATAATTTTTTCCTTTCAAAGAAAAGATGATTTTAGCTCCAATTTACAGTTCACAGAGAAAGAATTGTCACAAACACCTACATTTATAAAGTAAAAGAATAAATAAACTAGAATATTTCAAAAACTTGATAGATATTGCCAAATTCAGAAATACATGAAATATATGAAATTCTGAGATTTCTCAAATGTTTCTTTTTCTTTGATTTTTTTTTACAAACAAAACAACAAGTTTTACAATATGTCTGGCCAATGAAATGCAAAGATTTAAAACCAATGCAGAAATTTGTTGGGTACTTTTATCTGGGGAACACATTTTCTAAAACAGAAATTTTAGTGTTTCAGTCAGCGAGGCGCAGAAAGGGAATCAAAATAGTAAAAATAATAAACAAATTTAAATGAAAATAATATATAAATTTTAATGATAAACTATGCGATAAAACAGTTATAATATGTAATGCTCGTGTGTTACCAGGATATATCAGAGCTAGGGGTACATCTCGTTATTTTTCTCTTCACATATCTGTCTCGGCCTACCGGCCTCGACGATATGTGCAGAGAAAAATACCCTCGATGTACCCCTAGCTCTGATATATCCTGGTAACACACTCTCACACATACTATAACTACTACATATAAGTAACATGACGTCACAACTGCAAATAAATACATTCAGGTAGTATCATTTTCTCTTGTCTCAGTTATTCTTTATTTTTATATAATTTAATAAGAGTGCTAATGAAATACATAGAAGATGTGCATGGAAGGTTTCTGAAAACGTTTACGTGGGTAAGACTGAATAGCGAAATCAAATCATAAAATTTAAAATAATGAATATTTTCAAAGTCCTTTTGAGTTTTTATAAAGAATATAATTATACGTTTGTATGCCAATTTTCAAGAAAAAGTATTTAAATTTAGTATGGTTATGAAAGCAAAAGCCTATACGGGTGTTGATTTCGCCCGATTCTATATGCGCGGAAATCTCAAGTGACAGGCAAATTCAAATCAACAAATTTAAAGTGTAGAGTATTTTTTTAAAATCCTTTTGAGCTTGTATCAAGAATATAATTCTACGTTTGTATTCCAATATTGAAGAAAAAATATTCATATTTAATATGGTTATGAAAGCAAAAACGTATATGGGTGTTGATTTCGCCCGATTCTATATGCGCGGAAATTTCAAGTGACAGATAAAATCAAAAAATAAAATTTAAAGTATAGAATATTTTGTTAAATCCTTTTGAGCTTTTATTAAAAGAAAAACGTATGTATAAAAAGGAATAAGGAATAAGGAACCAGCCTACTCCTGCAATTATATTGTGCTAAATCTCAGGAAAATAGTTCTGTCACGGTTATCAATTTAATGTCTTAATAAAATTGTCGCTTTTTTTCATATAATGCGTGCTCGTTTTATTCGTAAATGCACTACTGGCACAATCCGTGACATTTTTCTCATCATCAAAAGATTTTTTTTAATTATTCCAAACTGCCAATCAACTTGATCAAATACATGGACAGACAAATGATATGGGACACTGAATGTGTACTTAAACAACAGCCCGCACACTACATTCTTAGTAAAACAACATGAATAATATACCAAACCATGTACTGACTATACATCTTTACACTGAAATGTGCTACTTTTTACACATATACCATATAAAGAAGAACTTACTCCCATTCTCTTTTCCTGTTGGTGAAAATCTTCCTGCAATTCTAAATGTATTTGACATCGGTCTTGTTTCCTCCATTAAAGACAAAGGTCTATTATATTGCCTTGATTGCGGTCGACTTGACTGAATACTGTCACTTGTTTGACTTTTCATTGCATTCAGTTTAGTTCTTTCAGAGTTGAACCGTTCTTTCTGTTCTTTAAAACGAACTTCTTCATCCTCACTACCCTCTGATTCAGTGTCAAGGAACGCAAAGGAAGGTGTTTCAGTAAAAGTTTCTTTTTCTTTATAATTTATAGTCTTCTCACTTTCCTGAAATGGTGGAATGATATCTACTGAAGTCACATCTAGATTTATATCTAAATTAACCATCCACGCCGGTATATGTGGCGGTGGTGCAGATTTAGGTCTGGCTGTTGCCTTCATACTTGCCCGGATAGCCTCGATGGTTGAAACCTCTCTGTAGCTTGACGTGACTGTCTCGTGACCAGGGTTGTCGTTCCGTTTGTTGCGTGAAAATTCAGAAATTGCAGAATCCATGGAATATGATGTTTTGTTTGTTGTGTGAGACGTTTGTGCTGACGTTTTTAGTCTGTTCACTGTAGAATGGTCTGAGTCTTGCACGTGTCTTTGTCGTTGGGATGAGTGCCTTTCTCGTGCACCCGGCCTTCGTTCTCTCCGGCCAACGTGCCGAGGCTGAAGCTGTGTAAACACGTCAGATGACGAGAACATCATATTGTAGTTTCTGCAAGACAAAATAGACACACGGTAAATGATTTTGATCATCACTCCATTTTAGTCAGAGATATAACTGTTTCACTCATCAAGTGTTATGGTTCCGAGTATAACCTAAACATGTTAAGTATGCAAAAATCAAAAATGAAGACCTGACTCTAAAAGACTCTGTTTTTGTTTCTATTTAAACATTTACAGCGTATTTTAACCTGGGAATAGAGACCACCTGCTAATAAAGATCACTTTTTGCCGGATGTGCCGGATTTTTATCAACAGGTGATCTTAAGCAAAAACTGTTGAAAAATACCGATTCTGTATTATGAAAAGAACGAAGTTAGATATCTGATTTACAATTAATTATGTGCACATAATGCATTATCAATATGTTTTGAATCTGGAATAATATATACAAACTGTATAGTCCACTGTACTTACTTGAAATTTCATATACTTCCAAAATCAGACGAAATGCAACCGTAAATCAAAATTAACTGTCTATACAAAACGTATATAATTTATAACACATTCTGCTACCCTCTATGCTGTTAAAGGCTGTATTTATTTAAAGCGCTTTTTGGATCGTTATCATAAATAAATGATTGAACCTGTCGTATAAAGGAAAATATACAAAGTTTAAGCTGAAGTATACAATTCAAAATCAATAGTTTACAACGAACTTCAAATATCGACGAGGTTCGACGTATTTTTCACTGTGATCGATATGGATACACGTATCCCTGCATACTGTCGGTGTTCTAACGTGCTCGTTTATGTATACGTATAAAATAAACATACTGAAATTAATTATGTTAAAAAGTCTCTTCCTTTTTCATCTACATACATAGTTTTCTCCAGTTAGAACTGTGACCCTATTACAATACATGTTCGTGCACGCGCTGAGAAAAAACACTATAGGCTAATGAGTGATGAAGGACTATCAAAAGACGGAGTAACGGGAAGTTTATTACTTCCTGACTGAAACAAGAAACAAATTTGATGAGACATATTTAGATAAAGCTGATAAACAGGTTTTATCAAGTTCCTCGAAACTGAATCGAAAGAGCAAAAAAAGATTTATTGCATTGGACTAGAGTCCAGCTAGTATTTTTCATATTGGATGGGACAACTCTTCCGATTCCTAATGCAAGGAGTCGATCGGGATTACTTCCCTTGTATTATGCATTTCGTCTTCAGACGCCATGTAAAATTAAAAATTAATACTGGGATAACAGATTTTAAGTTAGAACTTTTTCCTATCCGATGATCATGGTTTCGGTTAAAACATTGGTGAAAAGCTGTTTCCATTTTTTGTTGCTGGAGTAAAAGCATGACAACGCACACATCTAACATTAGCATACATTTTCAGAAAAAAATATCGATTTCTTATATTTGTTGTATTTGAAAATGGTTCCAGTCGTTGTTTAAAAATGTGTGAATAGTTGCTTTTCTATCATTTCTTTTTTATTATGGTGTGACATTAATAGAGGTAATTTAACAGTGCTGAGTTCAATACTGAATTCAATTGGACTCGTACACAACAGTATTAAAATAATCCATATTTGGACTCGGCATTCGCCTTATTATTATATACAAAGTCATTAGGACACTTGAATCATGTACTTCTACAAATGGCTTAATTTGGTTTTTCTCATCAAGTGATCTATCACTGATAAGAAGTGCATATGATACAAGAATATCTAGACGATATTTGTTTGTTTCAGTGTAAGATCGAAATATCTTTTACGAGTGGACACAAAATGCAATGTTTTCACGAATGGTATAGCCACTAGTAAAAATGTAAGATATGGTGTTCATGAGTGAAAGATATTTTGATCTTACATGTGAAATTAAAAAAAGAACTTTTTATTTAATCTTTTCACTACATTTAGCCTACTCATTTCATAGTTTCTTAACAGAAAATAGATATACCTGATATCTTGATGGCAAACTCTCTGAACCAGTCCTTATGAAATTCAGTGTTCCTCAAGGATCTGTTCTAGGCCCAAAATTCTACACGATGTACACAAAGCCAGTCGGGTCCATCTGTAGAAACCACGGTCTAAACCACCACTTTTATGCAGATGACTCCCAACTCTATCTATCGTTTAAACCAGTTGACCAAGCATCAAAGGCAGCCACAATCACACGAGTTGAACAATGCCTAAAAGAAATCATCTCATGGATGAATTCAAACATGTTAAAATTGAATGCAGACAAAACTGAGGTAATTCTTTTTTCGAGTCAAAAACACTCCAGACATGTTGAAAATCTAGAACTGAAAGTTGGCGAATCGAGCATAAGACCAAAAAACTGTTCGAAACCTTGGTGCTACGCTTGATTCGAACATGCACATGGACCATCATGTTAATTCTGTGACTCGAACATGCTACGGCCAAATACGACACGTTGGTCATATTCGACCATATTTGACAACTGAAGCCACAAAAACCCTGATAAACTCGCTTGTGACCTCACGATTAGATTACTGCAATGCTCTTTTGTACGGCGTGCCAAAATCAACAACGAGCAAACTGCAAAATGTCCAAAACACAGCTGCACGTCTTATTACGAAAACAACCCGTTTTGAACATATAACACCAATTCTTAAAGATCTTCATTGGCTTCAAATACAAGATAGAATCAAATACAAAATTCTCATTCAAACATTCAAGGCCTTGCATGGACAGTCGCTGGTGTATATGAGAGACTTACTGGAGGTGTACGTGCCAACTAGAAATCTGAGGTCAGCAAATGCAGGAACAACCCTTGTGCCACAAAAAAGTCGACTGGTTACCTACGGGGATAGAAGTTTCAGGGTTGCCGCCGCAAAACTATGGAACTCTCTCCCTGACAATCTCAGAAAAGATTCATCACTTAATTCATTCAAAAGAGCTCTCAAAACACACCTTTTCAAAATTTTCTACAACACATAGATACCAACTGTGACTGTTTCTACTCATAATAAATATGCCATTGTTATTTTTGTAATACAGAACTACAGCAAGTCATTCGTCGCTGACGAAGATCTCTTAACTGTACAATTCATCATGTAATTAACTGAATTGACAATCCATCTTTTGTTTCATCATGTCACATTTTAAGGGTTATGACGTACTATGTTTCGCAAGACTTGAGTTCCACTTGAAATGTGTGGTATTTCTATCTAAAACAGTACATGATGGCACCATTTACCGGGAGGTTGAACCACTATATGCGGCCCGTCTGGGCGTACCAGATGTTTAAAGCACTGGTATTGGCAATAGGGGTAAAACGACATCGGGTGTGTGGGGGGGGGGGGGGGGGGGGGGGTGCGGTCATGGCTGTTTGTTACAATAAGGCTGTAAATATTATCATTGTTCATTTATGATATTGTTGTTATAACTATTATTTTTTATTATTATGTACAACGCCATTGACAATATCATTTATAAAAAGGACGTTTAATCAAATTGTTCAGTTTCAGTTTTGTGATTGCATATGTCATGTTTTGTTATTTTCCTACATATCTGCGATGTGTCACATGTTTAATTGTAAAGCGCCTTTGAACGTATATTACATATGAAAAGGGCGCTCAACAAATCTGGTATAATAATAATATAATTCACTCTTATATTTCAATAATTCACAATAATATTTTAACTTAAGATAGAAATTAGTTTGCTTTTTGTCGAAACTTTATTGTCAGGAGAGATTATAAATAAAAACAGTTCGTTTTAGCCCACAGTTTCCATTATTGTACATTCTAATATGCTTGTCTCTGTTAAAACACTCTTACGCTAAAATGACATCACGTTAACGTGCAGTGACGTCAATGTTTTGTTGCGACCAAGAAAGAGTGCTACTATATTTGATCTACATTTTTAGACAAAGGGTATATTAGAATCGAAATAATCTATACAAAAAAAAAAAACGTATTTTAACACTATTTATGCACTCGGTTATACGTCGTACAAATAATTTCACTCGGGCTGCGCCCTCGTTAAATTATTACGCCCGACGTATAACCACCTATCGTGCATAAATAAGTGTTTAAACACTCTTTTGCTATAAATTATTTCTTAAATGAATGATGATAGGCATACGTCTGCCAGGGGTTACTACAACTACAACAAATACGCAACTAGAATAATTTCCACCCGGTACCGATATGGTTCCCTAAAATGGCTTAAGCCAGAGCAATATAGCAGAGACCGATAACTTCGGACAATCAGAATGAATAATAGTATGTCTGATAATAGGACACTAGAATTTTATCACCGGATATCAGACGATATTAGATTCTCATACGCCGGACAATCGGATGTAACCGGACAATTGGATCTTATTGTAATATACACAACAAACAGTCGACTGACGTCAGTTTCTCACACACTGGGCATTCGGAATGTATCAGCTTCGAGTACCTTCGGATGATATCAGCCTCTCGCATACCTGACAGTTAGATGATGTCAGTTTCTCGTACGTCAAACAGTCGGAAGATGTCAGCTTCTCACACACCAGACAGTCGGGTGAGGTAAGCTTCTCACACACCAGACATTCAGATGATATCAGTTATCTCGTACACTAGGCAGTCAGATGATATCAGTTTCTCACACACCGGACAGTCAGATGGTATAAATTTCTCACACACTAGACAGTAAGATGGTATTAATTTCTCACACACTAGACAGTCAGATGATATCAGCTTCTCACACACCGGACAGTCAGATGGTATTAATTTCTCACACACTAGACAGTCAGATGATATCAGCTTCTCACACACCAGACAGTCAGATGATATCATATACTCACACACCAGACAGTCAGATGATATCAGCTTCTCACACACTAGACAGTCAGATGATATATACTCACACACCAGACAGTCAGATGATATTCGCTTCTCCCACACAAGACATCCAGATGATATCATATACTCACACACCAGACAGTCGTATGATATCGGCTTATCACACACAAGACAGTCAGATGATTTCATATACTCACACACCAGACAGTCAGATGATATGTTTCTCACACACCAGACAGCCAGATGATATCAGCTTCTCACACATAAGTCAGTCAGGTAATACCAACTTCTAACACACCGAACAGTTAGATAATATCAGCTTCTTACACACCGGACAGTCAGATGATATCATATACTCAATTACCAGACAGTCAGATGATATCAGCTTCTCACACACAAGACAGTCAGATGATATCATATACTCAATCACCAGACAGTCAGATGATTTCAGCTTCACACACACCAGACAGTCGGATGATATCAGCTGATATCAGCTTTTCACACACCAGGCAGTCGGGTGATATCAGCTTCTCACACACAAGACAGTCGGATGATATCAGCTTCTTACACACCAGACAGTCGGATGATATCAGCTTCCAACACACCGAACAGTAAGATAATATCAGCTTCTCACACACTAAACAGTCAGATGATCACGCAAGGAAGTCAGATGATATCAGTATCTCACACATCATGCAGTCGGATGATATCAGCTTCTTACACACAAGACTGTCAGTTATTATCAGCTTCTCACGCATCGGAAAGCCGGATGATATCGGTTTCCCACACACCAGACAGTCGTATGATATCGGCTTATCACACACAAGACAGTCAGATGATTTCATATACTCACACACCAGATAGTCAGATGATATGTTTCTCACACCAGACAGTCAGATGATATCAGCTTCTCACATACAAGTCAGTCAGGTAATACCACTTCTAACACACGAACAGTTAGATAATATCAGCTTCTTACACACCCGGGCAGTCAGATGATATCAATATCAATTACCAGACAGTCAGATGATATCAGCTTCTCACACACAAGACAGTCAAATGATATCTAACTCATCACACCAGACAGTCAGATGATGTCAGCTTCTCACACCACGACAGTCGATGATATCAGCTGATATCAGCTTTTCACACACCAGACAGTCGGGTGATATCAGCTTCTCACACACAAGGACAGTCGGATGATATCAGCTTCTTACACACCAGACAGTCGGATGATATCAGCTTCCAACACACCGAACAGTAAGATAATATCAGCTTCTCACACACTAAACAGTCAGATGATCACGCAAGGAAGTCAGATGATATCAGTATCTCACACATCATGCAGTCGGATGATATCAGCTTCTTACACACAAGACTGTCAGTTATTATCAGCTTCTCACGCATCGGAAAGCCGGATGATATCAGCTTCTCGTACACAGGATAGTCGGGAGATATGAGCTTTCCACGTACCAGACAGTCAGATGATACCAGTTTCTCACTCATCAGGCAGTCAGATGATAGATTCTCGGACACCGGACAATCGGATGATATAAACTTCTCAAAAACTGGACAGTCGGATGATATCAGTTTCTCGTAAAGCTACCCGCTTTTAATACACTGGACAGTCATATGATATCAGCTTCTCACACCACGGACAGTCGGATGATATCAGCTTCTCACACCACGGACAGTCGGATGATATCAGCTTCTCACACCACGGACAGTCGGATGATGTCAGCTTCTCACACCACGGACAGTCGGATGATGTCAGCTTGTCACACCACGGACAGTCGGATGATGTCAGCTTCTCACACCACGGACAGTCAGATGATATCATCTTGTCACACCACGGACTGTCGGATGATGTCAGCTTCTCACACAACGGACAGCCGGATGATGTCAGCTTCTTACACAACGGACAGCCGGATGATATCAAATGGCTTATGTTTCAGCCACAAATAAAACGAGCGCCGCCAGATTATTTTCTTACGGACGAATTCAAACATTTTGGAAAGTATGACAGGGCTGGACAATTTTGAAGCTTTTTGTTCAAGCGGTCACCATACAAGTGGGTACCGGTCGGCTTTCTTGCAGGAACATGCCGAGCGGGCAATTTTCAATCCTGACAAACACCGGACAGAGACCGGGCGGCACCCTTGAAGAATATACAGGAAATCGGACGGACATCTTTTAAGTCTTGCCCTGTCGGTTATCGGGCTGTGACCAGACGACTGTATTTAGGGCTTCCTTAGCGTCCGCGTCTTCTAAGCATTATACAAACCTCTAGAGTTTCTCTCACTGGATGAGTAAAAGTTTCAGATGTAGTGGTGGAACAAGTGTCATCTTCTCCGTTGATCAGATGAAGAATGAAGCAGAAGGTACCTATGTGAAAAAATATTAATGACAGCGACACCAAAATGTGCAATCCGGTCACCTCCCGGAAATAATTCACTACGCGCGGCAAAAATAAACGCCAACAGGCAGGCTGTCTGACGGACATCCGATACATGGACGATTATTGTGGACCTGCATAGGACAGCGTCTGTTAAGTCTCGGGTGGTGCTGGTACGGTCGTCAAGCGATTTTGAAGAGTAAGATTGGAACAGAAATCATGCCTGATTTAAAAGTAAAGCGCCGTCCGTCCTCACGCTGTCCGACAATCGGACGATAGGCATAAGAGAACGCTGATACCCATGTGATTCTCTATTCTATTCTACACCACCGAGGGATATTCACTGCTTTTATCTTTACTTAACAATGACGCTCAAGTTGTCTTCCCCTCCTGGCAATGACTAGGTCATGTAAATAATCAACAGTGATTCCAGAGAGCCTCATGTTTTCAGGAATGATGACTTGGATAAATTGTAAACATGAAATATGTAAGCTAAGCGATGATGATTCATATAAATTATTGATATGTAAAAGGTAAGCGCAGTAATGACGTCTGTCTTTTTAAAATCCTGTCAGTGTTTAGTCAGTTATGATTACATATTAATTATGATTCTTCTTGTAACTGGATAACCTTGATAGGTACGCGTGCCGATGGATTTTCTGGGTTTAGAAAAAAAACGAGAATATACATCAATATAAAAACCTTAAATCTAAAATAAATTGGACACGAACTTGTATTTTAATGTTTTCTTATAATCCATGTCCAACTGATCCTGTTTTAAAAAAAACTGCAGGAAGTTGCCTGATACTCAGCACAATGAGGAGTGTTTTATGCCGGATTTACTAAAGACACCCAATGCACATTTTCCTTTAAAGAATTTTATCTTAAAATATTTACTTCAAATAATAAAACTCCTCACCAGACGTATCTAATTTTGATAACTGTTATCTAATTTGGATAACTGTTATCTAATTTTGATAACTGTATAAAATGATTGTGTATCATACTATGCAGGTACAGTCGATTTTTCAAAAACTCCCATTTCTCATAATGACAGTGCACATTTATCCTGTGTTTACCTATATATTATATGAAGTGTATATTGCACAGTACTATAAAATACATAAACCTGGTAATTACATAGCTACATGTAGTAAATGCTCATATTTTCAAAACTGAAATTTAATCTATCATATCTTTAAAACAACCTAGCTACAAAAACTGGGGCTAGTTTATGTTATTTGTGCAGTAGTTTTTTCTTCAAGACTTGAAAGGGGATAATGAACATATATAGAATATTACAGCAGTGTCCTTTCCGTATTAAATTTATTCAAAAAGTTTAATTAGTTCAATGCAGAGACAAAAATACAATATTCTTTTTATCCCATGTTATTTCTAAAAGTATGACTCCCACGTCAAACGTGTAATTTTCGTTACTATTTATCACGACATGATGAAATAAAATGTTTGTATGTGCGATATAAACTAAAAATGAATGATATATTTGCGGGCATTGAACATTAATTTAGACATGAAATCAAACACCTGCGTGACCAAGTGATTCATCAAGTTTTATTTAGATATTAGATAATTCCGATAATACCGCTGGGTTCTAAAAAATCTAAAGGTACTTCATGTAGTTATCAAAAACGACTTTCATAGAAAATATTCACTGTACGAGTATTTCAGTCATTTTGGGCCGTACAGTTTTGATAAAAACATAGATTACACTCCATTTATCGCTGGATCATATGGCACATTCATAATTTCCAAGAAGGTAATAATTTCCCCAACTGTTACCCAGTTGGCTTCCTGTGAAAACTACACTTTTAAAAGACTATGTAACACAAACACATAACTTCTCTTTTATATCACATTTATTCTTTCGTGTTAAGCAATCGGTAGTGTCCTAGATCGTTCACATTTTAAATCAAGCAAACGATTAACTAAATATGGCTGCCACATCAGTCAAAATGTTCGATGCCTATTTCAGCGTATCAAGTTTGTCTTCTATTTGTTACTCGTTGACAAAGTGATCCTTGTCACCGAAATTATTTCAAATCCGTGAAAACTGCTGCGAGTTTGTTTGTTTTTTTTTTTTTTTTGGTTTTTTTTATTTGATAAAGTCTGCTGATTCCATACGGTATCAATTTTCATAATTCTACGTTTCATTTTCAGATACCATTTAAAGACAGCAAACCTGGAGCTTCAGCTCTGTAAATCTTTAGCTCCATCTGGCTCCTTTAAATTCGTAAACGAGATATGCGGAATACTTCACATTGACCATCTTTCTTTTGGGAATATTTCGCACAGTCGGGTGTTTTATGTGCAGTTTCATCATCTTGCCGTCTCAGCCAGCAAAATGCTGCATAATGTCGTTATACAAATGTTTATAAAGTATTGCTCATTCTTGTTGCCGCCGGAATACATGTTGGTGGAATTTAGTCCTTTTTCATGACGACAGTGTTATCTTCCCTCGCCTGTTGTTTATCACGTGAAGTCAATTTTGTTGTACAATAGCATGCAAAATAAAGATGACGATCTTATTTTAGACATCTCAATTTCCCATAATTCTGGCTACTAAATTTATCAAAGTCGGTTAGTAACGTCAATCATACAGCATGGAAACATCTGGTACCGTAACTGGCCAATATGAAAATTAAAAAAAATTGAAAAGTGAAACAATTTATAAAAAAAAGGAGAGAAAAAGAAAAGGAGAAAATTATTGAGATTTTGGTGGTAATGGTGGCGGTGTTTTTCCTCTCCAGCACCTGACCTTGGCTTGAGCATTGTTTTGGCGTTTTGGCAAAGGATGCAGTACAGCTTCTATTTCTGCAGTGTCTTCATTCCTGGAAACAATAGAATTAAAAACTTAATGAATGTGTTCTTTGACAATGAATAATTAAAAATCTATATATATATATATAATATAATATATATATATATTAAATTCGCAAACGAGATATGCGGAATACTTCACACATTGTCCATCTTTCTTTTGGGAATATTTATATATAAATATATTTGAACGGACTGCATCACCTGATTATACATAGAACAGTATACAGTTCAGGGTTGCTAGAGAGAATTTTTTTGTTTATAATTTATGTAATTTATTTCCTTTTTCACATCAAAAGCATCATACATTCATCACAATATTGATTTTATGTGCCAGAAAAGATTTAAATTTACATATATAATATCAAGCGTAGTTGGAAAAATAATTCTACCTAGATAAACCAGAATTGTCTGAAAGTGCATAAATGTACATGTCTTTACAATTAGTGATATACATCGATCAATATTATCAAGTGATACATGTTATGTTCCGGGTGGAGACTATTCTAAAATAGAATGACTAGTAATATATCAACCGTGAAAAGACTGTACACATGCTTAGATAATTTTTCAAACACTATTTGAGTAATTATCAGTAAATAAATTTAACTTGCAATGTTTGGATCATAAACTTGCAATGTTTGTATCTACAGATAACATCATAGTTGTATTATAATTTGGTATCCTTGCCCAAAGAAAAAGAAACGAGTACGAAAATGACAAGGACAAGTTGACCAGTAGGTTCCAGGAATCCAATTACACACCATAAGTTAGCGGCTTAATTAGCATACATAGTTACCTTGCTTACATTTAATCGCAAGGTTTTGTGTTGTTGTTTTTTTGGGGGGGGGGGGGGGGGGGGTTTATACAATCTTTAACATGGTATTGATCTAAGAGAGGAAACTCTAACAGATACTTTTGTGTGGAGTTGCAGAGTTGCATATCTTTTCTATAGTAACTTTTTCAACAAGTTACATGAAAAATAAGGGAAAATGTAGTTTAGAGAGAAAATGTTGGTAGCGGCTTAATTAGCATACATAGTTACCTTGCTTACATTTAACCGCAAGGTTTTGTGTTGTTGTTTGTTTTTTTGTGTTTTTTTTACAATCTTTAACACGGTATTGATCTAAGAGAGGAAACTCTAACAGATACTTTTGTGTGGAGTTGCAGAGTTGCATATCTTTTCTATAGTAACTTTTTCAACAAGTTACATGAAAAATAAGGGAAAATGTAGTTTAGAGAGAAAATGTTGGTAGCGGCTTAATTAGCATACATAGTTACCTTGCTTACATTTAACCGCAAGGTTTTGTGTCGTTGTTTTTTTTGTTTGTTTTTTTTTTTGTTGTTTTTTTTTTTACAATCTTTAACATGGTATTGATCTAAGAGAGGAAACTCTAACAGATACTTTTGTGTGGAGTTGCAGAGATGCATATCTTTTCTATAGTAACTTTTTCAACAAGTTACATGAAAAATAAGGGAAAATGTAGTTTAGAGAGAAAATGTTGGTAAGTGCATTTGTTCTACATATTGTCAGTTCACAATTTTAAGTGAAAGAAAGTTGCCAGTTCGTATACTTCCCAGATATAACATCTCAACATATACTCTATGTATATATACACCATGTATATATACATTTCAGGTAAGATCACTCGTATCTTCGCTATTAATCTACTCCGTGTTGCATATACAAGAATTTCTCACTTTGTCCTGACATTCTGTTAAGCTATTAACTTTTTTTCTCTTATTGTTTTTACCAACGTCATTACTGCTGCTTTTCTGAACTATATTAAATTACCTATATAGAATGTTGACCCCCCAACCCACATCACCTACTTGTAAAACGTTTTGTCATGGATTATAGTTATAATCAAACAAGCTATTAAACCATTCAAATATTGTTGTTGTTGTTGTTGTTTTTTTTTTTTTGTTTTTTTTTCTTTTTCACTTGCCCTGTGGTTACTTTAATCAGGGTCACTCAAAATGAATTTTGAAAGACATGTCGTCTTACTCTAAAACCCAGAGATGGAATGGTGTCAGTCCATTCATCCATTTGTTGCTGCCCTGGTATTTTCTCAGGCATCGCTGTCTAAAAAGCTCGCTTCTCAAGAACTGTTCCACGTAATACGCCTTATCGACCTTGCTTAGATCGTCCATCGTCTCCGGCCATACAATGCCTTTGTCTGGACGCGGTAATGCCTGGTCAAGTAACAGAATCATATATTACTTCATGTGCTTGTTCTATACAGCGAAAGCTCAATGCGAGAATGAATACTACTGAGAAGAATAAAATATGAAGAAATATATTTACTGGGAAAGAAAACATCTGTCATTGTAGAGAGGTGTTCGCTACTCAGAGGGGTCGTTAACGGGTTAATAATAACGATTTAATATACAGTACTTTTTCAAACATCATCCTGAATCGGTTTGGACTATCTACTTGCTCTTTTATACATGAGGATCAATTTTTTTTTTTTTTTAAAAATGGTTAAACAGATAAGATATCAGCAACCGATTCAAAACAATTTTGCTTACGAAAAAAACGTTCAAAATAGTTTCAAATATTTATTCTACCGTGCCTGCATAATACGAAACCTGCAAACAGTGACATATTTCTGAATACTAAGTGATTTTAGCTTTGTGAACGTTTTTATAGAACTGATTCCGTCAATAATATTGTCACAAGAATCATTGTTATACTCACATGATCTCTCTTTTGTAAAGCTGCTATTTTGGCTGATATTCTAGCTTTATCTATGACTGTATTGGTCTCCTTTACTGTCTTATTGTTCTGGGTTGACTCTTTTTTAGTCATAACATCTGTAATAGGAAGGATATCATCATAATCGCTTTTATTTACTCATTTAACTGTTGATGATGATATATGGCATAGACCATATCTAAAATTATAGGAACTCTTCAGATGCATACAATGTAGTATACGTAAGTATTTTTTTTATAAATATCTAAATGCTTTGAGTTTTTAGGAGAAAGTATACCTTTGTTCCTTGCTATATTGACATCAGTCCTTGACCTAAGACCTTCAGTTATCATACCCTGCATCTTGCTTCTCCGGCCATGTTTCTGTGCCAGCCCGTCATCCTTGCCTCTAGCATCACCTTTGTCATTACTTTTTATCCGAGTCATTCTTGTACTGGTAGCATCCTTTTTACCAGCAGCTGAGACGTTATCAGTATGGTCGTCTTTATACTGTTTATCAAGGCGGTCTCTAGTATCACACTGGGCGTGTAGGAACGTGCTTTGCGGGGTTCTGTGGCTGACGGTTTCAATGGGACTAAATATTTCACACCTTGGTACAGCAGACGTTCCCTTTATTTCGTCTGGCTGTTGACTTTGGAAGGAACGGGCGCTGCATCTTTCATCTTGGTTAATCCTTGCGCTCACACTTTGACGGCTGCTACTTGCGCCTCTTTGTAGATTTGCTAACTAAAATATCATAATGGTTTGTTTTGTTTTACATGTTCGTTTCATGAAATGCTAAAACAACTGAAATAAGATCAAAATTATTGTCTGTTCCTTTCTTTCAGATAAAACTGTATCTATTTGAGTTGACATACAGCGCAAAGTTAAGTTATTTCCTTGAATAGGCTTTAAGTCAAAATATCTTCTGGATAGAATGTAACATGCATGACATTGTTTGAAAGAAAACACAAAGTGCTGCGGGTATTTCATGATCGAGGTTTTCAGCGTAAAAGCATTGAAATAAAACATATGGAATTTTATTTTGTGATAACAGATTTGGTGTAAGTTAACTCGAGTTTGGATTAATGAAATTCGTTCATTTTCGACCACGTTGAACCTTTTAGCATCTACGTAATTCCTATTATTTTGCAAAGTTTCAAAACCGATCCAAAGAAATCCAAACTATCGAGCTATCTTTGATAATTTAAAAAAAAAATATTGTTTCTTTTGTATTTATGATTTTATGATGACTCAGCTTCGAACTGTATTCTTACCTGGTTCTGTACTTGTTGTAACTGTTGCTGCAAAACCCGGATGTTGTCATTCTCTTCTTTGTGCTCGAACACGTCCTGTCTGGACGGCTTCTCTTGGCAGTCCTGCAACAGTAAATTCGGCTAGTATAAGAAAGGCCTTGAAAAGCTTTATGAACTCTTCATGTGAAAGAAGAGTGCTTAAATCAGCAAATCGTTTTGTACAGGTACAATTAGAGTAATAATTATTGTTCTGACTATATTACTATTATAGAACGCGCAAATATTCTTTGTGTCTTAAACAAAACAACACAAACGCATGAATAACTTACATCTTCAGTTTTTTCATTTAGATCATCATACATTTGGTATTTATCCAGTTGCTCTTGGTTTGAAGATGATCGTCCATCCGAATCAGGACAAAGTTCATCTTCGGAGACAGTTTCACACTCTAGGTCTACTAGTGCCATATCTACAAGGTGATCATCTACTTCATCAGCTTTACCAGTCTCAACAACACCTGTATCAAAATTTTATAGATTTATTCGTGTTGTATTATCTTTCGGAATTGTGCGTGGTCGGGTGCTGCGCGTATGTTCACGCGCGCGTGCATGTATGATGGCTGGTAACAGGGCATGTTCTTTCAACTTTATTTCAATATTTTGTAAGAGCATCGCGTATGACGAAACTTTAGCAATTTTGATTCGTTTGAGTATGGAATATTTCTAAAATTAAAAGTTCATACATATAACAGTACTGTTGCTATTTTGACCTCAAGAATGGCATTCTAATAATTTCGCAGTTATATCTTAGGTGAAACCATAACAATGTGTCAGAGGCTTCTGGCAGAGCAAATGATACTGGGAGTTTCACAAAATGAGAAGAAAGCATAACCTATAGCAACACAAAACAAAATAAAAGCAAATTCAAGCAGTTAATTAGCAAAGAAAGCTAAGCTACATGTGGAAAATTTACTTCTTTGAAATTAAGGTTTTCATACCAAAAAAAAATTTACAGACTGGTAAAACAACTGAATAGTCATCGTTCATGAAAACTGGACTATAAGGAATTTAATCAAACAATTCATTAACAAAACAAACTTAATTTATAATAAACAGAGTGAAAACAGATTTAACTGGCAATACACATGTGAAAGATTGTCATTAACCTATTTTCAAACATATTTCCTCTCTTAGACTAACATAACATATATTTACAATAAAACCAGTAAGCACTGGAGAGTTCATATAACAGCATGACAAGGCGAAAAAGGAATCAGTATTTTAAGAATGGCTATTTCCGTCTCTAGCTATTATAGGTTCTTTTGCTGTGACTTAAGTATAATATTGATAAAGGAACAAATTACCGACGCAGTAAAATTCAAAAGAACTGCTTCTAGACGTAAAATATGAAGGGAAATTATAATTTACCTCTTTTGATTCCAGTTTTCTCTTCATCATCATGAATTGCAACCGTTACAAGATCGTCAATTTTACGTTTTCCAGAAATTTTGTGGAATTTCCGACCGAGGAAACCTTTCAGATTTTCCCCTCCTTCTCGCGGTCTACACTGACAATTCCCCATGAAAAATCTGTAAAATTATAGCTTGAGATTGAGATTTTTATTCTTTGCTTTCTAATGTGTTTCTTCTGTGCAATAGCGGGCAAACAATTATGTATCTTAGAAACACTGACGTCATGGCGTCATAAACGTCAAAATAAACGAAAAACGTCACAGTAACGTCATTAGTGTACGTACCGTCAAAGAAACATTATCAGATTACTTAGTACATGCCCAAGTAGTTAGCTAATGTAAATCCTCTATTACTGGGCGTTGAAGTCTAGCATCTATTTATAATAAAAAATCGATCCTGCAATATCATTATTGATAAAGTTCTATCGGAGCGTTGACAACACTATATCCTTTAAGGAATTGTCTACAATTATGACGTTTTGCTGCAAGGCTAGATAAGCTTTATTTTAAATCGGAAGACATTTACAATACAACATATCTGTTGAGTTTTTTAACGGCCTGCACCGCAGTCTTTTTCGATGTTAATGCACATAGTCCCTAGACGTGGATAGCTATGGTAGGCTATGTTGTTCAAAGTATTTGTTTACCTCTTGCTTGGCACCTTGTTTTGAGAAAAACACAGAACAGTAACGTGCACACGCAACTGATGAAAGTAATATGTGGCGAAATGTATATTCTAAACAGAACAGAATAAGTCCAGATTTGAACGTCTTAGAAATGAAACTCGTTTCTTGCTAATGGACTGATCTAAGCAACGCGCTTTTCCCAAGAAATATTACTTAGAATGTCGCCATCGTTTGTTAAGAAGACTTTACTATCCATATTTCAGTATCTCAAGCTTCGAACCATAAATTTTAAACAACTTTAACTGAGTTCCCATATATTGAAACTAGAAAGTATAAACTTTTCCGGCTACTATTAAAAAGGAAAGGTGTTTACAAGTGTAAATGATAGAGTGATATTGACGCTAAATGTGCCTGAAGTACTTTGTTGTAGGTTTAAAGCGTAATTATTTTGATTCAGGTATATTTGTATATTTCCAAAATATTGCTAGTATTTAGTTGCCACTGGAATATATACCCCCATTTAACTAGTCTTACCAAACTCATTAAGGCTTAAAATCTCCACCTGTTACAAGTACCTTTGAAAACCAGCAGTTGGTTGGATTTAGTGGCATTGACTGTGGAGTTATAGACCGAGTCCCACTGAGTCATGTAGAGAAATGTAGAAGAGGAAAATCTTATATACTGTATATTTCTGATGGAGATTCAATGAGTTTGAGTTTTACAGTTTTGTTTTAACAAGGGTTGTGAGCCTATATGCAACATTCTTCATACATGTAAATATGACGAATGGATAGTTCTTACTTATTTCTGTTTCCGATTTATTAATACATTCAGGCTATTGCTAATAGGCATCGAACTTTATGTGATGGTTCAGTTGTTCAAGATCGATGTGATCCATATGTACCCTGCGGCCATTGGTACTATGGTCAATGTCACATTGGCTTTTTCTTTGTTTTTAGCTTTTCGGTGGTTTTTAATTATATTGTATTATATTATATTATATTATATTGTATTGTATTGTATTGTATTGTATTGTATTGTATAGCGCCCTTTTCATGATAATCACGTACAAAGGCGCTTTACATAGCGCAAAGGAAGCCACTAAGGACGCGATGTTCATCCTCTACTAGAACAGACACAGAGCGATCTGACCAGAGGGACAGAATGAGATAAAGCCTCTAGAACACAGAAAGACAGGGAGAAATCCTTTTAGATACAGGCCTGTCCGGCTAACTTAGCCTAACTCTTTGCGAATAGACAGTCTGGTTCTTTAAAGTGTCCGGTGTATAGCAGCCGTCTTTAACACTTAATAATGGGAGGAAGGTTTGGCCTTCGGATATAGAACTGCTGTCTACTAGAGAATGGACGCCAACATTAAATCATCTCTATAGGATGTATGCACGTGTGAAGTCAAAAGGTTAGGGTTAGGTTTAACATAGCTATAGGTTAACAGTATACATTCAATGCATGCGTATACTCAATGCGGGAGAATTAATGCCGACCTCGGTGATATGATTGCAATGAGATAAGTTGGTCAAAGTACTAGAACAGATTGTATGATCAACAGTTGATGGAAATTTAAGTCATAACACTTAGTTGTCCCTGGTAAATAAATGCCTACATAATCAACAGACTTCATAGCCTGTCCTTTGTAATAAAGCAAGTTTTGTACAAGTTTATTTCAATTTTTTTTCCAGATTTACACATTCTAAATAAGCCTAGCAGAGGAATTTTTTACAATTGTCAAAATAGCATTTTGCAATGACCGAGGCATAACTTGAGTGGGAATATTGAACTTTTAACTTCGGCTACCGGGCGTACATAGAAAGGCTTCACTATGGTAACACATTGGCTACCTGGTGAACACGGAAAGCTTTTTTTGTTGGGTTTAACGTCGCACTGACACAATATAGTTATATGACGACTTTCCAGCTTTGACGGTGGAGGGAGACCTCAGGTGCCCCTCCGTGCATCATTTCATCACGGGCGGACACCTGGGTAGAACCACCGACCTTCCGTAACACCGTAACACCTTGGCTGCCTGTTGTGAACACGGAAATGCTTCATTATGGTTAAATCTTGGCTGGCTAGTGAACATGGAAATGCTTCACTATTTTTTATTGGGATTAACGTCGCACTAAGGAATGCTCTGAACATGAAAATGCTTCACTTAGGTAACACCTTGCCTATCTGATTAAAACGGAATGGTTCCACTAAGGCAACACCTTGGCTATTTGATTAACATGGAATGGTTCCACTAAGGCAACACCTTTGCCTATCTGATTAACATGGAATGGTTCCACTAAGGCAACACCTTGCCTATCTGATTAACATGGAATGTTTCCACTAAGGTAAAACCTTGGCTATTTGATTAACATGGAATGGTTCCACTAAGGCAACACTTTGTCTATCTGATTAACATGGAATGGTTCCACTAAGGCAACACCTTGCCTATCTGATTAACATGGAATGGTTCCACTAAGGCAACACCTTGGCTATATGATTAACGTGGATTGGTTCCACAAAGGTAACACCTTGCATATCTGATTAGCCTGGAAATCCAGTCTGACAATTTCTAACTTTTTTAACAAATTATGCATAGATATTAGGTACGATTTCTTCTGACAAAGCACGAATATTATCACCGGCTTCCCAGGCTACTATCTGATTAACACGGAATGGTTCCACTAAGGCAACACCTTGGCTATCTGAATAACATGGAATGGTTTCACTAAGGTAACACCTTGCCTATCTGATTAGCACTAAAGCAACATCTTGCCTATCTGATAAACATGGAATTGTTCCACTAAGGCAACACCTTTGCTATCTGATTAACATGGAATGGTTCAACTAAGGCAACACCTTGATTAACATGGAATGGTTCCACTAAGGCAACACCTTGGCTATTTGATTAACATGGAATGGTTCCACTAAGGCAACACTTTGCCTGTCTGATTAACATGGAATGGTTCCACTAAGGCAACACTTTGCCTATCTGATTAACATGGAATGGTTCCACTAACACTTTGTCTATCTGATTAACATGGAATGGTTCCACTAAGGCAACACTTTGCCTATCTGATTAACATGGAATGGTTCCACTAAGGTAACACCTTGTCTATCTGATTAACATAAAAAGGCATCTCTATCGAAACATCTTCATTATCTGATCAAGTTGGAATGGTTTTGCTAAGTAAACACCTTGGCTACCTACTGTAAACATGGGAAGTCAGCCTTTAGTAAGCATACAAATTCCAATCTTTAGTAGACATTTTCATTTCTGTGTATCATGCTTATATAAATCTATTTAATATAAACAACATCAGCACTATTGGAATGCTGTTTGGACAGTCAATTTCAACATGATAAAATATATAACAAAACTCCTCTCCGATTATCCTTTTAATGTAATATTAAAGAAAAGTGTTAACAATAGATTATAGCAGTAAATAACAGTAAATGTATGTCTCAGTGTATACCTGAACACTTTTACTGATTAAGAATTTAAAGAAATAACAAGAGGGTCATGATGACCCTGAATCGCTCACCTGAGTAATATGAGCCACATGTTTAAAATGGCAAACTGATGCTAAAATATTAGAAAGTAGGTCACATTCATGGTCACAGAAAGTCAGTTTTAAGATTGGTGTGCAAAACTGTACATGTCTTCCAAATTTCAAGACTGTATTTTAAAAAACAAGAAAGTAGCCCAGTCGGTCAAGGTCACAGTCAAGTGAACCCTAATCACTTGGGGTCATTAGGTAATTATAATTAAAACAGTCTAGGAAATATGATCTGATAATTTTTGGAGTATTTATTCCTATATAACTCATATAACAAGTGACCGCCCAGGCCAGGGTCTCTTTTCACCCCAGGGGCATAATTTGAACAATCTTGTTAGAGATCCATTAGGTAATGCTACAAACCAAATATCAAAGGCCTAGGCCTTGAACTTTCAGACAAGAAGATGTTTAAAAATTTTTTCCTATAAAAGTCTACATAAAACTCGGGACCCCCAGGGCAGGGCCTCTTTTCACCCAAGGGACATAATTTGAACAATTTTGCTAGCGGACCACTAGGCAATGCAACATACCAAATAGGTTTTTAAAGTTTTTTCCTATATAAGTCTATGTAAAATTTGTGACCCCTGGGGCGGGGCCTCTTTTCACCCCAGGGGTATAATTTGAACAATCTTCATAGAGGACCATTAAATGATGCCACATGCTAAGTATTGAGGTTCTACGCCTTGCAGTTTTGGACAAGAAGATTTTTAAAGTTTTTTCCTAAATAAGTCTATGTAAAACTTGTGACCCCCAGGGCGAGGCCTCTTTTCACCCCAGGGGCACAATTTGAACAATCTTCATAGATGACCTTTAGATGATGTCACATGTCAAATATCAAGGCTATATGACTTGCGGTTTTGGACAAGAAGAATTTTAAAGTTTTTCCTTTCAGTTGCCATGGCAACCAGAGTTCTGCATGGAATTCAATTCTTTGAATAATTTTGAAAGGGGGGCGCCCAAGGATCATTCCTGTGAAGTTTGGTGTAATTCTGCCCAGTAGTTTTCAAGAAGAAGATTTTTTTAGAAAATATTGACGGACACGACACACAACGTACGACTGACGACGGACATTGAGCGGTCACAAAAGCTCACCATGAGCCTTTGGCTCAGGTGAGCTAAAAATGCATAGTGAACATTGGGCATAAATACTGTTAAATAATTACAATTCAATATGAGACAACAGCTAAATATAATTTATATAATAAACATACATGTAATTACATGTATGTGTTACACAAAGTTAACACAAAGTGACCTTTGACAATTACATAAATTACATTTATTCCAAATATTTACTGATTTGATATATATCATAGAAGAATGCCAGAACAAAAGACACCTTAACACCTTCATTTTCACACAAAAAAAAAACGCTACTGTTCTTACAATAACCTGTCACTGATTGTAGATACTGATGGAAATATCTCATTCCTGGGAAATGAGCTTCATTACAACCGTAACAGTTACCAAAGAGCTGCATATTCCAATTTGTCGTACAACCAGTGGCAGACTATTGCAAACTCTACTTTACACATAGAACAAAATGAAGCAAAACAAAATGCTTTTTTGGTTGCATGCTTTCTTACAGTATATAAACAAAGCATGGAAAATTAATATCTGTAAACATAAAAGACATCCTAATGTTTCAGGGATGCACAGGAAGTTCCAGTTTAATTTCATCACTTGTAGCCTAACCTTGTTTTGAAAAGAATTTAAATACTGTAAAATCTGGTAAATAAGCGTACGTAATAATTTTAGTGACACTTTTATGCGCCTATTTTTGATATGCACTTATACTTAAATCAAAACTATGCGCTTATATTTGATATGCGCTTATAGACAAGCCGTGTGCACCTATTTATGATATATCAGGAATATTGACAGTGCTTACCTTGGTTGCGAAAACGAAAGTAAAACATGGCCATGGATGTGCGCAGTGAACTACTGCCTTTTATTGCATAGGCCTACAGTATTTATACATAATGAAAGCATAAAGAACTACATAATTTGCAAATAATGCTCAATCTCTCGGACCATTCAATAATTGTTCAACACTTAAGGTTGTAGCATTTTATCCATATTCTTTTCACAGATTTACGAAAGAATGACAAACTGTTATGACAACGCAAGCAACTTTTCTGGTATTCAAACTTTTACCTTCATTTACTGAAAACATTTTCTATTCTAAAAGCATGATTATTGTAAACAATTATCATTTTATCAAACAACAGACATTAAAATCTTTTAACACCCATCGGCTATTCAACAGGTAAGAACACTTGTCACCTTGTAAACAATTATCACAGTATAATACCGTTAATTACGTCTTTTTGCTGCATCTGTTGTTTGTTTATCAGTAATCGGATATGCGCCTACTTTCGAGACAAAATTATGGTAAGGGCATGACATGCGCTTAATATCCCATACGGAATAACGGTAAGGCCGTATGCGCTTACTTTTGATATGCGCTTATATTCGAATATGCACTTATTTACCAGATTCTACAGTATTTTTGTCTCTTATTGTAAAGATAACTCTGTTGCCACCAAAGCATTTTTGAGCGAAACTAAATTCATAAGACTCTAAATACAGAATTTTCTACCTAGCTTTGCTATAATATCATATAACTTGAGTTTTGTACCATAAAATACTCTTTCAGCTCCACACTGTATTATAAAAACTTCAACAGTTCAGATGGGCTAAAAACTTCTATAGCCAAAAGAATAATTTAAATATTGATTAAACTTTGGACACAAAATGTTGACAAAAGTTCTGTTGGCAAGTCAGCATTAGAAGGCACTTACAATCTTAACCTTTACCCTGCTAAATTGCAAAAATGGAGTGGTCTATCATTCAATTTGGGCCGTACCATTTATTATTTGAAGGGATGTTCACTGTAAAAATACAGACCAAATAGCGAAAAGTACAGGCCATGATCCGCCTGCATAGATGTGCACGCTTATCTTGGTCTGCACTGGTCACAAAGGCACATGCCGCCAGCAGGCTAAAGGTTAAGCATGCACAATCATAAAAACTGCTTCAGAAATGAAAGTCACAAATCACAATATAAACTTACAATAAAAATGTACTTCAAGATAAACAAGAGCTGTCGGTGGACAGCAACGCTCGACTATTCAACAGCCTTGTCAACTGAATGAATACAAAAGTCGAAAAAGGGGCATAATTTAGTAAAAAAGCATAACAGGGTTATGGAACCTGCATAGTGTTTATCAGCTCATGACAGTGGACAGGTGTGTGAAGTTTCAATCCATTCCCATTAGCGGGTACCGAGATACCAGCTTACATATAAGAATTTAACCAACAAGAACTGTCAGTTGACAGCGCGCTCAACTTTTCTCAGTGCTTGATAGTATAATATAAGCTATGAGTAAAACTTTAACATTACAATAAGCATATTCAAAGTCGAAAAGGGGCCATAATTCAGTCAAAATGCTTGATAGAGTTGCCTCCTCCTTTTTACAGACTGGAGTCATGATGGTAAACAAGTATGCAAAATATCAAAGCAATATCTCAATGGACTTTGAAAATATTTGGGATGGTACGCGAACTTTAACATTACAATAAGCATATTCTAAGTCAACAGCGCGCTCAACTATTCTCAGTGCTTGATAGTATAATATAAGCTATGAGTAAAACTTTAACATTACAATAAGCATATTCAAAGTCGAAAAGGGGCCATAATTTAGTCAAAATGCTTGATAGAGATACCTCCTCCTTTTCACAGACTGGGGTCATGATGGTAAACAAGTAAGCAAAATATCAAAGCAATATCTCAATGGACTTTGAAAATGTTAGGGGTGGTACACAAACTTTAACATTTGTGTGACGCTGACGCCGATGCCCCGGTGTGAGTAGGATAGCTCCCCTATTCTTCGAATAGTCGAGCTAATAAAAATAAAAACGCGAAAACAGTTGCATAATATACCTATAAATATATTGAAAGATACAGAAATAAATAAGAACTGACAGAAATAAAATGCCGTATTACACAATATGAAAATCTGATGCTGTATTTTACCTTTGTCTGGACTACTTTCATCAATATTCATGACACAGTAATGAAACGGTTTTTGTTTTTGAGTTTGTAGACATATTTGGTTAAAACAAAAATAGGTGGAGGTATATAATAACAACAACAGGGTCCTCATAGTAGCTTTAGGGTGTAATCTTATAGATTTTTCAAGGCTGCCTCACACTATGCCCTTGTGTGCCTCAATTACCTCCAGAGCTTGATAAAATTCTCTTGAGCTGAATACAACACCCCAGATCTCGCTATTGTTTAATAACTGTTATTTTGAAAAAAACTGTTGCAAATGTTTCTAATTTTACAATTATTTCTTTCCAAATAACACCTAACAATATGTCACACAATGTATTATCACATCTTTTCTCAATTCATGCCAAAAACCAACCAGTCAGTATGACTAAAAATTATATATTTAAGAACATCAGTACTATTATAGAATGTTTAATAAATGAAAGTATTAACTGTGAGAAAGATGACACAATACATGGATACAAAAGACCAAGCTGAATAATATGCAATGAAATTTTTAACAGATATCTTTCAAGTTTAATCAGTCCCTTACAAATGTATGCAATAACAAACACTAGCATAGAAGTGATATCCATGGAAGGCTAACATGTGCCAAACCTACATGTATGAATATTAAACTCCACACTCCCCAAAATATTCTTGTTACTTTTGTAAAATACAAAACAAATGAAAAACTGTTAATCTAAATTCTCGTTCAAAACTTTTTTTACCTTAATTATGTGAGAAAAAGAACAAATTATGTGGCCAAAATTTGTTGATTTGGGAGAGGTGGTGCAGGGTGCAAAGCATATGTTGGTTCCCAACTCTTGAAGTTCAGAGAAGAGTTCCAGCCCCCCAATCCCCATGCTCCTACTAACAACAAAATGAAATGACTTGAAACATGAAAGTTCATACTGGCAAAGTTTGATAATGAAGTTCCAGCAAAGACGTTCCTCTATACACCTTTTCCTTTCTAAATATTGCTTGATAAAAGGTTAATGCTATTATACTATGCAGCATTACAGTGAATATCTACCTAGCTTTTCACAAGCTGCTGATCAAAGCTGTTATTTGTTGTATTTCTGTGCAATGAACAAAGCCATTTCAACACATAAAAAAATTTTGCTTCAAGACTTCTACTGGTATGGTTTCAATTAGACTATAGGTTTCAGAAAACAAGAGGGTCATTGACCATAAAGCGCTCACCTGTGTACAAGGCTTCAAGTGTGTTTGTATAACCTAAGTACACAGTTCGGTTTCTTCTGTGCTAGCCTATATTATATACATGTCACAAACATTTTTTAACCTAGGGCAATAATTTGAAAGATTATGGTAGACAGTACAACTCTGATATCATACGCCAAATATCAAGGCTCTAGCTATTACTGATTCACAAAATAAGATTTTCAAAATTTCTTATTGTAGGACAATAGTAAGTACATGTCACACACAGGGGCATGGCCATTTTTGACCTTAGGGCTATAATTTGGTCAATTAGAGTCAAACCCTTATATCACATGCCAAATATCAAAGCTCTAGAGAAAAAGATTTTTAAAGTGTGACAGCTGAAAACCTATTTTTAACCAAAAAAACCAATATGTTCAATGAAGTGTAACCATTTGAACAATCTGAAAGAAGCTTACCCAGAGATTGTTTGTGTAAAGTTTCATCAAAATCCATTCAGTGTTTTTGGAGATGTTGTTTGCAGAAACTGTTGATGAAAAGTGACCACGCCCCCTGGAATTCATTTTTTTGACGAATCAGAAAAATGTAAACATTTTTTGTAGAAGGTCACACAAGGACAATTTATGTGAAATCATTTTAAAATCAAGCTTATAGTTTTATACAAGATTTTCCAAGTTTCTACTATATACATATTGCGAAAAGTGACCATGCCCCCTGGCAGCCATGTTTTTTGACACATCGGAATAATCTGAAAAATCTTGGTAGAGGCTCATACAAGGACCATTTGTGTAAAATTATTTTAAAATCAGGTTAGCAGTTTCACACAAGAAGATTCTTAAAGTTTCCACTCTATACATATAGGAAAAACTGACCACTCCCTTTGGCGGCCATGTTTTTTGACAAATCAAGATAATTTGATCAATCTTGGTAGAGATCACACAAGGACTACTTGTCTGAAATTATTTCAAATTCGGACCACTGGTTTAGGAGATGTTGTTTGAAGATTTTTCTATTTTTAGCTCTAACGGTCCCTATGTGCAACCAAGCGGAACTGTTTGATCAATTTTGGTAGAGGACCACCCAAGGAACTTCAAGGCCAAGTTTTCAAAATCCATTTAATGGTTTTGGAGGAGATATGGTTTAAACACAATTATTGTCGATGGACAACTTGATTGACGAACGCACGCACAACGGACACAACATGATCACAATAGCTCACTATGAGCACTTTGTGATCAGGTGAGCTAAAAACTAAGACAAAAATTAAAGCAGGACCACAGATCGCAAATGACCCGCACCAGAGTATCTACTTTTCAGTTACAACCACACCTTGGCCATCTGCTTACATGAATTAAGAAGGGAAAAATTAAATAGATGAACCAGCACCATTAATTCCTACACACATATACAAACATCAAGAGAATATTTCAGCTAAATCAACACCAACGGCTCGATCTATCTGCTCTAAGTAATGGCTTTCCATCGGCAGAGCATATCTTCTCATGCTTGGTATACTGTCACACTGAAAATATTAACAAGACAACACAGTCACCATATAATTCAAAGTTTGTAATATAGTAATAGACAACACTGTTAGCATTTTTATGATTTACAATAGATTTAAAGTTCTAACAAAGTGTACCACTTCAGTAATACTACTTGATGACTGTTCAAGGATTCCTCCAAACAAGATATTGTGTAGACTGAGGAAATTCTAAATTAAAACTATGCTTTACCAAACACCAAATACATGTTTTAGTCACATGGTAATAAATGAATCAAGTAGCAATTTTAATCCTTTACTTCTGTGCTACTGAGTTCATTTTAACCCATCCCTAACAAAACTACAAAAATAAATATCAGATGTTTACTATACTGGTACAGAACAAGAGCTGTCAGTTGACAGTGCACTCGACTATTCTCAGTGCTTGATAGTATAATATAAGCTATTAGTAAAACTTAAACATTAGCATATTCTAAGTCAAAAAGGGGTCATAATTCAGTCAAAATGCTTCATAGAGTTGCCTCCTCCTTTTTACAGACTGGAGTCATGATGGTAAACAAGTATGCAAAATATCAAAGCAATATCTCAATGGACTTTGAAAATATTTGGGGTGGTACACAAACTTTAACATTACAATAAGCATATTCTAAGTCGAAAAGGGGCCATAATTCAGTCAAAATGCTTCATAGAGTTGCCTCCTCCTTTTTACAGACTGGAGTCATGATGGTAAAGAGGTATGCAAAATATTAAAGCAATATCTCAATGGACTTTGAAAATGTTTGGGGTGATACGCAAACTTTAACATTTGTGTGTCGCTAACGCTAATGCCGATGTCTAGGCGAGTAGGATAGCTCCCCTATTCTTTGAATAGTCGAGCTAAAAACTGTCCTGGTATCATGAAATTAATGGGCCAGTATGCAATGTCTTTTCACCATTCAAGAAAAATAGAAACTTGTACAAAGCAAGGGAAAAGGGGCCTCTCTGGCAGAATGGTTGCTAACTTTTAATCACTTGTCCCTAACTACTAGTGGTTCAAAACCCACTGTGAAGTATTTCAAGCTGACCATGACAATAATATTCACTTTCATGAGTGTGAAGAATGGTAATACTCTTGACGCACATTTATGGTAGAACTTACATTAGAAAACGAGGTATTGGTCCTTGCATCTACTACAGTCGGTTCATCACTTTGTGTCTCAACATTCACTTCTGGTTTAATGTAATCCTCCCATGGTTTTGTGCGAAATGTTTGACTTATTGGAAATATATGGCCTTCAGTGTTGAATATATACTTCGCAGCTTCTTTGTTGAAATGATTGTCTTTGTCAAATAACTGAAAAGGAATAATAACATTTTAAGGAAGTACTGATTAACAAGAGCTGTCGGAGGACAGCAATGCTCGACTATTCAAAGCTTTGTCAATTGAATGCATATAGAAGTCAAAAAAGGGGCATAATTTTGCAAAAAATGCAAAACAGGGTAATGGAACTTGTACACTGCATATCAGCTCATGACAGTGGACAAGTGTGTGAAGTTTCAATCTATTCCCATAAGTGGGTACTGAGATACCAGTTTACACACAAAACCTTAATCAAAAACTGTTAAGTTGAAAAAGGGGTATAATTTTTGCAAAAAATGCAAAGTGGAGTTATGAAACCTGAAGTGTGTGAAGCTTCAATCCAGTTTACACACAAAAACTTAACCAAAATCTGCTAAGTCGAAAACTGGGCACAATTTTGTTAAAATGCAAAGTAGAATTATGGAACCTGTGCACTGCATGTCGGATCATGACAGTGAACAAACGTGTTAAGTTTCAAACCATTCCCATAAGCGGATACTGAGATACCAGCTTACATACAAAAATCTTAACCAAAAATTTCTAAGTTGAAAAAGGGGCATTATTTTGTAAACAAGAGGACCATGATGGTCCTGAATCGCTCACCTGTCCCAACATGACCCAGTTTTGAACTGAGTATGACGTCGTTTTTTTTCTATTATTTGACATAGTGACCTAGTTTTTGAGCTCATGTGACCCAGTTTTGAATCTGACCTAGATATCATCAAGATGAACATTCAGACCAACTTTCATACAGATCCCATGAAAAATATGGCCTCTAGAGAGGTCACAAGGTTTTTTCATTATTTGACCTACTGACCTAGTTATTGATGGCACGTGACCCAGTTTCAAACTTGACCTAGATATCATCAAGATGAACATTCTGACCAATTTTCATGAAGATCATGTGAAAAATATGGCCTCTAGAGAGGTCACAAGGTTTTTCTATTTTTAGACCTACTGACCTGGTTTTTGACCGCATGTGACCCAGTTTCGAATCTGACCTAGATATCATCAAGATGAACATTCTGACCAACTTTCATAAAGATCCCATGAAAAATATGGCTTCTAGAGAGGTCACAAGGTTTTTTTATTATTTGACCTACTGACCTAGTTATTGATGGCACGTGACCCAGTTTCAAACTTGACCTAGATATCATCAAGGTGAACATTCTGACCAATTTTCATGAAGATCCATTCATAAGTATGACCTCTACAGAGGTCACAAGGTTTTTCTATTTTTAGACCTAATGACCTAGTTTTTGCCCGCAGCTGACCCAGTTTCGAACTTGACCTAGATATCATCAAGATGAATATTCAGACCAACTTTCATACAGATCCCATGAAAATTATGGCCTCTAGAGAGGTCACAAGGTTTTTCTATTATTTGACCTACTGACCTAGTTTTTGAAGGCACGCGACCCAGTTTCGATCTTGACCTAGATATCATCAAGATGAACATTCTGACCAATTTTCATGAAGATCATGTGAAAAATATGGCCTCTAGAGAGGTCACAAGGTTTTTCTATTTTTAGACCTACTGACCTAGTTTTTGACCGCACGTGACCCAGTTTCGAACATGACCTAGATATCATCAAGATGAACATTCTGACCAACTTTCATAAAGATCCCATGAAAAATGTGACCTCTAGAGAGGTCACAAGCAAAAGTTTACGCACGGACGGACGCACGGACGGACGACGGACGCTGCACGATCACAAAAGCTCACACTGTCACTTTGTGACATGTGAGCTAAAAAGCAAAATAGTGCTACGGAACCTGTGCAATTTTAGTCAGTTTATTACAGTGAATATGTGTGTTAAAGCCCCAACTTTTACTACCCTGGCAGTAAGTTTTGTAGGAGGAGCCTATGAAATAACAAGGCTACTCCAGGCTGTCTGTCAGCTAAAAATAGCTCACTTTCAATGATTCACAAGCAAATGTAAACAATGGTCAGTTGAAGAAGAAATATGAACTTACATGTTTTGATGATTACAAATTAATAGTATACATATTTTGTGCATCCATATCAATATCATTGTTATGAAAAATTGAGTTGAGCTAGACTAGAATTCCTGATTTTTAAACATCTTATTAATGTAAATTGAACAGTGAAACTCGAAATCAAACATTCTTAACTTTTCTGTCATTACTGGCAGGTCCATTAATTGAGATAATGTAGCAATAAATGCAGAAATAATAAACTATTTAAGTCTGAGATATAGCACAACGCACACAAATTAGCAAGTGTTGCTGTGATAAGGTCTATTAACAAGAGCACCGCCTTGCGGGTGCTGACGCTCATCTGATTTTTTTTTGTATAATAGAAATATTGTCCTACCCATCATTTTCTAAGTCTAAAAAGGGCCATCATTCTTGCAAAAAGCAGGATAGAGTTATGTTTCTTGATGTACAGTGTCCACTTATGATTGTGAAAAACTGTTGCAAGTTTTAAAGCAATAGCTTTGATAGTTTATGAGAAAAGTTGCCTTAAACATAATATTCAACCAAGAAAATGATTTTCTAAGTCCAAAAGGGGCAATAATTATTGCAAAAAGCAGGATGGAGTTATGTTGCTTGCTGTACAGGGTCAGCTTATGATGGTGAACAAGTGTTGCAAGTTTCAAAGCAATAGCTTTGATAGTTTAAGAGAAAAAGTTGACCTAAACATAAAACTTAACCAAGAAATCTGATATTTTCTAAGTCCAAAAGGGGCCATAAATCTTGCAAAAAGCAGGATGGAGTTATGTTTCTTGCTGTACAGGGTCAGCTTTTGATGGTGAACAAGTGTTGCAAGTTTTAAAGCAATAGCTTTGATAGTTTAGGATAAAAGCTGACCTAAACATAAAACTTAACCAAGAAAACTGATTTTCTAAGTCCAAAAGGGGCAATAATTCTTGCAAAAAGCAAGATGGAGTTATGTTTCTTGATGTACAGGGTCTGCTTATGATGGTGAACAAGTATTCCAAGTTTCAAAGCAATAGCTTTGATAGTTTAGGAGAAAAGTTGACCTAAACATAAAACTTAACCAAGAAATCTGATATTTTCTAAGTACAAAAGGGGCCATAAATCTTGCAAAAAGCAAGATGGAGTTATGTTTCTTGCTATACAGGGTCAGCTTATGATGGTGAACAAGTCTTCCAAGTTTCAAAGCAATAGCTTTGATAGTTTAGGAGAAAAGCTGACCTAAACATAAAACTTAACCAGGCAACGCCGACGCCGACGCCGACGCCGACAACCGCTCAAGTGATGACAATAACTCATCATTTTTTTAAAAAAAATCAGATGAGCTAAATATGATAAGCTATTTGAAATAATTTATCACTGTATGTCTGTTATTTAGTAAGTTCCACTATATCTTTAAAACATTTTTGAATAACACATAAAATATAACTGCAAAAATGATTATGATACTCTATTCAGTTTAAAAATTCAAAATTACTTTTCTGGAAAAGTTTTACAATGCACTCTAGGTGTTAATTCTATTGATACATCAAGCCTTCTGCTGATCAAGTTTGTTGATAAACCATGTTATGTTTGATTAACCATGTGGGAATTGTTTACATTCCTTGTTTCTCTAGGGTTCATGACCTCATTAGCTCCTCCCGGCAAATTCAAATTTTTGGCAGTTAGGTTTAAATAATTTTTTGAAACCATACTTCACAATTTTTTGTTTTAAAAAATAAAAACACCAATTGATAAAGAATGTTTCAATGTGTATTTATGCAATTTTTCATAACTTTTTATTCAGTAGTTTATTTAAAATTTTGAAAAAGGGCTCTCTGATGTGAAACATGCATAATTTATATAAAAACCTGCCCCAGCGCCATTTTCTGGCTTTTATATGGCAGTTGGGGGTTTAAGTTTCAATCCATTCCCATAAGTGGGTACTGAGATACAAGCTTATATACAAAAAGCAAACCAGAAACTGCTAAGTCAAAAATGGGGCACAATTTTGTTAAAATGCAAAGCAGAGTTATGGAACCTGTGCATTGCATGTTAAATCATGACAGTGAACAAATGTGTGAAGTTTCAAAACATTTCCGTTAGTGGGTACTGAGATACCAGCTTTCATACAAAACCTTAACTAAAACTTTCTAAGCTGAAAAAGGGGCATAATTTTGTAAAAAAAAAAAAAGCAAAATAGAGTTACGGAACCTATTCAATGTAAGTCAGTTTATCACAGTGAATAGTGCGTTTAGTTTCAATCCATTCCAGCTTACACACAAAAATTTAACCAAATCGAAACGCCACACAAGGAAGCGGGCGAGTCCAATAGCTCTACCTATTCTGTGAATAGTCGAGCTAAAAACGAGGACAAAAAAAAACAAAATTATTTCAATGTGGCTGCCTTGATAATGCCAGTGTGACAAAAAGATGTACATCAACCATGTGTATCTTCACTAGCCCATATACAAATATTTATCTACCATGACTGTTAGTTGGCTGTTATGACTATGAGTCTTGAATTAAAGTGTAAGAGCCTTAAAATTAATAATGACTAACACCATTAACATAATTTATACATGAACATATGATAGGAAGAACTCTGACTTTAAGTTTAAACATAATTATGCAACAGACTGGAAGAGACAATGAAATAGTGATGTAAACAGCTTATCGCTGATACCACTGGTATGAATTATTTGGATTGTACAATTGTACATCCGCATTTGAGAACAGAACTTTGACTTTGAAGACCAGTCTCATACCTCCAGCATCTGATTAGCTGATTCTGATCTCAAACTTGAAACTGACCAATGGGAGGGCAGCAATCCCAGACTGGTATCAAAATAACTTTTGCAACTTTGAAACTAGGACTAGTTTTCCCATGAAGCAGATTTAGTGCTATTCTGTTTGATCAACTAAAAGTCTTGAACAATGCCAAAACTGTGAAATCATTAATATTTGCGGGGGACTTATATTTGAGTCAATCAATGAAATTTAATTCAAAAACAAACCACTAAAATTTCCATCCATTTTATGTTTAAAAGTTGAAAACTATGTTTATATATTTACAGCTGTTTTGGCCAAAACCATGAAATCTCATGCCCAACAAAATTAAGTAATTTCACAGGAACTAGAGTCAAAGCTGGATTTAAAACTTACTCAATAATTTTTTTTATCATTTGACTGAAGTGCTGCCGAAAAACCTAGTACAAACAATAGCATATCTGAGATATACCCACCAGGTATAAATATTTACAGGTTTCACTAAGAAAGAAACTCTCCATCCTGTCCTCTAGTTCTTTGGTGTTCACATCATGAATTGTTCCATACCCACACCTGAAAGTATCAATGTTATTATGTTAACTTTATCGTATTAAAACTGTTAGTGTATCATCAGTCAGGGCTGTAACTGTTTTAAGTTATGTAACCTATTTCAGTTATTTTTTCAAGCATTTTATAACCTGCATTAGTTATAAAATATAAGTTAACTCAGGTAAGTTATTCAAAAAAAGTCTTTTTGCTTTTCTCACAAAGTGACCTATACAGTGAAATAAGTAGCAATCTGTGGTTAATCAAATTCTCTTTTAGTCTGATCATGACCTGATAAGCATAATGGGATTTATAGCTTTAAACCTTTGGCGTAAAACTTTATCAGCCTTGCATAAAAATTTTTACTGCATAGCTGGAATGATAAGAGTTCAAGGATTCAGGAAATAATTACATTAGTCACATTCAAAATGAGGAATTGGCACAGGAGGGCTTTGTAATATTTTATGATAACTGAAACAAGTTATGAAATTATAAGCAATAACTCAAATGGGTTATAAACTATGATAACTTGAAACAGTTACACCCCTGACTGATCATGAAGCAAGTTTGAGCCTTTTACACCATCTGATGAATTATTTTCTTCTTCACCAGTGCTTGCATCTAAAAAAAATACCTCTCCAGACAAAATATATCCTACACACACAGTATCCTCAACTCAATGCATAGCCTAGCTGCATTTTCTCCATGAAGTTATTTCTTTCATTATATATATTTTGTATGCCACTAACAGAAAAATCATAAAGTAACAATATATGGCTTGGTAGTCTAAGAGCATTGTTTTAGGCAGCTATTAAAGTCAGTGGGATTTGACATTTGCCCTCATCAGAATTAGCTGCCCAGTAGAAATATTCCCTTCCTTTAGCTTTGTTGGCTCATATGTGCAGTCAAGCAGAACCATTTAAACAAAATTGAGAAAGGTCGATACAAGAGAGCTTCTGACAAAGTTTGATGAGCATTTATCAAATGTTTTTTTGTTTTTGTTTTTATTTTAACTCTAACAACCCATAATGAAAGTAAAGCAAAAAGTTTGATGAAAATACATCAAGCTGTTGCTTAAATACTTTTCTATATTTTAGTTTTGGCAGCCACAGTCATGCAAACCATTTTGGACAAAACCTGAGAGGTTTATGCTAAGATACATGTACTTCATACCAAGCTTGGTGCAATTCTGACCAGTAGTTTAATAGCAGAAGGTGTTTAAGTAATGTTATGAACAAGGAATTACAAACCATGTGTGATGGACGACCGCTGGTTTAGGTGAGCTAAGAAAAGACAGTTGGAGGTTTGCTATAAAATTTAAGACTGCATGATCTCTAAAATCAAACAACTGACTTACTGACTGCATTACAGGCAATTCAGTTGCCAAGCAAAACCATGTGTAGTCTGTCTGAACAGGAAGACTGAACTGCTAATTAAAGTTTCAATTAAGTCTTATGGAGAACCTTTTTTTATTTCAAGCAGTTAAGTGCCCAGTATCAATTAACTTGATAAAATAACTTGCACTGCTCTCCTAAGCATATAGTCCTAACAAAATTAGTTTACAGTGACGTACTCTGCTTTAGCATGCTCATTTATGCTGTTGTAGATATCTCGTCCAACATGGAGGTAGAATGGATTTTTTGTGGCTTGATAAAGAAAGTATGTTGACTCAACAAGTTCTGGCCTCAATGGATAAAAAAGAACATCAGGTGCTCTAAGGTTCCAGTTGAAACGTTCCGGCAGGGAGTCATACTTGCGCCATATTGCATAGAAAATAGCGTGTGAGCAAATAGCTTCATCTATATCACCATGTAACACCTAGAAAGACAGAAATCATGAAGATGAGATTTAAATCAATGTGTTAAGTCTGATGGCAAAAATTCAATAAATATATTTTATCTGGCTGCGTTTGGATTTCATGGTAAATGCATAACTGTTTTTATGCCATACCATACATGTCTCCTTGATTCATTGATGCTATAATGTGAAATTGACAGACTGAACACAGAAGGAAATATGCTATAATAGATTTTCTAGATGTTTAACAGAGTTATGGTTCTTATAATCTACACTTCCTCTCATTGTCCGCTGTTTCAAATTATATTTCATTCCCTTCCATAGATTTATAAAGTAACTGTCCTTAGTATTCAAAAGAGTTAACGAAAAGGGAGACAATCTGTTAAAACAAAAGCTGTCAAGAAGACAGAGCTCTTACCTATTCAACAACATTCTTTTATGATGAACAAGGGGCATAACTTGCCAAGACTTATGTCACTGAATTATTATATTACAATTTATTACAAACTGAAATTTTATAAATTTATTATGGCAACGATAAAAATTTGCATGCAAAACAAACTTTTTCAGGTCTAATAAGGGCAATAAGTTTGACAGTTGGTTGCATGTAAAACTTGAACCAAATTTTCAAAATAAAAAAATGTGTAAAAAGCAGGATGGAGTAATGTTTCTTGCTGTATGGTATCAGCTTTTGATGTTTAACAAGTGTTGCAAGTTTCAAAGCAATAGCTTTGATAGTTTAGGAGAAAAGCTGACCTAAACATAAAACTTAACCAGGCAACGCCAATCAAGTGATGACGATAACACATCTTTTTTTCCCCCAAAAAATTAGATGAGCTAAAAAGAAAAAAGAAAAAGAGGTAAGAAACCTTGTATATTAACTTGTCTCATGATATTTAAGACCTGTTTAAAATTCAAATTAATACTTGTGTAGGCTCCAAAGATTTTCAGGAATGAAGGGAAAAGACATTTTTTAGAGTGCAAAAAAAAAAAAATTATCAAAAGAAAAATAACAGTTATGGCACCTGGTATGTGAATATAGCTCAGAACTCTTGAAGCCTGCTTTAAGTCTCAAAATGTAATGCCTGAAATGGCTCTAGAGATATCTAAAGAAAACAATAGATGAGAAAGGACATTTTTTGGGTGCAAAAAAAAAAGTTGGAGTGATGACACTTGGTATGCAAAGTTGTGTTATGACTCTTGCAGCCAGTTTTAACTCTCAAAATAATATCTGCACTGATTACAAAGATATTCAAGAAAAACAATACCAAAATGATGGGTCAGGCCATTTTCTGGAGTTCAAAATAAACAATGATTTTTTTCAAAAGAGGTCAGAGTAATGAAACCTGTATGTGAACTTGCCTTATGATCCTTAAAACATCTCCAAATCAAAATAACATGTAGGTTCAAGAGATATTCAAAGAAAACAAAACAGAACTGAACATGTTTTTTTTTAACCATTTTTTTTTTTAATTCTGTGGAATTATGATACCTTTCAGGTGTACTTGTCCCCTGTCTTTAAGTTTCAAAATACTATCTGTAAAGATTCTGGTGATAAACAAAAACAGAACTGAAAATGACAGAATCTGACACTTTCTGAAATGTAAAAGGGAAATAATTTTGTCAAAAGAAAAGTCAGACTCATGAAACCATATGTGAACTTGTCCATGTTTCAAAAGATAATCAAGGAAAATAAAACATGGAATAATGGAACAGAACATATTCTGAAGTACAAGAAGTGGAATAATTTTATCAAAAGAAGTCATGAATGAGTTGTAAAACCTGGTTTGTGAACTTGTCTGATGACCTTTAAAGCATTTAATAAGTTTCAAAGTAATATCTGTGTCAGTTACAGAGATATTCAATAAAAACAATTAGCAACTAACAGGACAAACAGATTTCTATTTAGCCATCGTCCCTGTCCTCACCTCCAATCTTTGTTTTGTGGGGGTATAATAAGCAATCATGTAGTACTGATCAACAGTCTGCAAATTTGCATGCCAACTGGGAACTGAAGCAATGTATCTTGCACTGTTATTTAATCAGCTAACCACTGAATCACTGACTAACAAGATCAACCACTAGTGGAAGACAAAACTGGCTAAGTACTGTACCTGAACTCCTGACCATGCGGCCTGTAAAGCATCTATCCAGTAGTTGGCTAGATCTCCTGACGACATGTGAACATTAACATATATCGGAGCATTACCATCACCATGGTTACATTTTAATCTCCTGAAAAATATATATAACACAAAAGAATATGAAACTTTTCCTCTGCTGTAAAGAGGTAACATTCTTAGTACATGTATAAAACTATAGCTTTTTATTTTCAATAAATTTGTGGAGAACAAATTTTGACTTCAGATATTCACCAGACTACATTTTTAACAAGTAGTTTAACTCCAAAGAGATGGAGCTGGACTACAAGTAAATTTCTAAGAAAATACAAATTTTGATAACCAAAGCACAGGTATCTTACATCTGTGATAAAAATACAGTATGCAAGACTGCATTATTAGTGTTTTTGTTTTGTTTTTATTGGACTTCAGTCTTCAAGTCAAACTGACACAATTCAGTTCATATAGCAACTTTTCACATTTCTATGGTGGAGAAAGACCCCCAGGTGACCCTCAAAGCATTATTTCAGGCATTAGAACCATCAACCTTCCATAAGCCAGCTAAAAGGCTTCCTTACATGAAGAAATTTACACTCCAAGCAAGATCTAGAACCCATAAACTCAGAGCAGGACAACAACTGATTTAACCACTCAGAGGTCAAAAATAATAAGTGTATAAAAAGAACAAACCTGCATATTAAGTTATTGCTTCATATCAAAATTATTCTAGCTGTCATCAATTTACTAGACTTGTCTCCACAAATGTATTTATCTTTATAACCTATGACCATGATCTCATGTCAAGATATTTAACTTTTTTATGTAATATTAACTATGAAATATATCATCATACTGTAAATTCTTCCATTCAACCAAATCATATCATTTTCAAAAAAAAAAAAAATTTGCAGACCATTCAATCAAATAAGAACAACAACAAGTGAGAAATGCTATGGAATTACTTACCCTCGTCTCATATGAAATTTAATGGATTCATAGGATTCATTGAATAACCTGAGATCTTCTTCATCACCAAACAATATATAACTCTGAAATAAAACCATTTCCAAGAAATATATAAACACAATGTTTGTAAAACACTTATGCCCCCTGATTGTCTTTCCCACATAAATTAGTTTATCACATGTTTGATGTCACGTGAGTGTAATAAAGCCATTACTTAACAAGAGCTGTCCGTAAGACAGCCAAGCTCGACTATTCGAAATATTGTCACAGAAGCAGGAAATTATTACCCAAAATGTGAAATATCAAAAGAGTTTTAAGTTAGAAAGGGGACATAATTTGACCAAAATACATATCAGAGTTATGGGACTTGATGTTATCAACTAGTTTTATAACCCCGAAGAAACATGTTAAGTTTCAATTCAATATCTGCATTAGTTTTGGGGATAGTAACTTGCATGTAAAACTTTAACCAGAATTTTCTAAGTCCAAAAGGGGGAATAATTTGCTCAAAATACATGTTAAGAGTTATGGAACTTGACCCAGTGAGGTTGGTAATTGACCTAGAAAAAGAATAAATAGGTTTCAAAGCTATATGCCTTTTGGTAATAGCTGTATGTACTTGCACGCAAAACTTTAACCAGGATTTTCTAAGTCCAAAAGGGGGCATAATTTGCCCAAAATACATGTCAGAGTTATGGGACTTGGTGCTATCAACTAGTTTTATAACCCGGAAGACACGTGTGAAGTTTCAATTTAATATCTGTAGTAGTTTTGGAGATAGTTACTTGCATGTAAAACTTTAACCAGGATTTTCTAAGTTTAAAAGGGGGCATAATTTGCCCAAAATACATGTCAGAGTTATGGGACTTGACCCAGTGAGGTAGGTAATTGATCTAGAAAAAGAAAAAATAAGTTTCAAATCTATATGCCTTTTAGTAATAGCTGTATGTACTTGCACGCAAAACTTTAACCAGAATTTTCTAAGTCCAAAAGGGGACATAATTTGCCCAAAATACATGTCAGAGTTATGGGACTTGACCCAGTGAGGTAGGTAATTGATCTAGAAAAAGAAAAAAATAAGTTTCAAATCTATATGCCTTTTAGTAATAGCTGTATGTACTTGCACGCAAAACTTTAACCAGAATTTTCCAAGTCCAAAAGGGGACATAATTTGGCCAAAATACATGTCAGAGTTATGGGACTTGACCCAGTGAGGTAGGTAATTGATCTAGAAAAAGAAAAAATAAGTTTCAAATCTATATGCCTTTTAGTAATAGCTGTATGTACTTGCATGCAAAACTTTAACCAGAATTTTCTAAGTCCAAAAGGGGGCATAATTTGGCCAAAATGAAGGTCAGAGTTATGGGACTTGGTGCTATCAACTAGTTTTATAACCCCGAAGACACATGTGAAGTTTCAATTAAATATCTACATTAGTTTTGGAGATAGTAACTTGCATGTAAAACTTTAACCAGAATTTTCTAAGTCCAAAAGGGGGCATAATTTGCTCAAAATACATGTTAGAGTTATGGAACTTGACCCAGTGAGGTTGGTAATTGACCTAGAAAAAGAATAAATAAGTTTCAAAGTTATATGCCTTTAAATGATAGCTGTATGTACTTGCATGCAAAAACTTAACCAAGGTGTGACGCCGACGCCGACGCCAGGGTGAGTAGAATAGCTAGACTATTCTTTGAATAGTCGAGCTAAAAATGATAATACATTAGTGTAATAAAGCTTTGACGACATTGTCAATTATAGTATAGGAATGTTGGTCAAATTGACTTGTTTATATAGTAAAAGAAAGTAGAACTTTCGATATTTCGACAGGAAAAGCTAACATATGATAAAAAGAATATTACATTTGTGACTCTCCAAATTGAATTTATTAAACTCGTTGAATAAATTCAATATGAAAAGACCCTCATGTAATATCCTTTATGTATAATTTTTAGACTCGAGTATGCTGTGACCTTAACCTTTGACCTGATGGTACTAAGCTTAAGCATTCTCCAGCTACTGATCAGAAACCATTTTTGGTCTCAATGTCATTTTGACTTTGTTGTTTTGACAGTATGGTCATCTGCTGACTACCAGCAACCAATGACGTATGACCACTGTTGACTAAAATATTCTTTACTTACTGATTAGAACAAAATGGAATATCACCCCACAAGCAGACAGGACAACCAACATGAGCAAAGTTAGGTATTAGCAACAAAAGTATGAAACTATATCTTTCTTTTATGAATTGATAAATTAAACCTTTTTACGTTACATTGTGTTGTGTTTTTACACTTTCTTCAATCATACATTATGTAACAGAGGTCAGTATTTGTGAACTTCTGAACCTATTTCCTTCTTCAGTGCAACATACTGACAACTTCCCAACTGAGGATTAACACGACTTTATCCACCCTGGTCATACTTCTGAACAAAACGTTCTTGAAGCATATAATACTAACTATTCCAATCTTAAGTGTATCAACTAAGAGCATGTATTTTAAATTTATCCATTTTTAAAATAATATACTTTATTTGTACCAGTCTTCAGCATGTATTTTAATGGAGAAAGCATTCTAGATATCAACCTTTGAGCACATATTCTTCAAATAATTACATTGAACATATATCTTAATTGTAACAACCTTGAGCATGTATCTAAAATGAGCATGTATTCTTAATGTACCTCTCTTTGATCATGTATTCTAAATCTAATCGCAATGAGCAATTATCATTTATATAACTGCCTAAATGTATTCTCAACATAAGTTACATACCTTGAGCATATATTCAAAGAAAGAGTCCAATCCAGCACCAAGACCGCTCATTTTTCCAACCCATTCACCAGTCTGTATATTTATAACATTCCCTATAAAATTGATCAATTTTAAAGTTAGGCTTCATTGTCATTAATCAAAATAAATAAAAGACGTATTTAAAAGAACACTTCTAAATTTCAAAGATGCAAGAAATTCATTTTATTGGACAGATTGCTTGATTAAAAAAAAAAATTTACCGAAAGAGGAAATGAGTGAAGGACAGTGGGTACAATATGAAAATACAAACTTTTTTTTACTTTGGTATGTGGTATGGTAAGATAAATTGAAATGTGAAAGAATGACAAAAAAGGTTGTAGGAGATACCCCAATAAACTTGATGCTTGTCTTCCTTGACCTGAAAATATTGCTTTAAAGGGAGGATTGGTGTACTAAGAAACTATTAGAAATTTAAACAAAAGAAAATGAAAACAGGGGAACATGAAAGGAGGTGAAACTAGCAAGTATAGAAAGGATGGGTGTTTACTAGGATAATAAGAAATAAGAAATAATTTCAAGAATGTGGAAAAAAGCATTAGAGGGTTATCTCTACTAACACTGATCTTTGATGTTCTTTTATATGAAAACAAGAGCGCCGCCAAGCGGGGCAATATACGCCCGAAGGCTTACACCATAGGATGGGAGCAAAATTTTAAGAACTTGACTATTGTAGCTCCAAAGGACTGGAACAACAAAAGGAAAACTTCAAAAAACAAATCTAAGTCCACAAAAAAAATATTCAAAGTCTACAAAAAAATCCTTATCAGGTACAGGTATGTAAAATACACCTTAAAATTGGAGGTACCATCCATGTTGTACCACAGAAAAGTGGTCTCGGTTTTTCCCTACGGCCAATAATAAAAAAGTTTCAAAATAAGCTATTTACAGTAACATAAATGGGAAGTAATTAAAAAAAAAATTATTGTAAGTACAACAAGAGCCATGTTAGACATGGCCAATCCCCCCGCCGGGCATTATATAATTGAAGGCTAAAGTTCCTGGCAAGTTAGTGTCTGAAAGTATTCATTTTGGGAGAAGCTTTGAAAAACCATTTAGTTGTGGTCCACATCAGGGGTTTTAAAGATGTGGAAGAAAGAATTATTCAGTGGTGAGGTGGTTTACTGCTAAATTTTATTAATTTTCATGAACAGTATAGCTGTATGATGTTTTTCTATATGGCTACTGTAAAACGAAGGAATGGAAAGCTAACAGGGAACAAGAGTGCCAGAATGTCACAATATATGCCCATCACAGCAAATTTTTTACTCTAGCAGCTGTTTTTTTTTTTAAAGAAAATATGATAAAGGGGAATAACTCAAAAAGTAGGCAAGGTAGAGTTATTGTTCTTGCACACTGCACTTCCTCCCAATGTGTTCTATCAGTGTATGAAGTTTGAAGAAAATCCCTCCAGTACTTTTGGAGTTATGCTCCGGACAAAATTTTTAAAGAAAATATGATAAAGGGGAATAACTCAAAAATTAGGCAAGGTAGAGTTATTGTTCTTGCACACTGCACTTCCTCCCAATGTGTTCTATCAGTGTATGAAGTTTGAAGAAAATCCCTCCAGTACTTCTGGAGTTATGCTCCGGACAAAAATTTTTAAGAAAATATGATAAAGGGAAATAACTCAAAAAATAGGCAAGGTAGAGTTATTGTTCTTGCACACTGCACTTCCTCCCAATGTGTTCTATCAGTGTATGAAGTTTGAAGAAAATCCCTCCAGTACTTTTGGAGTTATCCTACGGACAAAATTGTTTAAGAAAATATGACAAAGGGGAATAACTCAAAAAATTGGCAAGGTAGAGTTATTGTTCTTGGACACTGCACTTCCTCCCAATGTGTTCTATCAGTGTATGAAGTTTGAAGAAAATCCCTCCAGTACTTTTGGAGTTATGCTCTGGACAAAGATCGTTGCGGACGCACGCACGGACGGAGAGCATTTCTAATATCCCCTTCGCCTTTGGCGGGGGGACAAAACAAGAGGGCCATGATGGCCCTATATCGCTCACCTGTTAACATTGCACTTGAGGACAAGAAGGTCCTCAGAAAAAATATCTAAGTCCAAAGGACAGGAACAACAAAGGGAAGAAATTTAACCAAAAAAAATAAATAAATATTCTTACCAGGAACAGATATGTCAAAATACACCTAAAAATTGGAGGTACCATCCATGTTGTACCACAGAAAAGTGGTCTCGGTTTTTCCCTACGGCCAATAATAAAAAAGTTACTAAAAATAAGCTATTTATAGTAATGTAAAAGTGAAGTAATTAACAAGAGCTGTCTCCATAGGATGACACATGCCCCCGATGGCACTTTAAATGAATAGTTATGGCCGGTGTTCGAGTTTAGGACCTTTGACCTACGGAGCTGGGTCTTGCGCGCGACACGTCGTCTTACTGTGTCACACATTTATGCGTAGTTATTTTAAAATCCATGCATGAATGACAAAGATATGGACCGGACACGCCCATCAATGCACTATCATGAAAAAAGACCTTTAACATCTAAGTGTGACCTTGACCTTTGAGCTACGGACCTGGGTCTTGCGCATGACACGTCGTCTTACCGTGGCACACATTCATGCCAAATTATTTGAAAATCCATCCATCAATGACAAAGATATGGACCGGACACGCCCATCAATGCACTATCCCTTAATGTCTAAGTGTGACCTTGACCTTTGAGAAACGGACCTGGGTCTTGTGCGCGACACGTCATCTTACTGTAGTACACATTCATGCCAAGTTATTTGAAAATCCATCCATCATGACAAAGATATGGACCGGACACGCCCATCAATGCACTATCCCTTAATGTCTAAGTGTGACCTTGACCTTTGAGGTATGGACCTGGGTCTTGCGTGCGACACGTCGTCTTACTGTGGTACACATTCATGCCAAGTTATTTGAAAATCCATCCATCGATGACAAAGATATGGACCGGACACGCCCATCAATGCAATAACCTTTAATGTCTAAGTGTGACCTTGACCTTTGAGCTACGGTCCTGGGTCTTGCGCGCGACACATCGTCTTACTGTGGTACACATTCATGCCAAGTTATTTGAAAATCCATCCATCGATGACAAAGATATGGACCGGACACGAAAAATGCGGACAGACCGACAGACCGACAGACCGACGGTTCAAAAACTATATGCCTCCCTTCGGGGGCATAAAAAGAAAATTATTGTAAGTGAACAAAAGAAGGATCTGCCAAATAAATCTGTTGACACAAATGAAATTTCAGATCAGTATCTTCATTAGTTACAGAGATATACCCATTTTAATTTGAAATAAAGGGAGGTAATTTGACATAAAATCAGTCCATAGTTATCTACCCTGATTGGCTCAGTCCAACTAATGACAAAATAATGAAATTTCAAATAAGTCCTATAAGTACTTACTGATATAAATCCATTTTGATTACAATCAGGGGAGGTAATCAGATATAAAATAACTCTGGAACCTACGATTGGATCTGATTTGTCATGGAATCCAAGATTTATTGTTGTTGAAGATATTTTGGAAGTTTGTATCAAATAAAATCATAAATGAAGTATCTATATGGCTGCAAAAGCCAAAATAGCCAATTTTGGACCTTTAAGGGGCCATAACTCTGGAACCCATGATGGAATCTGGCCAGTTCAAGAAAGGAACCAAGATCTTGTGGTAATACAAGTTGTGTGCAAGTTTGGTCAAAATCAAATCATAAATGAAGCTGCTATTGTGCAGACAAGGTCAAAATAGCTAATTCTGGCCCTTTCAGGGGCCATAACTCTGGAACCAATTAAAGGATCTGGCCGGTTTAAAAAGGAACTGAGATCTTATGGTGACACAAGTTTTGTGCAAGTTTGATTAAATTCAAATCATAAATGAAGCTGCTATTGTGCAGACAAGGTCAAAATAGCTAATTCTGGCCCTTTCAGGGGCCATAACTCTGGAACCCATAATGGAATTTTGCTAGTTCAAGAAAGGAACCAAGATCTTATAGTGATACAAGTTGTGTGCAAGTTTGGTTAAAATAAAATCATAAATGAAGCTGCTACTGTGCAGACAAGTTTAAAATAGCTAATTCTGGCCCTTTCAGGGGCCATAACTCTGGAACCCATATTGGAATCTGGCCAGTTCAAGAAAGGAACCAAGATCTTATGGTGATACAAGTTGTGTGCCAGTTTGGTAAAAATCAAGTTATAAATAAAGCTGCTATTGTGCAGACAAGGTCAAAATAGCTAATTTTGGCCCTTTCAGGGGCCATAACTCTGGAACCCATAATGGGATCTGGCCAGTTCAAGAAAGGAACCGAGATCTTATGGTGATACAAGTTGTGTGCAAGTTTGGTTAAAATAAAATCATAAATGAAACCACTATGGTGCAGACAAGAAATTGTTGACGCACGCACGCACTGACGACAGACGAAGGGTGATCACAAAAGCTAACCTTGTCACTATGTGACAGGTGAGCTAAAAAGCTGGGTATATTGGGAAATGGTAGATGGGTAGGGTGTGAAAGGGGGATAATAAGAGTTAATACAATGTAATGAAAGATCCTAGGTGAAAACGATCTCCAGTATCCAAAATGAATGCTATCTTCCCTTTAATAAACTTCTTCCTTATGTGAGGTTTAATGGTAACAGGAAATGTAGTAAAGTCTATTACATTATGTAGCCAAGGAAACTTTAACCTCAGGGGGTAACAGGACTATTTTAGAATACAGCCTTGTAACTCACTGCTCAGAAGCAGCCAGTTAGATGCTGGGTCTGAACTATTTAAACACTCAGATGGGAGACAAGTCTCTAAACTCAAGCAGCTGATGGGTAGTTTCTGCACATACATATGAACCTGACCAATGCGAAGGTTGAATTTTCAGACTGGTGTACAATCTCAGTTTTATAAACTAGGAGTCAGAACTTATTTTGATAACTAACCAATTAGCCCTGTAACATTGGATTTGTAATGTAAAATTCGCCTGACAGCTCTCCTTGCTGCTGCCTCGAAGGTTGGATCCCCAATCAGGCGTGACAGGATCCCAAACTCCAGGACAAGGGTACCAGCCCCTGCTGTACATGTCTCATTTATACAATCTACAGGAACTCCTTTATGTAAATTTACCTGAGAATTAAAACAGAAGTACATTCAATTATCAGGTGAAAATGAAAGAAATGTTAGAGATATCTTTATTATGCTTGTTAAATATGATTCCAAAAATCTTGTTTTTACACACTTTGATTAATAGACTTTCCTTATGTCACTTTAAACATCTGAAACATGACCATACTCTAAAAACTTCTTGTAGAAGGTAAACATTTCATTAAAGCCGCAATTTTAAAATTTGAGCAAAACAGCACAATTTTTTTTTAAATGACAGCTATGAGGTAAGTTATGAGTTGGTAACTTTTCAAGAGCTGTCAGTTGACAGCGCGCTGGACTATTCTCAGTGCTTGATAGTATAATATAAGCTATGAGTAAAACTTTAACATTACAATAAGCATATTCTAAGTAAACAAGAGCTGTCCGTAAGACAGCCAAGCTGGACTATTCGAAATATTGTCCCAGAAGCAGGAAAATATTACCCAAAAAAGTTAAATATCAAAAGAGTTTTAAGTTCAAAAGGGGGAATAATTTGACCAAAATGCATATCAGTTATGGGACTTGCTGCTATCAACTAGTTTTATAACCCCGAAGGCACATGTGAAGTTTCAATTCAATGTCTGCATTAGTTTTGGAGATAGAAACTTGCATGTAAAACTTTAACCAGAATTTTCAAAGTCCAAAAGGGGGCATAATTTGCCCAAAATACATGCCAGAATTATGGGACTTGAACCAGTGAGGTAAGTAATTGATCTAGAAAAAGAAAAAATAAGTTTCAAATCTATATGCCTTTTAGTAATAGCTGTATGTACTTGCACGCAAAACTTTAACCAGAATTTGCTAAGTCCAAAAGGGGACATAATTTGGCCAAAATGAAGGTCAGAGTTATGGGACTTGCTGCTATCAACTAGTTTTATAACCCCGAAGACACATGTGAAGTTTCAAATCAATATCTGCATCAGTTTTGGAGATAATAACTTGCATGTAAAACTTTAACCAAAATTTTCTAAGTCTAAAAGGGGGCATAATTTGCTCAAAAAACATGTCAGAGTTATGGGACTTGACCCAGTGAGGTTGGTAATTGATCTAGAAAAAGAAAAAATAAGTTTCAAATCTATATGCCTTTTAGAAATAGCTGTATGTACTTGCACGCAAAACTTTAACCAGAATTTTCTAAGTCCAAAAGGGGGCATAATTTGGCCAAAATGAAGGTCAAAGTTATGGGACTTGCTGCTATCAACTAGTTTTATAACCCCGAAGACACATGTAAAGTTTCAAATCAATATCTGCATTAGTTTTGGAGATAGTAACTTGCATGTAAAACTTTAACCAAAATTTTCTAAGTCTAAATGGGGGCATAATTTGCTCAAAATACATGTCAGAGTTATGGGTCTTGACCCAGTGAGGTTGGTCATTGATCTAGAAAAAGAAAAAATAAGTTTCGAATCTATATGCCTTTTAGAAATAGCTGTATGTTCTTGCACGCAAAACTTTAACCAGAATTTTCTAAGTCCAAAAGGGGGCATAATTTGCCCAAAATGAAAGTCAGAGTTATGGGACTTGCTGCTATCAACTAGTTTTATAACCCCGAAGACACATGTGAAGTTTCAAATCAATATCTGCATCAGTTTTGGAGATAGTAACTTGCATGTAAAACTTTAACCAAAATTTTCTAAGTCCAATAGGGGGCATAATTTGCTCAAAATACATGTCAGAGTTATGGGACTTGACCCAGAGAGGTTGGTAATTGACCTAGAAAAAGAAAAAATAAGTTTCAAACCTATATGCCTTTAATTGATGGCTGTATGTACTTGCATGCAAAAACTTAACCAAGGTGTGACGCCGACGCCGACGCCAGGGTGAGTAGAATAGCTAGACTATTCTTCGAATAGTCAAGCTAAAAAGGGGCCATAATTCAGTCAAAATGCTTGATAGAGTTGCCTCCTCCTTTTTACAGACTGGGGACATGATGGTAAACAAGTATGTAAAATATGAAAGCAATATCTCTTTGGACTTTGAAAATATTTGGGGTGGTACGCAAACTTTAACATTTGTGTGACGCTCACGCTAACGCCGGGGCGAGTAGGATAGCTACTCTTTTCTTCGAATAGTCAAGCTAAAAATGGGTGCATCCCTAACTGTTTAACAAAGCAGGTTCTAATTGTATGACATTCAATGTTATCAACTTACTCACTTCTTTAAATCATTGTGTCCTGACAGACATTTACATAGTAAATTATTAAAAAATATTGTCTTTAAGATCTGTCACTGACCTTTTATACAAAGTACTTCAGATCATAAAAAATTCAGGTAGCTATTATTATATCAGTTTTTAATGTTTCTCTTGTTATTTCACACCCCTATGGTAATTTCATGTCACAACAATTCTAGAATGATCCTGCTATTTTTGTTAAGGTACCCATTATGTTAACTTGCAAATTATGTAATCTCTATAAGCGATTCTGGCATTCTCAGTTCTTTATGAAAAGCCATCTCTGCATTTCATAAGAATTGCCAAACAAGAATACATAATCATACTGAAACTGCAGAGTGTCGTTACTGGTCCACAACCATAAAATAAGTTTTGTAGATTTTATATGTAAGGCCACACCAAATTGATAAGTTGTTCATCGGATTTTTTTCTGAAAAATTTGAGGCGGCGAGCGAAAAAATAATTTAAATATTTTTTTGGTTTTTGAGAAAATCAGGAGCGAGCGAAGAGCGAAGAAATATATTTGTCTTCATTTGGCCCTTGACTGACTAATAAAAACCTTAAAATATAATGTATAGCCCTTTTAAATTAAAAAGTAAGTCCCAGGGATTGAGAAAATCTAACCTGCAGACGCATATCAAAGCGAACTCATGAAAAAAAGGTAATAACATTGTCATACAGTACACTGTAATATAATATCGAATCGATTATTTACTGCTATGAAAATGTAGCATTCTTAGCTGACTTTACAAAGTTTTTGATACATCAAGTATCTATGTGAGTGTTGCTAAATCTTTTAATACTAAAGCTTCTGATTTATTTACTGTCAAAGTCTACACCAGGAGAAACAATACTCTTAAGTCTGAATCTAGACACAGTTATGCCCCTTTTTAACATAGAATATCTTTAATTAAGTTTTATAAAATGATCAACAGCTCTGTACTTTAATAGCTTCTGACTATTATGCCCCTTTAACTGGCAAAGCTCTGATCTAGTAAAGTCGAGCATGATGTCTTCTGTACAGCTCTTTTTTCTAACTTTAAACTTTCATAACATATTAAATTTGTTGAAACAAAGTCTCAATTAAAGTTTGAAATGGAGATAAACGTGCATTAACATTAGTCTACTAAATGACTGGAAAATTTGAAAATCAAAACTGTCCTGAAAACAACTCGTAAATACCGTAATGTAAATTCCTTACCCCACCAACTTTCGTATGCGGATCATTTGGACAGAAAAAAACAGAAAACAGGTAAGTGACAGGCATCAATAAGTATTTACCCTTACCAAAAAAATGTAGATTGATGTTATTAAACAAATTAGTATGTTTTTCTTCATCCAGTTTTCAATGAAATAAATCGATTTTTGTAGTATGTAATTTAGTAAACATTTGAAGAAAATGGCGTAACTGCATAAAGGGGAAATAACTTTAATGCAACTAAATACAAGTGTTATGATTTATTATAGACGATGTGTGTGTAGTATGCATTTATTTTGATTAAAATCCATTTGAGAACTATCTGGGACTGGATGTATACGCATTTATACACTTTTACGTCCGTAAATATTAGCGCACCAAAAAATTATGGACTGGTTTTTTTCAATGGGGCGAGCGCCAGCCAAAAACAAAAAAAAAATTTTTTTTGTGTTTCTGAAAATACACGAGCGGCAAATCCGATGAACAACTTTTTAATTTGGTGAGGCCTAAATAAGGCAAACACAATGTATGTAGTAAGATTACTATTTTATTATTACCCTTGGAAATGGAATTCCTGTTGCAGTGTTTTCAAAGGCATTAATAAGTCTAGACGCAAGATCGTGGGCAAGTTCGAGCAGTTCACCATTGTAATCAGATGGAACAATGTTTCCAAATGGCTGATCCGGGTCGATAATTAGCAGATGTGAAGAAAGCAATCCCGCCAGTACCCTGACATACAGAAAGGAAAACATTTAACTAACTATCGGTAACTAAATCTCACAAGATGCAAATAATTCAAAATTCTTTTATTGTTCATTTTAAATGTAAAACAAGGGTGTATATATCCATATGATTCTATTGTTTACATAAAATTACAATAAAGCATAGGAAAACAAGTGAATGAAGTATTGTGCAATACAAAGTCCCCTACTGGAGGGCACCTAATTTTCTCTACTGCAGTATAACATAATGAACTGATACCTGTCAATGATGTATAAACAATATTGTACTATATATACAATATGTAATAACAACACACTTGGATTAAAATGTGCATATAAAAAAAAACCTAGTTGTTTTCATATTGAATTGTTTTGGCTGATTATATAAAAGTTATCATATAAGTTATTTATAGTAACAACAAAGGGAAATTAATCTTAAAAAAAAAAAAAAAAAAAAAAAAAAAAAATCTATATAATATAAGTCCACAAGAAACTCTTTACCAGGTAGAGATAGGTCAAAATACACCTAAAAATTGGATGTAACATCCATGTTGTACCACAGAAAAGTGGTCTCGATTTTTCTCTACCGCCAGTAATAAAAAAGTTACAATAAAATCTATTTATAGTAATAACAAAGGGACGTAATTCTAAAAATAAGGGTGTCTCATGGTGGGGAACATTTGGTCCAAGTTACATCAAAATCCCTCCATGCATGAAGAAGAAATGCTCTGTACAAAGTCATTCTTGAATTTGACCCTTGACCTCTAAATATGACCTTGACCTTAGACCTAGGGACCTGGTTCTTGCGCATGACAATCCGTCTTATGTTTGTGAACATTTGTGCCAAGTTACATCACAATCCCTCCATGCATGAAGAAGAAATGCTCCAGACAAAGTCATTCTTGTGTCTGACCTTTTGCCTCTAAGTGTGACCTTATCTTAGACCTTGGGCCTAGGTTTTATGCATGAGATGTTGTCTCATCCAGGGGAATATTTGTGCCAACTGATATCTAAATCCTGTTTTGCATGACAAAGTTATAGACCGGACAGGAAAAAAATCCTCTTGACCTTTGATCTCAAAATGTGACCTTGACCTTTTAGCTAGAGTACTGGGTTTTGCATCATCTCATCATGGGGAACATATATGCCAAGTAATATTGTAATCCCTTGATGGATGACAGAGTTCTGGATCGGACAGGAAAAAAACTTTATTGACCTTTGACCTCGAATTGTGACCTTGACCTTTGCGCTAAGGGTCTGGGCTTTGCGCATGACATGTTGTCACATCATGGGGAACATTTGTGCCAAGTAATATTAAAATCCCTTCATGGATGGCAGAGTTATGGAGGGGACAGGAAAAAAAACTCTGTTGACCTTTGGCCCCTAATTGTGACCTTGACCTTTGAGCTAGTGGTCCGGGATTTGCGCATGACACGTCTCCTCATCATGGGGAACACTTGTACGAAGTGATATTAAAATCCCTTAATAAATGTCAGAGTTATGGACCGGCACGAAACAGACCCTGTTCATGCTATGTTAACATTTGACCTTGACCTTTGAGCTAGGGGTCTGAAAGTTGTGCATGACATATCGTCTTATTATGAGGTACATTTGTGCCAAGTAATATTAAAATCCCTTCATGGATGGGAGAGTTATGGACCAGACAGGAAAAAAGCCCTGTTGACCTTTGACCTCCAACTGTGACCTTGACCTTTGAGCAAGGGGTCCTGGATTTGTGCATGACACGTCATCTCATCATGGGGAACATTTGTGCAAAGTTATACTAAAATTCCTTCAAGGATGGGAGAGTTATGGACCGGACAGGAAAAAAGCCCTTTTGACCTTTGACCTCCAATTGTGACCTTGACCTTTGCGCTAGAGGTCCGGGTTTTGCGCATGACACGTCGTCTCATCATGGGGAACATTTGTGCCAAGTAATATTAAAATCCCTTCATGGATGACAGAGTTATGGACCGGACACGACATTGTGGACGGACGGACGGAAAAGCGCATTCCTATAGTCCCCGAAACTGGTTTTCAACCAGTAGGGGACTTATAACATGAATTAATATGAGTAATACAATATTACAACACTCTACACATTAGACTGGATTCTGGAAAGAGATCTTCCCTACTATAAAATATATGACACAGCGGGTAAACTTTATGGATTTTCCTTACAAAAAAAAGAACAAAAACAGAAACAAGAGGCCTCAGTTGCTCACCTGAAGAAAACCATAACTATTTGACTCTGCTTCTAAGTTTGGTGAAAATCCTTTAAGCTATTCCTTAAAACAAAAGTTATTTAAAGTTTTTTTTTTATTTTACTTTCATGCACCAAAAAACGCATAACCATCAGAAGAAATCATTCATGTGCCCCAATTTGAACAAATTAGGAAAAAGACATTAAAATGATGTTACAGACCAAGTGTTTGATGAAGATTCATCATGCGGACGGGTTCATGACAAGAAGTACTGTAAAAGTAAATTCCTATTTTAAGCTCTAGTTTTAACAAACAAGGTAAAGGACCTTATAGTAATGCTCCAGACAAGGTTTGATGAATACCCATCAAAAGTTCATGAGAAGAACTCATTTAAAGGCATTTCTATTTCTAATTCTAGCAGCCCCAAAAAAGGGCCAAGCACCTCCAAATTGAAAAGATTTTTGGAGAGGACACAAGAACAATGCTACAGATCAGGTTTCTTGAAGATCCATCGCACAATTCGTAAGAAATCATAAAATGGTATTTTTATCTTTTGACCTAGTGGCCCATACAAGAGGCCAACTGCCCCCATTTGAATAAATTTGAGAGGACTTTATGATGATACAAACCATGTTTGATGAAGATCCATCTAGCAGTTTATGAGAAGAAGTTGCAAAAAGGTATTTCTAATTTTAGCTCTAGCGGTCCCTAAAGGGGGTCAGGTGCCCCCATTTAGAAAAAATTAGGGGAGAACCTCATAATAATGATTCAGATGAAGTTTGAAGAAGATCCATCAAGCGGTTCATGAGAAGAAATATTTTAAAGGTATTTCTATTTTTAGCCCTAGCGACCCCGAAAAGGAGTTAAGTGCCCGGATTTGAACAAAATTATGAAAGAACCTTATAATGATGCTACAGATCAAGTTTGATGAAGATCCATCTACATTTGTAGCAGTTCATGAGAAGAAGTTGTTTAAAGGTATTCCTCATTTTAGCTCTAGCAGCCCCTAAAAGGGGCCAAGTGCCCCCATTTGTACAAAATTGGGACAGGAACCTTACAATTATGCTACAGACAAAGTTTGATGAAGATCCATCAAGTGGTTTATTAGAAGAAGTTCTTTAAAGGTTTTCATTTTTAACTCTGGCAGCCCCTAAAAGGGACCAAGGTGAACCATTTTAACAAACTTGATACAAGTTTAAGTCAGGATGCTACTGACCAAGTTTGGTGTAATTCTGACCAGTAGTTTCCAAGGACAAGACGTTTAAGTAAAAATATTGACACAGGACAACTGACGATGGACAACGGATGTCAGACTATCCACCTATATTTAAAGCTCACCCTGAACAAAGGTCAGGTGAGCTAAAAATATTAGAACTCTAGAACCTTATTGTTGCTTCAAAAACCTGGACTGTGGTATTCTGGAAAGTGAGGTTCTCTGATATCAGATTTACAGCTCTTTTGAATTCTGTTGTGTTTCCCAATATCTGAAATATTCACAAGACATTTTAAAGCCCCAAACGTCATGTTAAGGTATTTTTAGAACATCAGGTACAAGTTTCAAGTTACATTAAATACAGAAGTCAATTAAGACAAAAAAATTGTGTCAATCACCAGGTATTTACACTCAAATTATTACCAGAATATATTTACTGAAGCAACAATATTTCAACTTTTTGTCTTGCCGACCAGTAAATTTAACAGTCACTGTGTTAATTTACTTTTTTATGACCTTTCAGCAAAGGTTGTACACATATTTATTAGACACTGATTATATTGAACAATAGGTAGACCGCATCTTATTACAGGATTAGCAGTTACATGTATCTTTATACACATAAAGAACATTATCACCCCTCAGTTTTCTTAACAGAAACTCCTCACTTGCAGGTAAATGAGCCTTGTGGGAAAGGTCATGTTTGATGTAAAGAAAAGGTTAAATAATTTGACATTATTATGATTTATAATATCCAATATTAAAATGATTTCGATTGCATGTATTATACAATGCTGTCTGTGTCTATGATACTTTCTGCAGTTACAAAATAATTGTAAAGAACTGTGTTATAAGTATAAGTTAGATAATACATACAAGTGTGCTACCGGCTGGTATCATCATGCGCGGGGGAATCTCAGGGAACGTAATTTGGGTAGCATGATGATACTCACTGGTAACACAAGCGTGTGTATTGTCTAACTGATTTATTGCATGATTAAAAACAGTAAACTGACCACATTTTTTAAATATCTTAAATTTTAAATATTTAAAAATATTTTCCCTCTTGAGCCTCCCTTAGAAACATTTCATAATAAACTCCCAACTGCTAATTAAAGCCAGAAGATAGCGCTGGGTAAATTATGCATGCTTCACATCAGAGAGACCTTTTTCAAAATTTTTAATTTATTACAGGGCTCCAGATAAGATGCGTATTAGTGTAAATTACGCTTTGAAATAATGCATATAGGCATGTCTGCTAATTTTTTAGCGTATATAAACGTACATAAAATTACAGAAATGCATGCAAAGACTTTTTACTAGCGTAAATAAAATCTGAATCGTCTGGATGCTTTTCATAACAGAGCACGATCGGCATTTCTGCCACATTGAACGTACACAGGCATTGAATGGTACTCTATAAACCTAGGTTAAACTATATTATACACTCAATTTGTGCGTAAATCAAATTGCTGGGAATTAATATTGATGGTAAGATAGTGTATTTTAAAGCGGTGTCGATTTAAAATATCAACTTCCGGTGTGGAGTAAACAACAACATTTCTCTTTCAAAGAATGTATGAAGTGAACAAACATGCTACGCATTCTTTAAACCAACAAAAAATGATTCCCAAAACATCGTTAAAGGTATATTGAATAATCTATTGGATTTGGCAGTGAGTGTGAAGCCAAAGCAAGCCAATGGAGAAAAAGAAGTAAAAACTTGAATGCTGAATTGAAACTGAACTGCAAACAAATTCATGGGTGTTACTCCCAATAAATATGTTATAAAACTGATTTCTGTTTTTTTTCTCATTTACAAATTTTCAGGAGTAAAAATACTCCTAGTCAATTTCAGATTTTACCATTTTACTCATTCGCAAGAATTATGATGAGTAAATACTCATAGGCCAAAAAAATTATACATGCTTATATGCATTATTTCAAAGCGTAATTTACGCTAATACGCATCTTATCTGGAGCCCTGTTAATCTATCATATAACAAGAGCACCGCCTTGCGGGTGCTGACGCTCATCTGATTTTTTTTGTGTAATAGAAATATTGTCCTACCCATGATTTTCTAAGTCTAAAAAGGGCCACCATTCTTGCAAAAAGCAGGATAGAGTTATGTTTCTTGATGTTCAGTGTCCACTTATGATGGTGAAAAACTGTTGCAAGTTTTAAAGCAATAGCTTTGATAGTTTATGAGAAAAGTTGACTTAAACATAATACTCAACCAAGAAAATGATTTTCTAAGACCAAAAGGGGCAATAATTATTGCAAAAAGCCGGATGGAGTTATGTTGCTTGCTGTACAGGGTCAGCTTATGATGGTCAACAAGTGTTGCAAGTTTCAAAGCAATAGCTTTGATAGTTTAAGAGAAAAAGTTGACCTAAACATAAAACTTAACCAAGAAATCTGATATTTTCTAAGTCCAAAAGGGGCCATAAATCTTGCAAAAAGCAGGATGGAGTTATGTTTCTTGCTGTACAGGGTCAACTTATGATGGTGAACAAGTGTTGCAAGTTTTAAAGCAATAGCTTTGATAGTTTAGGATAAAAGCTGACCTAAACATAAAACTTAACCAAGAAAACTGAGTTTCTAAGTCCAATAGGGGCAATAAATCTTGCAAATAGCAAGATGGAGTTATGTTTCTTGATGTACAGGGTCTGCTTATGATGGTGAACAAGTATTCCAAGTTTCAAAGCAATAGCTTTGATAGTTTAGGAGAAAAGTTGACCTAAACATAAAACTTAACCAAGAAATCTGATATTTTCTAAGTACAAAAGGGGCCATAAATCTTGCAAAAAGCAAGATGGAGTTATGTTTCTTGATGTACAGGGTCTGCTTATGATGGTGAACAAGTATTCCAAGTTTCAAAGCAATAGCTTTGATAGTTTAAGAGAAAAAGTTGACCTAAACATAAAACTTAACCAAGAAATCTGATATTTTCTAAGTACAAAAGGGGCCATAAATCTTGCAAAAAGCAAGATGGAGTTATGTTTCTTGCTATACAGGGTCAGCTTATGATGGTGAACAAGTATTCCAAGTTTCAAAGCAATAGCTTTGATAGTTTAGGAGAAAAGCTGACCTAAACATAAAACTTAACCAGGCAACGCCGACGCCGACAACCGCTCAAGTGATGACAATAACTCATCATAGTTTAGGAGAAAAGCTGACCTAAACATAAAACTTAACCAGGCAATGCCGACGCAGACGCCGACGCCGACAACCGCTCAAGTGATGACAATAACTCATCATTTTTTTTCAAAAAATCAGATGAGCTAAAAATCAGAGCAACAAAGTATGCTGTCATTAATATACCTTAAACATATGTTCATAGTGAAATTATCATATTCGTAAAAAATAATCATACGCTGTGACGATAATAATGTATACAATAAACAATACTTGTCACAAGATTTGTTTCACCAGTTTTAGTGCTTTGTATTCTAATATCTATATATATATATACAAAAATTTAATGCGTAGAATGGTCAGTGTCCCAAAGCTGAACTGACAACTACATCAATTACCGTTACACACGAAAACTTCGTGCGATAAAATGCCACCTGGCGGCGACTACATACGATTTAAAGGAAAATAATTTCTTTCTAATTTGTCTGCTCAAACGAAAGAAATTATATGTCTTTTAATAATCAAATTGTGAGTATACTCTTCCAGGGTAAGGTGATTACTGAAGATGATGATGATTATGCCTCTTTCTCATAATCCCGAGCCTTCTCATTGATCTGAGCATTTAGAAAATTTGCACTTGTAGCTATTTCCTGTTTCTAAATTTTATGCATGTTGTGGCAAACCATATGACTATTAAAGACAATGAAAAGAAAATAATATTATTCACATTAGAACACAAATATGCAAAACAGAAAATTCTGGCACATTTTAGGCATAAAAAAAAATGTTTGTTTCCGGTAACATGCTCAAAAAAATTAGGGTAGGTAGATTGGTAAATTTTTTTTGGATTTTTTTTGATTAAGTGTCAAAAAAAAAGAATACAAATAATAAGGGGATTATGCCTTTAGAGCATAAGCAAGTTCATTTCTAACATCAATGACAATGTTTAAAGCATAAAAAGTGCAATTTTGCAACTTTTTTTTTAAAACAACAATCCTTAGAATTTTTCTTCATGGGATTTTTTTAAAGTTTAAATGTTGGAGTATCAAACTATAGCAACAAGAGCTGTCTGTTGACAGTGTGCTCGACTATTCAAAGCACTGATAGAAGTATTGTGTCAAAATATTACCAGAGATTTTCAGACAAAAGTAAAAGAATAGATAAGACAAACAATGTACTTGTATTTGTGGATTTGGATAAGTCTTGCACTATATGGCAATGTGTGACCATGATGGTAAGCAAGTGTTCAAAGTTTCAAAGCCATATATCAAACAGTTTAAAGACAAAATATTGAATGGTATGCAAAACTTAACTAATCTCTATGTAAAAACAAGAGGACCATGATGGTCCTGAATCGCTCACCTATCCCCAAATGACCCAGTGTTCAACTGAGTATGACGTCGTTATTTCTATTATTTGACATAGTGACCTAGTTTTTGAGCACATGTGACCTAGATATCATCAAGATAAAAAATTCTGACCAATTTTCATGAAGATCCATTGAAAAATATGGCCTCTAGAGAGGTCACAAGGTTTTTCTATTATTTGACCTAATGACCTAGTTTTTGAAGGCACGTGACCCACTTTTAAACTTGACCTAGATATCATCAAGGTGAACATTCTCACCAATTTTCATGAAGATCTCGTGAAAAATATGGCCTCTAGAGAGGTCACAAGGTTTTTCTATTTTTCGACCTACTGACCAAGTTTTTGACCGCACATGACCCAGTTACGAACCTGATCTAGATATCATCAAGCTGAACATTCTCACCAATTTTCATGAAGATCCATTGAGAAATATGGCCTCTAGAGAGGTCACAAGGTTTTTTCTATTTTTAGACCTACTGACCTAGTTTTTGACCCCACGTGACCCAGTTTCGAATTTGACTTAGATATCATCAAGATGAACATTCTGACCAATATTCATGAAGATCTCATGAAAAATATGGCCTCTAGAGAGGTCACAAGGTTTTTCTATCTTAAGATCTACTGACCTAGTTTTTAAACCCACGTGACCCAGTTTCGAACTTGACCTAGATATCTTCAAGGTAAACATTCTGACCAATTTTCATGAAGATCCATTGAAAAATATCGCCTCTAGAGAGGTCACAAGGTTTTCCTATTTTTAGACCTACTGACCTAGTTTTTGACCGCACGTGACCCAGTTTCGAACTTGACCTAGATATCATCAAGCTGAACATTCTGACCAATTTTCATAAAAATCCATTGAGAAATATGGCCTCTAGAGTGGTCACAAGGTTTTTCTATTTTTAGATCTACTGACCTAGTTTTTGACCCCACATGACCCAGTTTCGAACTTGACCTAGATATCATCAAGGTGAACATTCTGACCAATATTCATGAAGATCTTATGAAAAATATCGCCTCTAGAGAGGTCACAAGGTTTTTCTATTTTTAGATCTACTGACCTAGTTTTTAACCCCACGTGACCCAGTTTCGAATTTCACCTAGATATCATCAAGATGAACATTCTGACCAATTTTCATGAAGATCCATTGAGAAATATGGTCTCTAGAGAGATCACAAGGTTTTTCTATTTTTAGATCTAATGACCTAGTTTTTAACCCTACGTGACCCAGTTTCGAACTTGACCTAGATATCATCAAGATAAACATTCTGACCAATATTCATGAAGATCTCATGAAAAATATGGCCTCTAGAGAGGTCACAAGGTTTTTCTATTTTTAGACCTACTGACCTAGTTTTTGACCCCACGTGACCAAGTTTCGAACTTGACCTAGATATCATCAAGATGAACATTCTGACCAATTTTCATGAAGATCTTTTGAAATATATGGCCTCTAGAGAGGTCACAAGGTTTTTCTATTTTTAGACCTTCTGACCTAGTTTTTGATGGCACGTGACCCAGTTTCGAACTTGACCTAGATATCATCAAGATGAACATTCTGACCAACTTTCATAAAGATCCCATGAAAAATGTGACCTCTAGAGTGGTCACAAGCAAAAGTTTACGGACGCACGGACGGACGACGGACACCGCGGGATCACAAAAGCTCACTTTGTCACTTTGTGACAGGTGAGCTAAAAAGGGCCATAACTGAGCTAATTCCTTGCCTAGGTATGTAGACTATGATGGTAAACAAGTGGTCAAAGTTTTTCAAGTAATTCAAGTTTATTCAAGCAAATGTTAAGTCCCACTTATGTGGGCAGCATTAACAGCATATAATATCTACAAATACATACATTTAACAAACAGTGACACATTGGAAAACGGCCATTGTTATTGTCTTCCATAATTTTTATAACTCTAATTCGATAATACATGTATAATGAGTAATAAATGAAAACTTTAAACTACATGTCCAACAGTTACTGGAGAACAGTAGCAATGAAAATTACTGTTCAGTATGATTAAAGGAAACATGTTGCTGGAGAACAGTAGCAATGAACATTACTGTTATAAGTATGATTAAAGAAAACATGTTGCTGGAGGACAGTAGCAATGAACATTACTGTTATAAATATGATTAAAGAAAACATGTTGCTGGAGAACAGTAGCAATGAACATTACTGTTATAAATATGATTAAAGGAAACATGTTGCTGGAGAACAGTAGCAATGAACATTACTGTTATAAGTATGATTAAAGAAAACATGTTGCTGGAGAACAGTAGCAATGAACATTACTGTTATAAGTATGATTAAAGAAAACATGTTGCTGGAGAACAGTAGCAATGAAAATTACTGTTCAGTATGATTAAAGAAAACATGTTACTGGAGAACAGTAGCAATGAACATTACTGTTATAAGTATAATTAAAGAAAACAATGTACTTGTATTTGTGGATTTGGATAAGTCTTGCACTATATGGCAATGTGTGACCATGATGGTAAGCAAGTGTTCAAAGTTTCAAAGCCATATATCAAACAGTTTAAAGACAAAATATTGAATGGTATGCAAAACTTAACTAATATCTATGTCAAAAAAGGGCCATAACTGAGCTAATTCCTTGCCTCGGTATGTAGACTATGATGGTAAACAAGTGGTGAAAGTTTCAAAGCCATAATTATGACAAACAGGTAAAGCAAAATATGGACTGGTATGAAAACCTTAACTGATTTCTAAGTCCAAAAAGGGCCATAATTCAGCCAAAATAGTTGATAGAGTTATGTACTCTCGCCTACAGATGGGACTCATGATAATAAACAAGTGTTAAAAGTTTCAAAGCCACATGTATGTCAAATAGTTTTAACAAAATGCTGACTTGTATGAAAACTGAACCAATTTCCATGTACAATAAGGGCCATAATTCAGCCAAACTCCTTGACAGAGTTATGTACTCTTGCCTACAGATTGAAATCATGATGATTAATAATTGTTCAAACTTTCAAAGCCACATGTCAAATAATTTTGACAAAACATGGACTTGTAAAAAAATTGTACCAATTTCCAAGTCCAAAAAGGGTCATAATTCAGCCAAAATAGTTGACAGAGTTATGTACTCTTGCCTACAGATAGAGACTGTTATAATAAACAAGTGATAAAAGTATCAAAGCCATATGTCTAACACTACACAAAATGTGAACTGGTATGAAAAACTTAACCAAGATGTTTAAGTTAAAAGGGGCCATAACTCAGCCAAAATCCTTGATGGAGTTATGTACTCTGGCCTAAAACTGGACATTGTGATGGTACACAAGTGTTGAAAGTTTCAAAGCTTTATCTCAAAAAACTTAAACAAGGTGTGACGACGACGCTGACACCATGGTGAGTAGGACAGCTCTACTAAATTCTTCAAATAGTCGAGCTAAAAACTCTTTTGAAACTTAAATATATTACTGACAAGAACTGAAATACCGGTTTAGGGGCTCGGAATAACGAGAAAAGGGCATAATTACATGAATCTAAATTGTCGGTTGATTTCAAGAATGACAGTACAGTGTTAAGCTAACTGTCATCTAAAAAATAAAAATAGGTTGCTTGGATAAAAATGTAACTTTTGCCTACCACTAATGTGTCTAATGTATCCACCAATGTCAGACTATAATCTCCCAAGGCATCATTAATGTTGATATTTGACCTGAAATGCAGTTAGGTTATAAAAGTATCATCTGAAAGCCCATTATTCTAAAAGCCAAAGATTTCTGAATTATTACTGATTTCTTGCTCTCCTTCAACTATATATTAGAGCCACAAAATTGGCAAAAAAGGCTCTGCTGTATCTACATGCCAATATGAATAACTACATACTGAATCACAGACACCAGTTGTCAAGATGACCTTTCTGACATAGTCAGCTGTTGGGCAGCTAAACTTGGATAGTGTCGTTAAAACTATCGATCAGTCTCAGAAAACAAGGAGAAAGGAAATCCGTACTCCTAGAAAAACCCCAACAGGCTTGTCTAGAGGTACAGATACTGATTCTAGAGGTATCTGATTCTAGTGGAGTAGATATACAGATCCCAGACACTTCTTAATTAAATGAATGTTCATCTCCTATATTGTGTAAGGACAATGAAGAAAAACTATACTCACGGATTTTCATAATCTGGACCTCTCCCTGTACAATGAATGGGATCAAGCTCATCTTTTGGGTAAGCATGTTTCATGTAATTATCGTAGCCAAAATAAAACATGTCTCTAATACCAGAGAGAGTTTCAATTCGGTCCTCCTCAGAAAAATAACCATATTTCCCTTCGTAAGGCTCCCAGATGTTCTTGAAATAACTCTCATTACTTGTTGTGTGCAAAATACACACGTTAATGACTAACAGAAGAATCTTAAACATAGCACTCCCACATTTTGGTAGGAGTATAAAAGTTGTAAAACTTGAAATTGAGAGTTAAGACTTTAAACAGGAAGTGCCGAAGGACATCTGATGAATACATTCGTTTGGAAAAGTAGTACTACAATTTATTAAATGAACATATTTTGATATATAATTGAAAATATGTTTTTGAAACTAATCAAATCTGAAGGAGAAATAAATCTGAAAATGACCATAAAATCTTTTTGATTTGCACTCAAAATTTAAAATATTAATGCGCGCAATGGATCAAATAGGTCAGGGAAATCCTAATATTTGACCAATCAGGTATGTCGACGTGGGGTTGATGGGAATACCGGAACCAGTATGTCTACATTTGCGGGAGTTTTTGACAGCTATGGCAGAAAATATGTATGGCTCGAATGATGTTAACGAAGAAGAGGATGACTGTGTTATTTTTAAGGTATTTAAATTGTGCTTATGAGGAGGACCCTTTCATACTGTATGTGTTGTAATCTAGCATGCTTTCTGATGGACATCAAACTTGTTCCAGTATTAAATCACAGGCACGGGTCCAGTGTATATTTTTTGTTTAAGGGGACGCTTACTTTGAAATTAGAAAAAAGTGGGTGGGTAGAAAAATTACCTGCAAAAAAGTACAGGTTTTGGTACATGAATGGATACTGTTTCAACTGTTATAGTACACAAAGGATTGCTCACTAAAATAAAAATGAGCAAACTGAAACAAGAAAGTTATTGTTGAATTACATAAGACTTCTTGTGTACATCAAAGTCAACAATTAAGACTTTTTGGTGCAAAATAATGTGCTTCACCTTGTCCAAACATTTATCAATGTCTACAGATTCTATTTAAAGAAAGAATGTGAAATTGTCACTGTCTTGCTTTTCATTTCGCATATGTAAGCTAAACACATTATTTAGTTTGTTTACAAAGTAGTGCATAGAAAAGATACGGTGGTCAAGGAATGCACATTCCAAAACTAAAAGAGTTTTCCCCTTAATACATTAAACATTTATCGTTACAAATCTAGGGCTTACAATAAGGCCTAGAAATGTTGCCATATTAATTTTTAACTTGGTATTTATGAACTACAATGCACTTAAATATCAAAAACATCAACAAACTTTGAAAATGTATTTGTGTTAAAAATCCCTAAAATAAGGTATGAAATTTGGTTGAGAGGTCCAATCAATGTGTATATGTGCAAAAGTAACATTCTAATCTTGTTCACAAAAGTTACTAATACACAGCAGGCATGTCAATGATCAAAACTGGACGAATATACAGTTTCCTCACTTTAATGTCATTTATAATTTGTCCTTGAATCTCAACCATACTTTTCATAATTCTGTTTGCACGAGTTGCACGAGAATGCTGTCATTCACGTAAAAAAATGGGTCAAATAAGTTGTAAATGCAATATCATCTAAACGTAATTAATGGATTATGCAGTTCAGTAAACTTTATCTCATACGTAACGAACATGTATAATGTTGTAACAACAACTTTACTTACACTGATTTAAGTAGCAGTCGGTTTTAAGTGACTTTATTGATTCATTTTAGTTTTGTTATTGTTGTCAAAAGTATAACGGAAGTGCCTCACAACTGAAGCGGAAACCAGTTTGATGCGCAAAGTAGTCCAATGTAATAATATTTTTGACAAATGTCCACAGAAATTATATTTTCTAATATTAAAGGACGAATATCTGAATAGGATTATTATTTGATAAGAAATATAATCATCGACATGTTTTTTTTAAAATCGTACACGTGCTGACACCTAAGTTGTCTCCTTGTTTATTAAAATTACTTTCGTCCGCGCAGTAATACATTTGCAGTGAATCGCTGAGAAGTCGTGGGAAATTAAAAACCATGTAATAAACTAAAATTAACCACTTTTCAAGAGATTTCAAGTGATCGCCATTATGCATTTAACCCGCCTGACCTGTGAGATCTTAGATATCTGTTCTAAGGTATTCATTGTGTAGAATGTCATGTTATGCCTTGCAATGCTAATCCCACTCTGATTTTTTTGTTTACATTTTTATCAATGAGAAATATGGCGTCCATCCGAGCTGAAATGACATGGCGTTAAATTTTTACATGTTTAAGCAACCTGTGTGTTAGAAAAAATCTCATCCTCAACATTATTTGGAACACTGTTATTGTAAAAAACCTGTTTTTTCCTTATACAAAAGCTTAATATTTTGTGTTGAATGTACTTTCACAAAGACCTCTGTTTCCTATTACATTCATAGTACCACATCCTTACCCACAAAATACTGAATATTACAGGTGTCCATCAGTATTATATCAGCTTAGGAATATTATTTTATTTCCCAATCGATTTCTTGATATGCACCCTTCGCATTTCTGTAGACTGTGAATGTAGCAATATGCGTCCCCTTAATATAATTTTTTTCACACAAATACAGTATACTTTATATATGTTAGTCAAAAGAAAAAAATCGGTGACAAAAAATCCGGTCATAGTATCATTACATTGAAAAGGTGAACTATGCGAGCGTAACGCTATGGAAGCTCGCGCAACTTGTGGAAAATTTCAAATCGGATTTATACACTTGCAGCCACTACCTGCATGATCGCACTTTGAAACATTAAAGCCTTCCATAAATGCTAACTGACCCATAAATTGCTTTGAAAAACAGTACAAGTTCTACAAGCAAAAATTTCAGTTATCCCCGTGATTTTCATTCGATAGCGGACGTTTCCTGGTTTTTATCACTTCGTTTGGCAGCTGAAATCGCCGGTGATATTTGGGAGCGACACCTCTGGTTTTATGAAGTATTTTAATGGTGCCAAAACATCATTGTTTTAATTAAAGTAAATGAAATTACTTTTGTACGAAAGATCGACGGAATGAATGAAAATTATGGTCTTAAATAATGAATCTCGTCCCCTATATATCCTCCTGGATCAGTCCCTGGGGACTGTTCCAGGAGGATATATAAAGGGCATAAATGAAATTTATTCCGTTCAAAAGATGGACGGAATGAATAATAAATGTGATAAATATGTAATAATAACAATCTAAATTACATCCCTTTCATTTTTACAAACCTACTGTATTGTATTACATTATTTCCGATAAATATGTACATGGGATGACAGCGAAATGATAATACATAAAAATATCCTGATTATTCGATGATGTTCAACAATCTTCGAGTAGCGGAAGGAATAGTCCCCCCAGGGACTGATCCGAGAGATTGCCTCTATTTTCTATATGTTATCCAGACCCATGCAACTCGTTTGCGTTGATAAAGCTAACAACTACATTGCTTTAGGTATAGAGGATAGGTTGATAATAGTTGCATTTAGACACAGATTATTGTATGAATTTCCATCTCATTCTTCTGGTTTGCAGTAGGGCTGGGACAATTTCAAAATTTTGAAACCAGTTAATCGTTTGTATGAAATCAAATAGAACCGTTTAATCAGCCGCCATATTGAAAATACTGTTTTCTTTCCTGACAACTGTATCAAGGTGCTTCCAGCAGCTGAGTTCATTAGGAACTTATGGACATTTTCGTTTGCAAGCAGTGTGATAATAATAAGTCATATTTTAAATATATCAAGACAGGCAAATCAGAGACATTTGACAACTGAGAAGTGTTGACAATAAAAATGATCTTAGATCACGCAAGTTTTTGAATGAAGGTCACCTTAAGTGTCGCAGAACCTAAAGAGCGATACACGGGAAAGTGTTCATTTAAATCACAACACACTAAATAGCTGTTCTTTTGTATTCTTTATAAAATTGACATATTTCCAATGGCTCAGCACACATCAGGACCCATTATAAATGTCTGTAACTTACATTTTCTTGAAAAATATTGTCAGAGCTGAATAAAAATCAGAAGAAAAATGGGAGCATGTTTGATGCAAGAAAAATGTTTTCAGTCAAACACACAGACTGCAAAATCAGCTAAAAAATGAGACCCCAAACTGTAGTGGTGGTGTATGATCTAAGTATCCATGACACAATCTGCCATTATGTGACTACAATTTTTTTATGCCACTTTCCTATTTAGTGTTGTTGCTGTCAAGGATGTAATGTACAGTCAAATACCATTACCTCGATATTCAAGGGACTGTACAAATTGCATCGACATATCCGAAGTTCGACGTAACGATATCGACTATCTGGGACTACTAAATTGTACTTCTGTCAGACGTCTTTATTGTCATTATATCCAATGCTTTTTTCAGAGGGCTTGAAAGGGGAAAGAAATAACATAAAACGTAACTACGATTTTAATTTTATTTACAAATAAAACATCTTAGTTTAATACATACAACTTTTTAATTTTTTCAAAATATACATTTAAACATTAGCATTTTTATTCCTTCCCTAAACAAGTCTGAATGCAGCGGTAACGTTCCTAGATGAGTAGTCATATTGACTGTGCTTCGATAACAAAAATTTGCCAGTTAAATACGCATATTGTTACTCAATCCTAAATGGCAGATATTTGTTTGTTTGTTTGTTTGTTTTGGGTTTAACGCCGTTTTTCAACAGTATTTCAGAAATGGCAGATATTACTCCGTTAAAACGGAAAATATTTCATCCAAACTAGTTGTTATATTTGAAAACAGCTTTCCTGCTTGCACGGCGTTTTATAACACTAATTATTGGGAATTAAATGCAAACTTCCTGACATTTAAATTTGATTAAAGATTAAATAACAAACAAAACAAACACCAAACTAACTTGAATATGATAAATAAATCGCCGGACAACAACAGGCTGATTTTCACACCTTACAAATAACATGGATAGTTTTTGACAAGCTGTGATATCGACGAAACCAGGTGTAGAAACAGTACAGGTAAGTTGACGGGACTGAAAAATCTCATCGACCTAAACAAAATATCGAGCTAATCATATCGAGGTAATGATAAATAATTACATTAAAATAAATAGGGAAAAATCGAGACCGACTCAAACACATCGTGCTAACCGGAGTATCGAGTTATCCGATATTGAGGTAACGATATTCAACTGTATATATGCAGTAATATACATTTTATTGGGATTATAGGATATTTATTGCTTGAGAGCGATTAGCGGTTTTGCAAAATTGAAACCGGTTTCACCTAGATTAACAGAGTAATCGTACCAGTCTAAGTTTGCAGACAGACAAACTGACATACATTTCAAATGTTTGCTTGTTGTATCATTTTTCACATGTCATCCAATGAAAATTGAAGCTACCCGTTACTGACTAAATCAGTGTGTATATGAAAAACATCAGTGAATGAAAAGTATTTGATAGAAATTTACAATGTTGAATGTTTTTGAAAAGAGTACACATTATTATTCTGATATATGGTAAAACATCTTGAGTAGTATTATTTAGATGTGGTTTTAATAATTGATATCTGAAAAATTAACAGAGCTATCCTTTACGCACTATTGTGAATGTAAACAATGCCAAGGATAGTTTATTAAAAGCTGACTGTTTTGAAAATGATATGACATTTTCCTTCAGAAAAAGAGAAAAAAAACACTTACTTTATTATGTCTCCCACCACACAGTAGTGTGGGAGACATATTGATTTACTCCAGTCTGTGTGTCTGTCTCTCTCTGTGTGTGTGTGTGTGTGTCTGTCTGTCACAAAGCTTGTCCGCACTCTAAGTCAAATATTTCTCATCCAATCTTCACCAAACTTGAACAAAATGTGTTTGACCATGAGACCTCAGCCAAGTTCGATGACTAGCCAAATCAGTCCAGGCATATTGGAGTTACGGCCCTTGAATTACAGAAAAATCGGCCTTTTTACTCTTGTCTGCACTTTAAGTCAAACATTTCTCATCCGATCTTCACCAAACTTAAACAAAATATGTTTGACCATAAGACCTTGGACAAGTTTGATAACTAGCTAAATTGGTTCAGGCATTTTGGAGTTACAGCCCTTGAATTACCGAAAAATCGGCTGTTTTACTCTTGTCCGCACTCTTAAGTCGAACATTTCTCGTCCGATCTTCACCAAATTTGAACAAAATGTGTTTGACCATAAGACCTCGGACAAATTCGATGATTAGCCAAATCGGTCCAGACATTTTGGAGTTCTGGCCCTTGAATTGTAATGAGTAAACAGAATATGAAGACTGACTTGTTATTTAGATGATTAGGCAGTTGTGGGAGACATTCGCTTTTCTCAAAAGCAGCTGTAGTTTTCTTTGAACTGGAATGCAGGAAAAGTTTGTTAGCTATCTGCTATACCCTAGAGCACTGTAGTGCATTCCAGTTTCCTTAGCAAGAAGTCTGTTGACCCCCTCAAAGGTCATAATGCTTGATTGGGTACCATTATTGGCATTATTATACCCCCACAAAACGAAGTTTGGGGGGTATATAGGAGTGAGCTTGGTGGTCGGTCAGTTGGTCCGTTGGTTTTTGTGGTTTCCGGATGATAACTCATGAAAGGCTTGACCGATTTGAATAATTTTTGGTATACAGGTGTAACATCAGAAAATACAGGTCAGATTTGAATTTGGGGTCAATAGGTCAAAGATGAAGGTCGCAGTGACCCTGAACAGTTAAACAGTTTGCGGATGATAACTTGAGAACGCTTGGGCCTATGATCATATATTGTGGTACACAGGTATAACATCATGAAATACAGGTAAAATTCAACATTGGGGTCTGTAGGTCAAAAGGTCACAGTGACTCGGAACAGTTAAATGGTTTCTGGATGATAACTTGAGAACGCTTGGGTCTAGGATCTTAAATTTTTGTACATTGGTGTAACATGATTAAATACAGATCTTGTTTGACTTTGAGATTAGTAGGTCAAAGGTCAAGGTCACAATAACACAAAACAGTTAAACAGTTTCCGGGCGATAACTTGAGAACGTTTGGGCCTAGGATCATGAAAATTGATAGCGAGGTTGGTTATGACCAGCAGATGACCGCTAATGATTTTGAGGTCAGCAGGCCACAGGTCAAGGTGACAGTGACCCGGAACACTTAAACGGTTTTCGGACAATAACTTCACAACGCTTGGGATTAGGATCACGAAATTTAATAGGGAGGTTGGTCATGACCAGCAGATGACCCGTAATTATTTTGGGTTCCAAAGGTCAAAGGTCATTTAAACCTTTTCCGGACAATAACTTAAGAACGCTTGGGCCGAGGATCATGAAACTTCATAGGGAGGTTGATCATGACCAGCAGATGACCTCTATTGATTATGAGATCAGTAGGTCAAAGTCAGACAAGTTCAGCTTTGACATTGGCTTAGTTCTGTGACAAGGCCATATTGTGGGGGTATAATTCGTCACTCCTGTGACAACTCTAGTTTACATTATGGAATCTACATCTTTCACCCAACCGTCCCTTTCCAACTATCACTAAATGGTGCTGTCAGAGAAACCGTTGTTGAAGAAATGATAATTGCAAATGATAAGAGAATAAAAGCTAAAAAGACAGGATGCTACAGTCAAAATAGGACAGAAGCGGTGCAATTACATATTGACCGCTGCCAGCCTCTCTCTAAAGATACCAAGACTGGGGCTAGATTTGACGTTGGTTGGTAGGGAATTCCAAAGTCAGATGGTCCTTGGGAATTAGAAAAGTACTGAGTGTGAGACTGGGGATTATGTAATCTAGGTTTCTAGTTGGGATAAGATGAGATTGGTCGACTGCAACTGTCTGGGTCGATATTTTGTAAAACATTACTAATGAGTTGAATGACCTTCTGTATTGGAGTGTATTCCATTCTAAGGTGTTCAACATTTGGGTAACGCTACTGGTGTAACTGTAGTCGTACATGACGTACCTGGCAGCTGACCTTTGAACATTTTCGACTTTACTTGTGAGAGAGTTTTGCCATGGATGTCGTATGCTTGAACAGTAATCCAGTTGTGGACGAACATTATTTACGTTTATCATGTTGTGATGCAAGAGCCAGACATTGTTCATGGAAAGCATGCTTTGTAACGTATGACATTAGAACATTTCTGATTGGACTTGTTGTTATAGACATGTATAACTGAGAAAATACAAGGACATTGGACAAACTGAAGCAATGGGAAAGAAATTTGAAAATGAACATGTTAATATTAAATATAAATCTACAGGGTAAATAATTATGTCTCCCCCAGGAGACATATTGTTTTTGCCCTGTCCGTCCGTCCTTCCGTCCGTACATCACACTTCATTTCCGAGCAATAACTGGAGAACCATTTGACCTAGAACCTTCAAACTTCATAGGGTTGTAGGGCTGCTGTAGTAGACGACCCCTATTGTTTTTGGGGTCACTCCGTTAAAGGTCAAGGTCACAGGGGCCTGAACATTGAAAACCATTTCCGATCAATAACTAGAGAACCACTTGACCCAGAATGTTGAAACTTCATAGGATGATTGGCCATGAAGAGTAGATGACCCCTATTGATTTTGGGGTTACTCCATCAAAGGTCAAGGTCACAGGGGCCTGAACATTGAAAACCATTTCCGATCAATAACTAGAGAACCACTTGACCCAGAATGTTGAAACTTGATATGATGATTGGCCATGAAGAGTAGATGACCCCTATTGATTTTGGGGTCACTCCGTCAAAGGTCAAGGTCACAGGGGCCTGAACATTGAAAATCATTTCCGACCAATAACTAGAGAACCACTTGACCCAGAATGTTGAAACTTCATAAGGTGATTGGTCATGAAGAGTAGATGACCCCTATTGATTTTGGGGTCACTCCGTCAAAGGTCAAGGTCACAGGGGCCTGAACATAGAAAACCATTTCCGATCAATAACTAGAGAAGCACTTGACCCAGAATGTTGAAACTTCATAGGATGATTGTACATGCAAAGTAGATGACCCCTATTGATTTTGGGGTCACTCCATTAAAGGTCAAGGTCACAGGGGCCTGAACATTGAAAACAATTTCCGGTCAGTAACTTGAGAACCACTTGACCCAGAATGTTGAAACTTAATAGGATGATTGCTCATGCAGAGTAGATGACCCCTAACGATTTTGGGGTCACTCTGTGAAAGGTCAAGGTCACAGGGGCCTGAACATTGAAAACCATTTCCGGTCAGTAACTTGAGAACCTCTTGACCCAGAATGATGAAACTTCATAGGATGATTGGTCATGCAGAGTAGATGACTCCTAACGATTTTAGGGTCACTCTGTTAAAGGTCAAGGCCACGGGCCTGAACATGGAAAACCATTTCCAATCAATAACTTGAGAACCTCTCGACCCAGAATGTTGAAACTTCATAGGATGATTGTTCATGCAGAGTAAATGACCCCTATTGTTTTTGGGGTCACTTTGTTAAAGGTCAAGGTCACAGAGGCCTGAACATTGATAACCAGCTCCTATCAATAACTTGAGAACCACTTGACCCAGAATGTTGAAACTTCATAGGATGATTGAACATGCAGAGTAGATGACCCCTATTGATTTTGGGGTCAGTCTATTAAAGGTCAAGGTCACAGTGGCCTGTTCATGTAAAATCATTTTTTGGAAATAACTTGAGAACCACTTGACCTACAATGTTGAAACTTAATAGGATGATTGGACATGCAGAGTAGATGACCCCTATTTATTTTGAGGTCACTTGATCAAAGGTCAAGGTCACAGGAGCCTGAACAGTGACTTGAGAACCACTAGGCCAAGAGTGTTGAAATTTAGCGGGATGACTGGACATGCCAAGTAGATGATCCCTATTGCAGCCAACCATCAGTGTCTCTTTGACTTTCGCTCCTGACCCCTATTGACTTCTTGCCTATAGGACTTTGCATTGGGGGAGACATGCGCTTTTTTACAAAAGCATTTTCTAGTTTTCATTTTGGTATGGAAATACATGGTTGTGTCAAAAATTTTGCACAAGTCTGCAAACTATACCTACCCAAATAATTTTTGATTGAACTTTCCAGAGTTACTGATTGAGGTAAACCTTTTCCTCTTCAGGGCATTATTTTGGGTATGAATGGGTTCCAATGTAGAAACATTGATTGGAAAGGTTGCTTATGAAAACACATTGTCTGGCAGGGCTTCAGCTAAACATGATACCAAGTGCCTTCCTGTCACTGACTTGACATGCTTGAGCAATGTGGATATTTATATGCTTACATGTTTAAGCTGAAGTGCTTTGGAGATGGTTACACAAATATTGAAAATAAATTTATTTGAAATCAAAGTGTTGTTCTTATTGTCCGTGCAATTTATTTTCTTTGTTTTCAGGGATCACCATTGTACACAAGTCTCTTACAGTCTGGATCATTAGCTGAAGAGTTAGAAGTTGAACAGACAGGAATTTATAAATCTCCAGAAAGTTTTAGCAACAAAACAGTTAAGCAACAAAATTCACAGGAAAAGGTATGATTATGAAATCAGAGCTGCATTGTGATACTAGTGTTAGTGTCTTATTCTATAAATTCTTTCATACCTTTATTTATAATTATGGAATGTTATTGACGGAAGACACCATACATCTGATGAAAAATTAAACTAATACGCTTGTTGTTTAATGTTATGATTATAGTATTTTTAAGTGATGTTGAGATGAAATACAGTCACTGCATGAATCACATTAACAAAACACTTTGTTAGGTATGTTTGTTACAGGGCAGGGCTATTGGTTATCTCTTACGTTTGTTACAGGGCAGAGCTATTGGTATAAGACTGGTCTCTTACGTTTGTTACAAGGCAGAGCTATTGGTTGTAAGACTGGTCTCTTACGTTTGTTACAGGATAGAGCTATTGGTATAAGACTGGTCTCTTACGTTTGTTACAGGGCAGAGCTGTTGGTTATAAGACTGGATTCTTGTGTTTGTTACAGGATAGAGCTGGTGGTGTAAAACCAGCCTCTTGTGTTTGTTGCAGGACAGACTAAATGATTTAAGACCAGCCTTTCGTGTTTGTTCCCGGGCAGAGCTGGTGATTTAAGATTAGCCTCTTACATTTGTTACAAGATAGAGCTAGTGATTTAAGCCCAGCCTGTCATGTTTGTTACAGGACACAGAGCAGATGCAGTGGTCCAGTGATAACACCGAGATGTGAGTTTGATCCCCGATTACTCCAGCTGAGAGTCCCATGTATGGTCGCTGCAAAAGAACCATGGAAGGTTCTGGAATCGGAGCATCATCCATATCTAAAGGGGAAAACCAAAGGATATAAGACCAGCCTGTTATGTTTGTTACATGACAGAGCTGATGATGCTAGACTAACCTTGCATGTTTGTTGGAAACACCTCGTGACATAAGACAAGCCATTTATGTTTGTTCAAGGACAGCTGATGATATAAGACCAGTTTTTTATGTTTGATACAGGGTAAAACCAATTGCAAAGAAGTATAAAATACACAGAATGGCAACAGGAGATAATCTCGCTAAAGCTCGTATCACCGCGTTATCTTATTGAAGCGTTTGCTGACTTGATCACTCGTGATAACTCAATAGAAGCTTATTAAAGTATTACACTGGCGATACGGCCGGCATGTAATAAACCGAATCGGGTCCAATTTTCAAACGACGTTGATTTCTCAGACTTCCAATCATAAATTCATTCCTTCCCTGTGTAGAAAATACTAATAAATTTTAAAAAACACCATTATCATTATAAACAAACGATCTGATAGAACATTTTTCATGACACAAATTTTTATCCTTCTGCTCTCTGTTTCATACACCGGTAAAAAGAGATCTAATTCAGTTCCCACATGATGTTGGCGAGATTTGCTCTGTATGCCTTACAAGTTGCCGATCTATTTATTTTATACTATTTGGTAAAACATAGTGATATAAGACCGGCCTGTTATGTTTGTTCCAGGACTGCTGATGATATAAGACCAGCCTTTCACATTTTTTATACTGTTTTATATGCGATAACAGTAGGTATTAGTTTTTAAATTTTTGTGAGTTTTTACATTTCATCATTTCTATTTTTAAGGTTTGTGAAATTAAGTGTACAACGCCATTGAATGTGTCATTGTATAGAAATAGGCGTTTAATCAAATTAATCAGTTTCAGTTTGATACAGGAAAAGCCTAATGGTGTAAGATCAGCCTGTTATTTTTGTTACATGACAGAGCTGATGATGTTAGACCAGATTTTCATGTTTGTTACAGGAAACATCTAGTGATATCAGATCAGTCCTTCATGTTTGTTACAGGACAAAATCATTGATATAAGATGAGACTTACATGTCTGTTACAGGGCGAAACAGGAAAAAATTGTTGATATAAGATTAGCCTGTTACGTTCATGACAGGACAGAGCTGATGATGCAAGACCAGTCTCTTATGTTTGGTACAGGAAAATCTAGTGATATAAGATCAGCCTGTTATGTTTGTTACAGGAAAAATCTAGTGATATAAGATCAGCCTGTTATGTTTGTTACAGCAAAAATCTAGTGATATATGACCAAACATTCATGTTTGTTACAGGATAATACCAGCATCTTATGCTTGTTACAGGAGAAAACCTATTGATATAAGACCAACCTTTCATGTTTGTTACAGGGCAAAACTAGTGGTATAATATTAGCCTCTTATGTTTGTTGCAGGACAAAACTGTTGATATATATGTTCATTACAGGACAGAGCTGATGATGTAAGACCAGCCACTCTCAGCGGAAGATGGAAGAAAATCTGCAAAGCGCTGTTGTCCTGGTTCCTGCCAGACCTGGCACCCATTGTAAGTGATGTTATGTATCTGCATACACCTTATTTCATTATTGATCAGGGTGTTTATTTTGGGATAAAAGTGATACTGAAGATGAATTCTGTTTCATTCTGGTAAGTCAAAGATGTAAAACCTTTATATTGAAACATTCTTTTTTCTTAAACAATAAACATGAGCCACAAAAGCTAATACCAACAAATAACTTTTCAAAAAGAATATGAAAATCATTATGCCTGCAAAGAAATTTAAGATCAATCTGGAACATTGTATATAATTTACTCATGAAGTGTTATATCCTTACTATCATCAAAATGCTAAAATGTTCCAATTTATTGACCTGCAGAGTACTTGACACATCATAATTATGATTGAATAGATCTAAGCTGTGTTTTTGTCTTTAAGCTTTCAGACAAAGACAAATGATGTTAATTTCATGTATTATTGATATATTTTGAAGTGTGTATTATATCTGAAATATGAAGAATGAAAGTACTGCATTTTTAGCTCACATGTCACTTTGTAACAAGGTGAGCTTTTGTGATCGCGCAGCGTCCGTCCGTCCGTCCGTTCGTGCGTGCGTGCGTAAACTTTTGCTTGTGACCACTCTAGAGGTCACATTTTTCATGGGATCTTTATGAAAATTGGTCAGAATGTTCATCTTGATGATATCTAGGTCAAGTTCGAAACTGGGTCAACTGCCGTCCAAAACTAGGTCAGTATGTCTAAAAATAGAAAAACCTTGTGACCTCTCTAGAAGCCATACTTTTCAACGGATCTTCATGAAAATTGGTCAGAATGTTCACCTTGATGATATCTAGGTCAAGTTCGAAACTGGGTCATGTGCCGTCAAAAACTAGGTCAGTAGGTCAAATAATAAAAAAACCTTGTGACCTCTCTAGAGGCCATATTTTTCATGGGATCTGTATGAAAATTGGTCTGAATGTTCATCTTGATGATATCTAGGTCAAGTTTAAAACTGGGTCAACTGCAGTCAAAAACTAGGTCAGTAGGTCTAAAAATAGAAAAACCTTGTGACCTCTCTAGAAGCCATACTATTGAATGGATCTTCATGAAAATTGGTCAGAATGTTCACCTTGATGATATCTAGGTCAAATTTAAAACTGGGTCACATGCCATCAATAACTAGGTCAGTAGTTCAAATAATACAAAAACCTTGTGACCTCTCTAGAGGCCATATTTTTCATGGGATCTGTATGAAAGTTGGTCTGAATGTTCATCTTGATGATATCTAGGTCAAGTTCGAAACTGGGTCAACTGTGGTCAAAAACTAGGTCAGTAGGTCTAAAAATAGAAAAACCTTGTGACCTCTCTAGAGGCCATACTTTTGAATGGATCTTCATGAAAATTAGTCAGAATATTCAACTGGATGATATCTAGGTCAGGTTCGAAACTGGGTCACATGTCATCAATAACTAGGTCAGTAGGTCAAATAATACAAAAACCTTGTGACCTCTCTAGAGGCCATATTTTTCAATGGATCTTCATGAAAATTGGTCAGAATTTTTATCTTGATGATATCTAGGTCAGGTTCAAAACTGGGTCACATGAGCTCAAAAACTAGGTCATTGTTTCAAATAATAGAAAAAAACGACATCATACTCAGTTCAAAACTGGGACATGTGGCGACAGGTGAGCGATTCAGGACCATCATGGTCCTCTTGTTTATCCATTCTTCTTGTGAAATATTTATATACACACAAGCCGTTAATATTTGTTTGATGTTTTGCAAAAAAAGAGAACTTTTCTGTTCGAGTCTATGATCTGTTTTTTAAAAAAAATATGTTTTGTTCGTAACCCAAGGAAATAGAGTGATCATGTCTGCCCTGCTATTGGTTGTGAATTTAGTTGAATGAGAGAACAATCATGAAGCTTTCCACACTCATAGGAGGGACAGCCTTAGTGTAGACTACCTATTCAAATGTTATTGACAAGGCTAAGATTCCTTTGAAGGTTTGATAAAGTGCATTATGTTTAAAGTCATTTTCCTTTAGCCATGTGGGCAAGAATTTAGATGTCAGTTTCAGTAAGGGGTCAAGGGACATTGTCAAGTTTACTGACTGCTAGCTTTTACATTACAGATATCTTGTTGGAAATGGAAAAATCATGATTTAACAGCTCTGTTGCAGATTTCAATTAATGTTTTTGGTACCAGACAATATTGACTTATGACACTCCATATTATATTAATTTTACAAATCTTAATGCTTTTTGTCTCTTTTTTTTAATCAAAGAAATACATGATCACAAGGTTTTTAAAGCAATGCAGACTGCCTTGTTTTTTTTTTTTTTATGCCACTACTATTAAAAATGGGGGTAGGGGGCATATAGTGTTACTGCTGTCTGTATGTGCATGTGTACCGGTACATCCATGTGTGCACAAAATCTTGTCCAGCCTATAACTTTGTTGTGCTATGTTAGATTTGAAATAAATAGGCACATATAACCACCATAACAAGACAACCTAGTCTTCTGGACATATTTCTAGTGAAAATTTAAATTCATATATTATTTCAGTATAACAGATGCCATGAGACACTTGTAAAGGATTTATCAGCAAGTTCCTGCTTAGAAGAAGATGACCGGGATTTCCTCTATTTCTATATTCAGTCTTCTGGCAACACCAGGGATAGAAATAAACTTTACAGCAGGATTTTCAGATTGTAAGTCCTTAGCCACACCTCAAACAAGTGTGTGATTTCCAGATTGTTAGTCCTAAACCACACTTCAAACAAGTTTGTGATTTCCAGATTGTTAGTCCTTAATTACATTTCAAACAAGTTTGTGATTTCCAGATTGTTAGTCCTTGATTTACACTTAAAACAAGTTTGTGATTTCCAGATTGTTAGTCCTTGATTACATTTCAAACAAGTTTGTGATTTCCAGATCGTTAGTCCTTGATTACACTTAAAACAAGTTTGTGATTTCCAGATTGTTAGTCCTAAACAACACTTCAAGCAAGTTTGTGATTTCCAGATTGTTAGTCCTTAACCACACTTCAAACAAGTGTGTGATTTCCAGATTGTAAGTCCTTAACTATACACCGAACAAGTTTGTGATTTCCAGATTGTTAGTCCTTAACCACACTTCAAACAAATGTGTGATTTCCATATTGTAAGTCCTTAATTATACACTGAACAAGTTTGTGATTTCCAGATTGTTAGTCCTTAACCACACTTCAAACAAGTGTGTGATTTTTTCCAGATTGTTAGTTCTTAACCACACTTCAAACAAGTGTGTGATTTCCAGATTGTTAGTCCTTAACCACACTTCAAACAAGTGAGTGATTTCCAAATTGTAACTCCTTAACCACACCTCAAATAAGTATGTGATTTCCAGATTGTTAGTCCTTAACCACACTTCAAACAAGTGTTTGTAATTCCTTAACCACACCTCAAACAAGTGTGATTTTTCAGATTGTAACTCCTTATCCGCACCTCAAACAAGTGTGTGATTTCCAGATTGCTGGTCCTTAACTACACTTAAAACAAGTTTGTAAAACTTGTTTGTTTTGGAGAGGAACAGGAGTGAAAAAGCAAGCATAAGGTTGTATGTTTGAAGCCCACCAAAAACAGAATTTGGCAGATTAATTGACTATGGTATTCTTTATCCCTTAATTGTTAAGTTGCCAGTTCTCAGGGCTCGTATTCACGAACATTGTAAGTCTAAAATTTAGACTCAGACTTAAAATCTCAGAAAAATGAAATTGCAGTATCTTTCTTTCTTATCTATGTTTTTAGCTTTTTGTTATAGTCTGTACTATATTCTTCCTAAATTTCAAATTGAATTCCATTTAAGATTTAATGAGGTGGCCGATTTATATATTCCAATATAAGTTACTATATATTTTTGTTCCTATTTTTCTCATTTACAATTATAGGGCAAGTAGTAAATTTAACATTTCAAGGTTTAAGTCTAAGTTGAAGACTTTAAACATTGATGAATACTGGCCCAGGTCAGTAGTCCAGCAAGCAGAGATTAAAGCATAACTAATTGAAATTCAAATGAAGCTGTGTATACAGTATATGAAGCAGTGACTAGGGGTTGTTGTAATCTGATGGTGTAAACAAGGAAAATAGTTGAATTTAGTTGAATATTTCATATAATAAAAAGAATCATGTTTTGGGGTTGAAAACTTATTTTCAAACATGATCTAAATTTAGAAAAGAAGATTCAGAGTGGTGCTTTGGTTGAATATTTATTGGTAACAAAACTGCTAATGTGACCCTCATCTTTCTGTTTTTTGACATGGATTTCATTGAACTATTGTACTGATACGTATTGAATGCTTTTTCAAACAAATAAATATGTCTGCCTACTTAATACACAATTCTGTTTTCAGAGCTTTTTACACTATTCCGTGTCTTGTATCCATTTCTGCCTACCATTTGTTCATCTTGGATACAGCTAGGCAACAGTTACCATGGAGTACAATGTTCCTAGCAACCATTATCCATGCTGCAGTACTGGAAGCACTCCAAGAAGCTAGAAGTTACAAACATAGAAGAAAGTGCAGGAAGGTTCTGCTGGTGTATGAAGATTTTATAAGAAGAAATGAAAAGATCACTAGTATGGTGAAGAAATGTTTGCGACTTATCCAGGAAACTGAACTCATTTCTAGAGGCTTCACGTTGTAAGTGCAGAGTCAAGTACATTTTAGTTAGATTTTATTCAATTTTATCAGAATTGTTTTAATGAAAGAAATGTTTTTAACATGGAAATGTTTGACAGGTGGTAATTTGCTGAATTCTTATGATAGGAGATATCTTCCAATTAAGTTGAAGCTTTATTTGAGACTTGAGTTATACATCAATTATACAGAGTCTTTTTAATCATCAGTAGACATGATTTTTTTTTTTCAGACAAGTTGCAGTATTTTAATTGAATAACATAAACCAGTTAATATAACAGAAAATGGACTTTTCTCGAGCTATACCATTCCTTGCAATTCACTTTTTAACTGCCAAACAGGAAAAAATTCACCGTGTCCAAGAAAACATTATTTACAGATGTGTATGTATTTTTGGTGCAGTTGTTAACCAAATTCAGAACAAAAAGGTTAGTAACTATTCAGATTTATAAAACTCACACAAAAATTAATGTAATGTTTATTAAAATTTCATTTTCAGAGTGAGTCAGAGAAATCCACTCTCAAGATTGGAGGGAGGACAGAAAGATGTTGTTGCTAGGCAATGTCCTGTGTTGAGAAAACTGGTGTTTACTGTTGGTAGAGAAGCTGTCCTTTTGTTCAGAGAGGAGACAAAAAAGTTGTTTGACATGTATCTTTTTAATGTCTATCATTATTAATTATGATACACCCAGTATACGGGGTTATATTGGAGTCATAGAGTCATGCCTGTTTTTAGCTCACCTGAGCAATGCTCATGGTGAGCTATTGTGATCACGCTGTGTCTGTTGTGCGTGTATCCGTCCGTCGTCAACAGTTGTGTTTAAAAGACATCTCCTCCATAACCACTCAATGGATTTTGATGAAACTTGGCATAGATGTTCCTTGGATGGTCCTCTACTAAAGTTTTCAAATGGTTCCGCTTGGTTGCACATAGGGGCCGCCAGAGCTAAAAATAGAAAAAATTTCAAACAACATCTCCTCCTAAACCGATGGTCCGATTTTGAAATAATTTCACACAAATGGTCCTTATGTCACCCTCTACCAAGATTGTTCAAATTATATTGATTCGTCAAGAAACATGGCTGCCAGGGGCGTGGTCACTTTTCCCGATATGTATATACAGGGGAAGTATTTTAACCTATTTTTGAAATGTTGACCTTACTTTTAGAATAACCTTTATAAAATGTCATTTGTGCCAAAATACTTAAATACTTTTGAATTTGTCAAAAACAGGACACCAAGGTCCATTTCCCTATAAAAAACACGTATTCCTATGATAAGTGAGTGATAAAATGCTGTTTACCTTTTAGGCAATTGAAATTGAATTCTTCTTATACTCACCATTTCCGATGCTTTAGGAAAGGCTATAATAACATTTGGTGCTTTTTCAATTTAAAATTTTCATTTCTTAACGTTTCAATGTAATTGAAAATGTGAAAAACAGATAAGCACTTTTTATTTTTTTTAAATAAACAAGCCATGATTCATAATTATGTCTCATTTTATAAAAAGGTCATTTATTAGGTTCTTCAGTTGCATGGCATGAACGAAATGGTGAATAAATGACTACGATGTCATACTATCCATTGGCGAATCTGACATAAATGTTAATGCAGAACTGAGACAAATTCATTCAAAAACTTCCAAACCTTTAACACATAATAATTCCTTATAAATACGATTATGCATACCATATTAGATAGTTTGGGTTAGACATGCAATTTATTTGAAAGTAAGATTTTCAATTAACGATATTTGATAAGTGTAAAAAGAACCCTTTCTCGAGTTTCCAGAGAATATCGAAGATAATTAAACACAGGCTGGTAGTGAGCGTCGAGTTATCGATGCTCGCCCACATGGTATCTTCACTATAGAAAATATAATCGAAATTGCCGGCCCATACATTGCTTCAGGACTCCTCCGAGTATCGTGCTCGACCGAGCTTGTTCACTGAATATAGTGGAAATATTAAAATCTTCTTGTGTGAAACTGTAGACCCGATTTTATGAATAATTTTACACAATGGTCATTGTGTGAACCTGTACCAAGATTGTTCAAATTATTTTGATTTGTCAAAAAACATGGCCGCCAGAGGGCGTGGTCACTTTTCCCTATACAGTAAAACACCGCTCGCTCGAGGTCGCAAGGGGATGAGCAAAATGCTCGTGTTATCCATGGTTTCGAGCGACCCAAACATACATGCGAAGAAAATTGAAGTTTGCTTTACCAATTTTCATCGGGATCATTTGCAGAGTAAATGGTGATGCTAAATAATAACATCTTTGTGACATTTTCAAAAAACGTATTACAAATGTTATCTATGATAGACGTTTCAATATGTAATTTGTAAATGGCACTAGTGAAGAAACAGCTAAGACCTATTTTATTTTTATTTAACAACAAGTGCATATCAGAATTATCGTCTCAATTTTATAAAAAGGCTTTATTATTTCCTTCATTTGCATGCACACAACAGCTGATTAAAATACTAAGATCTCATAACTATCCTCTCGATCCTGCAGAAAAAATGTTTTAAGTTATCAGTAACTGATCGAAATTTATTCAATAAAACTTTTCTTCAACCTTTTATCAATAATTAATCTCATTATAAGATAAAATATACTGACAAACAAATATTTAAGATAGTTGGGGGGTAGACCACGCAATTCTCACCGTGTGTCAAAATGTTTAATTAACCGATACATTCTGACTGCCGAAGGTGTAAAAATTTGACACCCAGCTCGAGTTTGCCAGAAGAAACGAAGAATAAATTAATACACAGGGACTAGGTGTCATGCTCGAGCGATCGAGTTATCGATGCTCGACCCAGCCATGGTAATCTCACATAGAAAATAGAAGGAAATTGGCCGGGACCATATCAGTTGCTCGAGCGAGCCCAGGTGCTCGAGTCATCGATGCTCGAGCGAGCGGTGTTTCACTGTATGTATATAGTGGAAACTATCAGAATCTTCTTGTGTGAAACTGCCAGCCCGATTTTATAATAATTTTACACAAATGGTTCTTGTGTGACCATCTACCAGGATTATTCAAATTATTCCGATTCGTCAAAAAACATGGCTGCCAGGGGACGTGGTCACTTTTCCCTTTATGTATACCATACTTGTCCAAATTATTGCCCTAATGTCAAAAGAGGCCACACCCCTGTGACTGACATGTACTTACTATAAGCTTTTATATTAGAAACTTTGAAAATCTTCTTCTCTGAATCAATAAAAGCTAGAGCCTTGATATTTGGCGTGATTTGTAATGTCTACCGTAATTGTTAGCTCATCTGATTTTTTGAAAAAAAATGATGAGTTATTGTCATCACTTGAGGGGTTGTCGGCGTCTGCGTCGGCGTTGCCTGGTTAAGTTTTATGTTTAGGTCAGCTTTTCTCCTAAACTATCAAAGCTATTGCTTTGAAACTTGGAATACTTGTTCACCATCATAAGCTGACCCTGTATAGCAAGAAACATAACTCCATCTTGCTTTTTGCAAGATTTATGGCCCCTTTTGTACTTAGAAAATATCAGATTTCTTGGTTAAGTTTTATGTTTAGGTCAACTTTTCTCCTAAACTATCAAAGCTATTGCTTTGAAACTTGGAATACTTGTTCACCATCATAAGCAGACCCTGTACAGCAAGAAACATAACTCCATCCTGCTTTTTGCAAGATTTATGGCCCCTTTTGGACTTAGAAAATATCAGATATTTTGGTTAAGTTTTATGTTTAGGTCAACTTTTTCTCTTAAACTATCAAAGCTATTGCTTTGAAACTTGCAACACTTGTTCACCATCATAAGCTGACCCTGTACAGCAAGCAACATAACTCCATCCTGCTTTTTGCAATAATTATTGCCCATTTTGGACTTAGAAAATCATTTTCTTGGTTGAGTATTAAGGCTACTTTTCTCATAAACTATCAAAGCTATTGCTTTAAAACTTGCAACAGTTTTTCACCATCATAAGTGGACACTGTACATCAAGAAACATAACTCTATCCTGCTTTTTGCAAGAAAGATGGCCCTTTTTAGACTTAGAAAATCATTGGTAGGACAATATTTCTATTATACAAAAAAAATCAGATGAGCGTCAGCACCCGCAAGGCGGTGCTCTTGTTCAAATTATTGCCCTAGGTTCAAAAGTGCGTGTGACATGTATGTAATATAGGTTAACATAGAAGAAACCTAACTCTGTACTTATACAAGCACACTTGAAGCCTTGTACACAGGTGAGCGCTTTAGGGTCAATGACCCTCTTGTTTTGTTGGTTCATTGGTCCATCTATCCATCATGTCAGCTTTATATCTTTTTAACTGATGGGAAGATTTTTATCAAACTTGCTTCAATTATTTCTTTCATCAAGACAATGTTCAGAACACATAACCCATGTCATGGTTAAGGTCAGACTAAGAGACTGAATGTCAAAAATTAGCTTATCTTTACATCTAAACTGCTTGAAAGAGTTTCATAAAACTAGTACCAGTAGTTAACCTCATCAAAGTGTAGAGCACGACACCCAGGTCACGAGATCCAAGGTCAATGTCACACTTAGATATAAAAGGTCAAATAGCTTAACTTGGTGTGCAAGTCATAATGTCTAAAGCACTTGGAGGATTTTCATAAAACAAGCATTAATTGTTTACCCATCAAGACAATTTATGTTCACTCCATATTGTCGGAACCACTGGGATGATCTTGATAAAACGAGCATTGATTATTTACCTAGTCAAGACCATGTGCAGAGCACAAAGCCAGGTTACTAGGACCAAGGTCAAGTTACACATAGATGTCAGAGATCAAGTAGCTTAAATTTGTGTCCACTCAATATTTCTAAGCTGCTGAGAAGATTTTCATAAAACTAGCATCAATTATTCACCTTGTCGAGACTACATGTAGAACACAAACCCCTTGTCACTAGGTCCAAGGTCAAGGCCACAATTGTACTACACTTTGATGAGGTTAACTACTGGTACTAGTTTTATGAAACTCTTTCAAGCAGTTTAGATGTAAAGATAAGCTAATTTTTGACATTAAGTTTGTGTCTGCTCAAATTTGTATCTCCTTCATAATTATTTTTTTAACCACTGGAAGTATTTCTTTAAACTAGCATCAGTTGTTTAGACTTATCAAGACAAACTGCAGAGTGCAAAACCCAGATCACTAGGTCCAAGATCAAGGTCACATTTCAATATTAAAGACGGGGTTCTCAGAAAGGCTTAATTCTGGGTATTTGTACGCATACTTTTTGAAAAAGACGCCAAAATATTCCAACCGTAATTCCCCGCAACGCATAAAAAAAAATTGTTGAACATGTAGCTTACTGATTACACAAAAGAACTACCTTGTTAGAAGCTATTTCATCTGTCAGTCAAAGTCTGAGTTTGTGGTGACTGCTTTGCGCTCTCGACCAATCAGAGATCATTGTTTTCCAGTAACTGCATGGCCGATTAAGGTAGTATTGTTTACGTAATAGATTTAATCAACATGCAACAAACATGCCTTTGGTTTATGTGCTAAATGTGTTGACCCAATTTACTTCAGTAACATGCGGCTCACTTATGCTTTTTGCATTCACCGCAAATTTATATAATTGGATTAAATGATGACTAAAAATAGCGGTGTTTACAGGACAGTAACTGGACTATTTAAATTGTGATGTTATTCGCAGCCATTCCTGAATTAATAAATTAAATTGACAGTAATTGACTAGCTTGTTTCCACAATGGATACAATACAAAATATACTTTGTTCGGTCATTTAAAGTATAAAATTTGAAGAATAAGAATAATTCAAATCCATGCAAAATTTGGGCATTCTGATGTGATCATGGCGTAGTTAACATTATAAGATTCTTTCACTGGTTGTAAGTCGGATAGGAATATCTGGCCTCGAGGGTAACTGTTTAGGCTGTAACGAGGCTCCCTGCCGAGTAACCGCCTAAACAGTTACCCGAGAGCCAGATATTTCCATCTGCGCCTATAACCAGTGACAGAATCTTTTTCTTGCATACCGATTTCAAGAATTATTAATAAAAATAAAATCAATCAAATGGCTTTCTTTTTAGAACTATTTCTTGTGGCAGTGTATTTAAACAAAGTGCGGGAAACCAACGTCCGTAAACAGGAAAGACGTCAATACGTTTCAAAACAAACAACAGTGTTTAGTTCCGGTTTTGTTTTATCAGTTGCAGCGTAACTTTATGAATTTTTGATAAAATAACGTTATTTGAATCGAGAAATATGCTATCAGGAACCAATAGGAACTGTCAAGGTATTGAATTTTTATTCCGCTTTTTTAAATAAAATATAAATTACTACATAAATCTTCTACATATATGTAGTTCCTTATACGTCATTTACAGCACGAGAGTCATCTTACATCCGAGGTGTAAGATGGATTTTTCCAGCACCGGTAAAAATACCGGAAATCCCCATCTGGTATGCAAGAATAGATAATCTTAGCGTAAAATGCAAATATGTTGAATCTAGTGCAAATATTGAAAGTGAAACTGAAAGTGAATCTAACATAAAAAAATCAAAAAGGATCACAACTGTATGAAATGATTCCTGGCCTTGAGAGTTTTTTTCTGGTCTAGCTTGAATTTTTAGCTCACCATGCACTTTGTGCTCAGGCGTAAAAAAAAAAATTGTTTGTTTCCGGTGGCCCGACCTACCCTATTTTTTTGCCGCCGACGCTAAACTTTTTTAGCGGTAAAATTGGGCCGCATATTTTTGTGACGCCGCGCAATAAAAATCGTGCCGTATATGTTCAACTTTATCTGCACACTAAACATCAAATATAACAATATGATGACAGGCCTCGACCTCAGCAGTGGACCGACGGACCGACGCAACCAAAATATCGGCAGGTCCTCTATCAAAAGTCACGGTCTGCAAATAAAATAAAACCCTTAAAAGTGAAAATTAGGGGAAAAAATCATACCCATATCGGCGAATTTACAAAACCAAAGTTGTGTTTCCTTAAGTGCGGCATTATACAGTTGTAAGCATTGGCGAGTTAAAGTCAGGGTAGCACGAATGGACTACTCCACCGATCGGGCGAGTGGTTTTTACGTGGTAACTTTACCAAAATGAGAAATTACATCAGACAAAATTACATGGATTGACTGGAATTTACCCATGAATCATAAAAGTATCAAAACGTCATGCTGGTAATTTTCCATTCCACAAGCACGTGCGCCCTATCGTAATATCTAATTTACATCGTGGTTACTTTTGACACAAAAAACGTGCATAGTGCATTCGTTTTTAAAAATAATCGCTTCAAATTTTCAACACCGCTTGAGAACTAATACAGTTTGAATTCTATAACAATTTTAATAAGATATCAACAGGAATGTAGGCAAAATTCTTTAAAAACGATCAAATTTTCATATAATGTTTTGTAAAATTTCAAACAGCGCGATCTTGATTATTTATTTCTTTCTTAAAGTAAATAAACGGTACATACTATGGTAATAAAATTCAGACTTTTGACCAAAAAGTACAAAAAACACAGTTAAAAAATCTTAAATAATGAAAAAGCGGTAGCAATTTAAATACATTGAGTAAAACGATTTTTTGGCAAACAGATTTCTGTTAGCGCGGCAGAATAGGTTACGTGACCTCGTGAACGTAAATACAAATGTGGTTTTAAAATAAAGCAGTATGATGTTGTTGCGGTTTTTTAATAATTTTAAATGATTCTTTGTACATGTATTTTTTGACACAACACTTTGTTAGATATTCAAAAACAATAATGTAAATTTCTTGAGGGCAAATAGGTCACAGAGGTAGGATATCCACTATCATCGTTCACGGTTTGACACATTTACATGTCAGTTTATTCGGGATATTGCACATTCGCTTTTAAAAGATTAAAGAAAAAACTTTTTTTATTGATTTCTTCTCAATTTAAGGAATCGAGAAAGTACGATCAGACATTGATGTTTCACATGGCGCGAAAACATGACGTAATGCCATGACAATCTCGGGCAACTACACCGCTTTGATCTCCACTTCAGATGCCAAAATAACCGACACACTTCTTTTAGCTTTTTTGTTAATTGATGATGAAAACAAGGCCAATTACTTAGTTTATCATCTGAATAATTACCGATAACTGTTCATGTTTTTTTTTTTTCACTTTCAACACGGGTTGGGTGGATGATGATTATTGTGTCCATATTTTGGGACACTTTTCAAAATAATTATTTTTCGGGATAACAGATTGCTACATTCTTCCATTTTTAATTATTTTAGAAATAAGTCCTGTTTCTTTGAGTCGTATGAAGTTATGACGTCTACAACATCACAGTTTAAGTGATAGAATTGGAGGTCCACTAAAGTCTGAGCAGGTCTACTAGATTTTAGCAGTTGGTGGACCTGCAGGCAACTGCTGAAAAAAGTCAAGGTCGAGGCCTGGCAGAGTCATGAAAAGTCAGTTTTTAGATGGGATTTGTAGTAGTAAGACTTTAAACAACCACTTGTAGCTTTATTAATTCACAATTTGGGCATACCAGTCAAAACTCCGTTGTCTGGCATTTCCAGTTAATCCAGAATTTTAGATTGGAGTAGGGGGTGATGGTATCAATCTCAATGCAGCTGAAAGATGCTAATCATATTCCTGGCCAGTGGGCTTTTAATTGGTTTTAGTTTAAAATATATAAATGTTTGTTGGTGAATAATATTCAATGTTTTATTTAAAGAGAGAATCCACAGCAAGATTTCATTCAAGTTTCATGTTTAATCAAATATAAACCCTGTTCTCCGCAAGTAATTGCCAACTTCTCCACATGAATTAGCGGCGGAGAATGAATGTTATAGGATACAACGATGTTTGACCACTCAATCTGTAGATTGACTGCTCTGCCTACTGAGCTAATCGGACTGGCTAACCTGGAAATGAAAAAAAAAAAACACTAAAAAAACAACAAAACGCAAACACGTAAATCAAGTATTTACATGTATTTTGTAATATTAAAATACACAATCAAATGGCATTTTATACTGCTAAAACATCATCAAAGTCATTGTACATTCAGGTGTAAATCAAACATAACAATAGGATGCATGTTTATAAGGTTTATAATCACCCTGTTTGAAACTATGATATGATGGTGTTGGGTTAAAAAAAAAAAAAAAAAAAAAAAAAAAAAATCTTACCAACCTACCTGCTCTATTTTTTTGGGCCATGTCACTGGAAACAAACAATTTTTCTTTTAGGCCTAAGTTTTATTAACTATGGCCTTGGCAAAAGGAAGTGCTTTAGAAGGCTATGACTTTATCTAGCGAACGGCAAAAATATAGGACTCCAATTTTTCATACTGGGACTCCAACTTTTTGCAGGAAGGGAGTCCAGGACTCCTACTTTGAAAATCCTAGTGAGAACCCTATAAAGGTAATAGTCACAGCATTTTTCTTTCTCTGTATCAAAGTGGCATCTGGAAGTATCAATCACATTTACTGATAGCTCTAATTTTGGTATGTGTTATTAGACCTCACACAATAATTTGAACAAAGATAATATGAATATTCTTTCTGAAATATGTATATATAAAGTTATGTTGCATCATTTAGCAGTAAAAGAATTCTCTTGTGTCTAGGTGACAGTTGGAACAGTTAGATATTAACTTTCATTTTTACAAAATCTGTTCATAAACTATGAAATGTTGTTTTCTCAAAACTTAGTGCAGTCTGTGTTATATTAGTATGTCATTGGCTCAGATGTGTTCGTAATTTGTATTGATTTCCATTGAGGACAGTCATGTTTTTTCTTAACATTTGCAAGCAACCCTTTAAGGAAAGAGCTAGATATACAAGGTAGTTACTTAGCCTATGAGCCTATACAGAGTTATGGCCCTTGTCTGCAGACAGATATAGAAGATACTGATACACTCCACACAATCACAGATGGTTACTCTATCTCAGCATTAAAGGTAAGTTGTTTAATATAGATTCTGATGAAATTCTGACAAGTATTTAATTATTTCATTTCTCACTGTAATATAGGTAATATCAGTTATTTTTAAAGGGAGGTAAAGATACCTTTCTCTTGATGTATTTGTGCTATTTGAATTGGTTAAATACAAGAAACAGTAAGTGTAGGTATCTGAATGTGAAATGGCAAAAATTGAAAAGGCGAATTGTCTGTTTTGGATGTCGGTAAAACAAAATGTAATTTTTAAAAGAAAAGCGATGTATCAAAATGTTGTGATAATCGAAAAGATTGTATTTTTTCTTAATTTTCCCCACCATTCTCTCTTTTAAAGCATTTGTTCATGTTATGTATATGATAACTGAATTAATAGCTAAATGGTTTTGCGTTATCAGAATTTGGCCATGTGTGTCAACATGTTTGTCAGTCTGTAGAACAACAATATTGTTTGTCTTATTCTCCATCTATTAATCAGCAGGATTGGTTCAGACTTTATAGATGAACTATAAGAAATATTTTATCGGGATATGCAATTGCCATAGTTATGGTTCTTTGTAACAGCTCTTTTACAGGCATACTGCTATTGTTAGGGGCACTCAAGTGTCTTCTGGACACATTTCCAATTTGATACCATGCATCAATTTTATCTATTGCATTAGTTTAATATGGCACACGGACACTTTTTTTTCCAAAAAGAAAATAACTACATGTACGAAGAGTCAAAAAAAAAGTTGTTTGAATATCTAATGTTATGGTTTGTTTTTGTTTCTGTTGTAGGGTATTACTCATTTGCTGTCTTTACATCAGTCAGAGTTCATTAAAGCTCTCATTTTAGTTCAGCATGAGAGATTTGATAAAGGTATGTTGTAGTGTGCTTTGATATTTATGCCCCCCTTTTAAGAACATTGCAGATGTCTGTTGGTCAGTATGTTGGTCGGTCTGTAGACCAATCAGTTTCTGGATGATGACTCAAGAACATTTAGGTCTAGGATCATGAAAGTTAATAGGGGGGTTGGTCATGACCAGCAGATGACCGCTATTAGTTTTGAGGTCAGTTGGTTAAAGGTCAAGGTCACAGTGACCTGTAACAGTTAAACGGTTTCCGGATGATAACTCAAGAACGCTTAGGTCTAGGATCATGAAAGTTGATAGGGAGGTTGGTCATGACCAGTAGATGACCTCTATTGATTTTGAGGTCAGTAGGTCAGAGGTCAAGGCCACAGTGATCTGGAACAGTTAAAACAATTTCTGGATGACAACTTAAGAATGCTTGGGCCTAGGATCATGAAAGTTGATAGGGAGGTTGGCAATGACCAGCAGATGACCCCTATTGATTTTGAGGTCAGTAGGTCATAGATTAAGGTCACAGTGACCTGGAACAGTTAAACGGTTTCCAGATGATAACTCAAGAATGCTTGGGCCTAAGATCATGAAAATTGATAGGGAGGATGGTCATGACCAGCAGATGACCCCTATAGATTTTGAGATCTGTAGGTCAAAGGTCAAGGTCACATTGACCCAGAACAGTAGAACTTGTTTGCCAAATAACTAGAGAATGCTTTGGTCTAAGGTCTGTTTGATACAGTTTACATATGACTGGTAAATGACCCTTAATTATTCTTATTGATTTGAGGTCAGTACATCAAACATCCAGTGCAGTGACCAAATAATTTCTGTTCCTTGTGCAATTACTGGATGCATCAAGGGGGGCATTTTGTGTTCTACGATCTCTTGTTCTTGTTTGGTCTTTTCTGTGCTTCTGTCCAAAAGAAGTTTGTAACGCGCGTAGCTCAAAAAAGTATTTGATATAAATTGATGAAACCTTGCTTGATTCTTTATTATTATATGAACTTATGCACCTCCTATTTTCTGTCTGGCTTTGCCCCCCTAAATTCAAAGTTACAGCCCCTGAAATAGTCAAATATGCACATTTCACCTTGTGATGCGCCTATCTCAAAAAGTATGATATAAATTGATGAAACCTTGCATGAGTCTTAATCATGATATAAACTTGCGCACATCCTATTTTTCGTCTGGCTTTGACCCTATTGCCAGAGTTATGGCCCCTGAAATAATAAAAAAATGCACATTTTCACCTTTTGATGCACCTAGCTCAAAAAGTATTTGATGTAAATTGATGAAACCTTACATGAGTCTTAATCATGATATGAACTTGTGCACATCCTATTTTTCGTCTGGCTTTGTCCCATATTTTCAGAGTTATGGCCCCTGAAATAGTCAAAAATGCACATTTTTACCTTGTGACATGTTACAAAGTTATGGCCCTTGAAATAGCCAAAATAGTGTATGTTTTGTTTGTGATGCCCATAGCTCTAAAAGTATATGGCCTAGAATAACAAATCCTTTTTATAAAAAGTTTGGACTTAGAATATCCTGGTTAAAGTTTTGCGTGCAAGTACATACAGCTATTACTTAAAGGCATATAAATTTGAAACTTATTTTTTATTTTTCTAGATCAATTACCAACCTCACTGGGTCAAGTCCCATAACTCTGACATGTATTTTTGGCAATTTTTGCCCCCTTTTGGACTTCTGGTTAGTTTTGCGTGCAAGTTACCATCTGCAAAACAAATGCAGATATTAAATTGAAACTTCACATGTGTCTTCGGGGTTATAAAACTAGTTGATTGCATCAAGTCCCATAACTCTGACATGTATTTTGGGCAAATTATGCCCCCTTTTGGACTTAGAAAACTTCTGGAAACTCTATTGATATTTTAACATTAGATTAATATTCCTGCTTCTGTGACAACGATTCGAATTGTCGAGCACTGGCTGTCTTACGGACAGCTCTTGTTAAGATACAGCCTTGAAATTTGGATCACATATACAGTTTTGCAAACCGATCTTAAAACTGACTGCACAGAGGGGCACCTGGGGTCTTCCTCCACCATTAAAGCTGGAAAGTTGCCATATGACCTATCATGTGTCGGTGCGACGTTAAATCCAACCAAAAAAAAAAAAAATCAGTGACCATGAATGTGACCTACTGACCTACTTTCTTAATATTTTAGTATCAGTTTGACATTTGAAACATTTTAACACAACTTGGAAAAGATTTCAATGCTTATTTATATTTGATTTTCTTACCTGATCTCTTACACTTGTCTATGTAGCTCATATTACTAAGGTGAGCGATTCAGGGTCATCATGACCCTCTTGTTATAATATTGACAAGACATAAATTTCATTGAATATGCGCTATGAAACATGTGTACATACTATAAAATGATGGAAGAATCCAAGGTATTAGATTCTACATACATTGTACTCTGTACATTAAATCTTTTTAGACATGATTACATCCCATGTTGAGGAGCTGAATATTGTTGAGAGTATTACAGCAAGACTGGAGGAATGGACTGTGTCTCTGAAGAAGGCACATGACTACCATAGCTATGCCTGGATGAATAGAGAACCAGTCTCAAAAACATACAGGACACAGTCTAATGTTGAAAACATTTATGTTGCAATACACAGTCTAGATTTGCATTTACAAGCAGCACTTGCAAGGTAATCAGGACAATTTTTAGCATAACAAAATTGATAAAGAGCTTGTTTTGGCATTCACATGCCAATTCCTGGTGAAATTGTTGATGCACATCACTTATCTCTCTTATTATTAATCATTATCCCCTTGCCCCTCCTCTATGAAGAAGGGAATTAAGGTAAATTGTGTGATCATGGCAGTCAGTAGGTCTGTATGTTGGTCTACTGGTTAGCGTCCTACACTTTTAACGCATTTTTCATGATAACTCGGGAAATCTGTATATTCTAGTGATTGAAATTTCAACTAAACGAAGCTAGGTTCTTCTCTCAACTGAAGAGCTAATTTGTTTACTTCTAAAAATAGGTCAAGTATATTTTTGAGGTCAGAAGGGGTCACAGAATCACAATATTTTAAGGTCTAACAGTACCATGTTTCCAGACAGTGAGTTGTCATTTTGAATAACTTCGTTCATTCATCATTTAGAGCTTTTAAATCGTGAAAACGATTAAATTATTCGAATCATTCATACAGTTTTACCTTTGTAGTAGTTTCTTTGATGAAATCAATGATTTATCTAGGTTACATTATACTAAATTCATTTCCCACTTGAGAAGATTTCTTGTTTTCACGAATCGCGATAATCTACACTTAAGTTGAAAACCAATGGAAATCCTGCATTAATGCTATATTTCCCCGCTTTAAGTGCTTACTAAAGGTCTTGTCTGCTTACCTCAAATTACATGTAAACCTGTGGATTTAATTTCGGGACCTCACAGAAATATTGCGCATGCGCTTCGACTTCCCCCAAATGTAAACATGCTGTTTCAGAGAAGACAAAATGAAAGGTAACATTTCTTGTTAAATATTTACTTTAAATGTTGTTGCTTTGCTGTGTTGTTGAAAATCAAGCGTCCAGTTGATCGGCAACAGATAATCAGAGTCAATAACAAAAATAAAGCATTTATGAGAACGTCCGGTTTGGCGGTCATCCGGATTTGGTGGGCGCTAACCAGTATAGACACCAGTTTCTGATCAATAACTGCATAACATTTTGAGCTACAGTTACCAAACTTCGTACTACTAGGATAATTGCCTTTGGGCAATAGATCACTGTTACTATATTGGGAGTCAGTATAGCGGAGGTCAAATTCCTAGTGACATTGAGACAGAAAATAATATCTGCTAAATTACTGAAGGAGAATTGGGCCTGTATTGGTCAAACTACATAGGTTGATTACCAGTGATCAGTAGATGACCCCTATGATTCTTGAGGTCATTTGCTCAAAGGTCAGGGTCATGGTGAGAGTAAGACTGAAAATGATTTCTGCTTCATAACTTTCAAATCTTACCTTTTCTATGTCAAACCTCATATGATGATTGCCTGTGGTCGGAAGATGATCCCTGTTGTTTCAGGGTCATTAGGTCAAAGGTCAAGGCCACATTGACTTCAAATCTAAGAATGTTTCCTGCAAAATAAATGGATACGTCATGGGCTGTTAGTAGTCAAACACCATAAGATGATTGGCTGTGGTCAGTAGATGACCATTATTGTTTTAGGGGTTAGTAGGTCATACAATCTCTGAGATCTCACTTCAGCTGAATAATCATAATTTCCATGACTCTTGAAAAGTACCATAACCTTGCATCCATTTATTACCCGAAGGGTCTGTCTGTCTGTTATTCAGCAGTTTAGTTTCCACTCAGTTACTTAAGAAAACTTCAAGCTACGATCCTCATACACTTAATAGACACATTGCTCCAGGCAGTGGATGACCCCTACAGATTTTGAGATCAGTGAGTCAAAGGTCAAGCTCACATGGACTGTTAATACAAAAACTGTTCCTGCTCAAAATATTGAGACTGCTTTGACTTACTATTATCAAACTTGCAAGGGGCATTGCTTGCGGGCAGTGGATGACTCTCGTTGATTTTTAGAGAACTGTTAATGCAAAAAGCATTTTCACCATTAACCCCTCTTGACTGTTGTAGTCATAGGTCATTGTTACTTTTGTGGTCAGATAGATAATCATTCACCCCATATCTGCTGAATCCCACAAGTGTTTTATTCAGCACTGTCAGCTTCAGAGCCATCTTTGGACATATTTGCTTAACATAGCAGTACAGTTTTACCAGATTCATTACATTAAGTAATAACATCATAATCATGCATTTGTTTTGCTCATTGTGTCTTCTGAACCATCTGCCTGTCAGTAGACTATTTGGTTTCTGATCAGAAACTAGAGAATGCATGGGCCTGAAGTAGTAAAACTTCATAGGATGACAGCTTCTAGTCATTAAGTAACCCCTATTGTTTAGGGGTTTGTAGGTCAAAATCAAGGTTATGTTGACATTAAGATTGAAAGTGGTTTCTGATAAATTGCTGTAGAACTTTATGGCCTACAGTTGTCTTACTTCATACAAAGACTGCCTGTGGTAGCTAGATGACTGTAGTTGTATTAGGGGACAGTATATTAAAGGTCAAGTTCACAGTGACGTTAAGACTACAACTGTTTCCAATTTAAAACTGAAGAGTTCTTGGTCCTACAGTTATCATAGTTCATCCAGTGATGAGAAGATGACAGCTATAAGTGAGGGGGTCGTTAAAGTCATAGTGATCTTCAGACTGATTTTTTTTTCTGATCACTAATTGCAGAATGCTTTGGCTTAAGAATGTCAAAATTAATAGGATGATTATATGTGGTCAGTAGATGACCCCTATTGTTTTATGATCAATAGGTCAAGGTCATTTTGACCTTGAGACTGAATATGGTTTTTGATCACTTTGGCCTACAATTGTCAAATTTCATGGGATGATTGCCTGTGGTTAGGAGTTGATTTTTACTGTTTTACGAGGCAGTATTTAAGCTTGTATCAGCAGGAATTTACTATTTTAAGTATTTTAAGGTACAGATTAAAATTAAGATTTACATCATTTGTACATGCTTTTGTCTGTGATTTATAGGGTAAAGTGTTTGAGTGAACGTATCCAAAGTCTGCCAGATACTGGTCTGATAGATACCAACCTTGATGACTTTTTGGACCAGATGCAGCCAATCAAAGCTGAGCTTGAGTCATGCAAAGGATGTTGGGATGAGGGTGTGAATAGAATTGAAAAAGTGGCAGGGAAATCTTCTTCCAGAGGTCTGTTATTTTTTCAGATTTTTTTTTTTTTTTTTTTTTGCCTTTTGTGATCGCATATTGTCTGGTGTCTGGCCATCGTATGTTCACAATTTCTTGTGAATACGATAGAGACCACATTTTGTAATCAACTTTAATCAAACTTGCACACAATTTGTAGTGGCATAATATCTCGGTTCCTTTCGAAAACTGGCCAGATCTCATCATTGGTTCCAGAGTTATGGCCCCTTAAAGGGTCAGACTTTGCGATTTTTGGCTTGTGTACACAATTTTGGCTTGTGTACACAATAGAGACCACATTTTGCAATCAACTATAATCAAACTTGCACACAACTTGTATTGGCATAATATCTCGGTTCCTTTCGAAAACTGGCCAGATTCCATCACGGATTCCAGAGTTATGATCCCTTAAAGGGCCAAAATTTGCTATCTTGGCTTTTGCAGCCGTATAGAGACTTCGTTTATGGTTTGATTTGATAAAAATTTGCAAAATATCTTTAACAAGAATAACTCTTGGATTCCATGATGATTCTGTCAGATCCATTCATAGGTTCTGGAGTTACGGCCCCTGATTGACCCCTGAAAGAGCCAAAATTTGTTAATTTTTAGCTCGTCTATTCAAAGAATAGGTGGAGCTATTGGACTCATTCATGCGTCAGCATCTGCGTATGCGTCCGCGTTAAGTTTTTGTATGTAAGCTGGTATCTCAGTAACCACTTATGGGAATGGATTGAAACGTCACACACTTATTCACTGTGATAAACTGACTTACATTGCACAGGTTCCATAACTCTCAGGGCTCTCGCGAGTGGGCGACTTGAGCGAAATAGGCGCTCTAGAACTTCAAACTTCGCTCAAATCTAACCTCAAAGCGAAATGCAAGTCGCCCGATTTTCTTTGATTTCCGCACTCACTAATTAGTGCTACCCGGACTGTTGACAATTTGCACGGTGTCATATCGAGTGCCGAATACACAAACACACGCCGGGAGCATAATTTAAGCTCCGCCTACTTCAGGTACTTGTGAGATTTTCCCCGAGAAGTGTGAAAGCGAATCAAATTATCCGATACACCTCGTTGATTGTGTTCAGCCAATTAGCGTCGCGTTTACATCTTTGACACTTCGTTCTTAATTGTCAACATGTTTGAGTGCAAAAAGCAAAGTTTTTTTTAAAGAATCTGCTGATTAACCATGCGATTAATTGGAATTTGGTACACAATTATTTGTTATCTATGATAAAAGAACGACATGTAATGTATAAACTATGTTTAAATTGACTTCCATCGATGAATTTATTTGAATATGTATTTCTAGATTACTCAGTTTACTTTCAGTTTTATTCGAGTGAGATACTGACATTCCTCGGTGAATGACTCGGTGTTAATAATAAACACTTCATACAAGATATAACCAAAATTCGGCGGGTTACATTTACAGAATCGGCTTGAATTTTGAAAACGACTTTTTTCAGAATTTTTTAACGAAACAATAACCACTGTATGGGAAATGATCTAACTAAGAAAATGAATGGTCACATCAATACTTTTTATCAAGAACATTACAGCCACCTTTCAAATCACTCAACATCATTGCAGTAGGAAAAGTCTTCCCACTTCTCCCTAAATCAGCTTGAGGGAGAAGTGACTTCTCCCAAAAAATTGGACCTAGCTAGACCCCTGACTCTACTTTGCATTTTTACAAAATTATGCCCCTTTTTCGACTTAGTAGTTTTTGGTTAAGTTTTTGTATGTAAGCTGGTATCTCAGTACCCACTAATGGGAATGGATTGAAATTTCACACACTTATCCACTGTCATGATCTGACATGTAATGCACAGGTTACTTAACTCTACTTTGCATTTTTAAAAATTTTTGCCCCTTTTTCGACTTAGCAGTTTTTGGTTAAGTTTTTGAATGTAAGCTGGTATCTCAGTACCCACTACTGGGAATGGATTGAAATTTCACACACTTGTTCACTGTCATGATCTGACATGTAATGCACAGGTTACATAACTCTTCTTTGCATTTTTACAAAATTATGTCCCTTTTTCGACTTAGTAGTTTTTGGTTAAGTTTTTGTATGTAAGCTGGTATCTCAGTACCCACTAATGGGAATGGATTGAAACTTCACACAATTGTCCATTGTCATGAAGTGATATGCATTTTACAGGTTCCATAACTCTGTCCTCCGACAGCTCTTGTACCTTGTGAACACGATAGAAGTGACATTTTATATTTGATTTTAACCACACTTACACACAACTTAAGTTGCAATAAGATCTCAGTTCCTTTTGAAAACCAGCTAGATTCTGGTTACTGCCCCTGAATTGGGCAAAATTTTTAGCTCTGCTATTCAAAGAATAGTCTAGCTATTCTACTCACCCTGGCGTCGGCATTGGCATCACACCTTGGTTAAAGTTTTGCATGCAAGTACATATGGCTATCGTTTAAAGGCATATATCTTTGAAACTTATTTCTTCTTTTTCTACAACAATTACCAACCTCACTGGGTCAAGTCCTTTAACTCTGACATGTATTTTGGCCAAATTATGCCCCCTTTTGGACTTAGAAAATCCTGGTTAAAGTTTTACATGCAAGTTACTATCTCCAAAACTAATGCAGATATTGAATTGAAACTTCGGGGTTATGAAACTAGGTGATAGCATCAAGTCCCATAACTCTGCCATGCATTTTGGCCAAATTATGCCCCCTTTTGGACTTAGAAAATCCTGGTTAAAGTTTTGTGTGCAAGTACATATGGCTATCATTTAAAGGCATATAGCTTTGAAACTTATTTTTTTCTTTTTCTAGGTCAATTACCAACCTCACTGGGTCAAGTCCCATAACTCTGACATGTATTTGGCCAAATTATGACCCCTTTTGGACTTAGAAAATCCTGGTTAAAGTTTTGCGTGCAAGTACATATAGCTATTGCTTAAAGGCATATAGATTTGAAACTTATTTTTTCTTTTTCTAGATCAATTACCAACCTCACTGGGTCAAGTCCCATAACTTTGACATGTATTTTGGGCAAATTATGCCCCCTTTTGGACATAGAAAATTCTGGTTAAAGTTTTATGTGCAAGTTACTATCTGCAAAAGAAATGCAGATAATAAATTGAAACACATGTGGGTTGGGGTTATAAAACTAGTTGATTGCATCAAGTCCCATAACTCTGACATGCATTTTAGCCAAATCATATCCCCTTTTGAACTTAAAACTTCTGGTTAAAGTTTTGCATGTAAGTTACTATCTCCATAACTAATGCAGATATTGGATTGAAACTCTACAGATATTTTAACATTTAGGGTTATATTCCTGCTTCTGGGACAACGATTCAAATAGTCGAGCACTGGCTGTCTTGTCTATTTTGGCTCTTTCAGCGATACAGAGGTTTCATTTACGGGTCAAAAACTAGGTCATCAGGTCAAATCAAAGAAAAAGCCTGTAAAAAAACCCCTAGAGGCCACATTTATGACCCTAAGTTCATGAAACTTTGTCAGAATGTTTATCTTGATGATTTCTAGGCCAAGTTCAAAACTGGGTCATATGGGTTTAAAAACTTGGTCATCTGGTCAAATCAAAGGAAAGGCTTGTTAACACTCTTGAGGCCACATTTATGACCCTATCTTCATGAAACTTGGTCAGAATGTTTATCTTGATTATTCCTAGGCCTAATTCGAAACTGGGTCATATGGGGTCAAAAACTAGGTCACCCTGTCAAATCAAAGGAAAAGTTTGTTAACAATTTTGAGGCCATATTTATGACCCTGTCTTCATGAAAAGTAGTCAAAATGTGTATCTTGATGATTCCTAGGCCTAGTTCGAAACTCGGTTATGTGGGGTCAAAAACTAGGTCACCCGCTCAGATCAATGGTAAGCTTGTTTATACTCTGTGGGCCATATTAATGACCCTATCTTCATGAAACTTGTTAAGAATGTTTATCTTAATGATTCCCATGCCAAATTCGAAACTGGGTCATGTGGGGTCAAAAACTAGGTCACCACTCTAATCAAAGGAAAAGCTTGTTAACACTGTAGAGGCCAAGGTTATGACCCTATCTTCATGAAACTTGGTCAGAATGTTTATCTTGATGATTCCAACAGGTGAGCGATATAGGATCATCATGAATCCTCTTTCTAGTATCTCTAAAAACATTGATACAGCACACCATGTCTTAGAATCATTGAACACATCAAGTAAAGTCAAATCAGATATAACTATTTATGTTCAGTGCAGCTTGTTTAGATATTGAAAACCAACAGAAGTTGTTAAAACTCTAAGTTTATTCTTATGCAAAGTTGTATATCTGGCTCTAAACAATGCATTTTTTCACTATACATGTATAAAGCTTGAATTTGGCTATAAATTCTGTTTCTTTAATGACTTATTTCTAAATGACTGTTTGTCATCTCTGTCTGAAATAGTCAAAATTTTCTGTTTTGTTTTACTCAAATTCTGTAATCTGTCACCAATTTTTATGATATTCAAACTTCTTGATAATTAAGAATTTTAAAATGTTGCAACTATTTATTTTAATTTCTAGTTGAAGAAAGTCCTAGAGGAGACAGTCTGGCTGCCCGAGAACAGACACACAATGCAGAAATACCTGCAAAATCAATTGAGGATTATATTATTGAAGATCAGGTAAAACTTGTATCTGTAGCTCTTTCATAAAAACTACTTTTTTCACTGGATCCAGGCATGTACTAACAGGAGAAAAATCATGTATTATTACATACAGTATAACTCACTGAAGCATCATTGGCTGGAACACATTGTCTCATTAAAGCAATTCATGTGGCCTCAGTTTACCGGTAGTTCTTTATATTTTCTATGTATGGATTACTGGAAACCACTGATTCTTCCAGCATTTTCCTCATCCCCTTGCACCTTGAAAAGTCAATGTTTATTGCACACATTTTCAATCTTTATTTATTTTTTATGGGGATGAACACATCCATGTTTTTCCATATTATGTGTAAAATTGCATGATAATTTGAATGTATGCAATGTAACTGCATTATTGTGTGATTAAAAGATTATTATTGATTTTAATATCAAGAAACATACACTCATTCTGATGTAGAATAACACTGCTCCTAAAGTCAGGAAATATGTTTGCTGTAAAACTCTTGCATTCTCAATACAAATCGGATGAACTGTAATTACTGGCAGTTCACACTGAGAAATTTGTAGTTTCTATTAGGAAAAATAGTTATTATGTGATTTTCTCCTCATTTCATAGGAGAAATATAGTTTTTCCCTTCATTGTCTGTTCATCATTTAGCTTGGATGTGCTTTTTTAGCTCACCTGTCACAAAGTGACAAGGTGAGCTTTTGTGATAGCGCAGTGTCCGTCGTCCGTCCGCCCGTGCGTCCGTAAACTTTTGCTTGTGACCACTCTATAGGTCACATTTTTTGTGGGATCTTTATGAAAGTTGGTCAGAATGTTCATCTTGATGATATCTAGGTCAAGTTCGAAACTGGGTCACGTGCCCTCAAAAACTAGGTCAGTAGGTCTAAAAATAGAAAAACCTTGTGACCTCTCTAGAGGCCATATATTTCACAAGATCTTCATGAAAATTGGTCAGAATGTTCACCTTGATGATATCTAGATCAAGTTCCAAACTGGGTCACATGCCATCAAAAACTAGGTCAGTAGGTCTAAAAATAGAAAAACCTTGTGACCTCTCTAGAGGCCATATATTTCACAAGATCTTCATGAAAATTGGTCAGAATGTTCACCTTGATGATATCTAGGTCAAGTTCGAAACTGGGTCACGTGCCCTCAAAAACTAGGTCAGTAGGTCAAATAATAGAAAAACCTTGTGACCTCTCTAAAGGCCATATTTTTCATGGGATCTGTATGAAAGTTGGTAAGAATGTTCATCTTGATGATATCTAGGTCAGGTTCGAATCTGGGTCATGTGCCCTCAAAAACTAGGTCAGTAGGTCTAGAAATAGAAAAACCTTGTGACCTCTCTAGAGGCCATATATTTCATGAGATCTTCATGAAAATTGGTCAGAATGTTCACCTTGATGATATCTAGGTCAAGTTCCAAATTGGGTTACGTGCCCTCAAAAACTAGGTCAGTAGGTGAAATAATAGAAAAACCTTGTGACCTCTCTAGAGACCATATTTTTCATGAGATCTTCATGAAAGTTGGTCTGAATTTTCACCTCGATGATATCTAGATCAAGTTCGAAAGCGGGTCACGTGCCATCTAAAACTAGGTCAGTAGGTCAAATAATAGAAAAACCTTGTGACCTCTCTAAAGGCCATATTTTTCATGGGATCTGTATGAAATTTGGTCAGAATGTTCATCTTGATGATATCTAGGTCAAGTTCGAAACTGGGTCACGTGCGGTCAAAAACTAGGTCAGTCGGTCTAAAAATAGAAAAACCTTGTGACCTCTCTAGAGGCCATACTTATGAATGGATCTCCATAAAATTTGGTCAGAATGTTCACCTTGATGATATCTAGGTCAGTTTCGAAACTGGGTCATGTGCGGTCAAAAACTAGGTCAGTAGGTCTAAAAATAGAAAAACCTTGTGACCTCTCTAGAGGCCATATTTTTCATGAGATCTTCATGAAAATTGGTCAGAATGTTCACCTTGATGATATCTAGGTAAATTTCAAAACAGGGTCACGTACCTTCGAAAACTACATCAATAGGTCAAATAATAGAAAAACCTTGTGACCTCTCTAGAGACCATATCTTTCAATGGATCTTCATGAAAATTGGACAGAATTTTTATCTTGATAATATCTAGGTCAAGTTCAAAACTGGGTCACATGAGCTCAAAAACTAGGTCACTATGTCAAATAGTAGAAAAAACGATGTCATACTCAAAACTGGGTCATGTGGGAAGAGGTGAGCGATTCAGGACCATCATGGTCCTCTTGTCTTACAAACCCTTGGCCTTTATATCAGTGAAACTTCACATAACCAATTTGTATGAAGCCTCGTCTTGTGTGTGTAGGTAGATGGTGATGAGACGATTTGCAGAGTGCTTGAACAAGGGCGGTAGGTCAGAGGTCAAGGTCACAGCAAGGTCAAATCTGCCTGTCCAGCATATGTCTTGCCAAGAGCATAACTTTAAAATATTAAAAGTTTTGACTTGTAACTTGGAATACAGGTAGATTGCGATGAGACAATGTGCAGACTGCAACAATCTACATTACAACCTCTGCACCCCCCCCCCCCCCCCCCCCCCCTAAAAAAATCATTTAGTTTCTTGCCCTTTAGTATCCTGTCACTGCCATATCATGCACACACCCTTTTTAGCTCACCTGAGCCAAAGGCTCAAGGTGACCTTTTGTGACGCATCATATCCGGCGTCTGTCTGTCAAGAATTTCTTGTCTGCAGGATAGTGGATTCATATATGATTTGATTTTAACCAAACTTGCACACAACTTGTATCACCATAAGATCTCAGTCTCTTTCTTGAACCAGCTATAAACCACCATGGGTTCCAGAGTTACAGCCCCTGAAAAGGCAAAAATTGGCTACTTACCTTGTCTGCATGTCATGGTGGTTTCATTTTTGATTTGATTTTAACCAAACTTGCACACAATATGTATCACCATAAGATCTCAGATCCTTTGTTGAACCAGCCATATCCCACCATGGGCTCCAGAGTTACAGCTCCAGAAAGGGCAAATATTGGCTATTTTGGTATGTGGTTTCATTTATGATGTGATTTTAACCAAACTTGCACACAACTTGTATTACCATAAGATCTCAGTTCCTTTCTTGAACTATCCAGTTTCAGAGTTATGGCCCCTGAAAAGGCAAAAATTGGCTATTGTGGTCTTGTCTGCATAATAGTGGTTTCATTATAAGCCCGTTTGAAAAAACGGGACGTATTATGGGAACGCCCCTGGCGGGCGGGCAGGCGGCATCCACAGACTTTGTCCGGAGCATATCTTCTACATGCATGAAGGGATTTTGATGAAACTTGGCACAGTTGTTCACCATCATGAGTCAGGGCTCTCGCGAGTGGGCGACTTGAGCGAAATAGGCGCTCTAGAACTTCAAACTTCGCTCAAATCTAACCTCAAAGCGAAATGCAAGTCGCCCGATTTTCTTTGATTTCCGCACTCACTAATTAGTGCTACCCGGACTGTTGACAATTTGCACGGTGTCATATCGAGTGCCGAATACACAAACACACGCCGGGAGCATAATTTAAGCTCCGCCTACTTCAGGTACTTGCGAGATTTTCCCCGAGAAGTGTGAAAGCGAATCAAATTATCCGATACACCTCGTTGATTGTGTTCAGCCAATTAGCGTCGCGTTTACATCTTTGACACTTCGTTCTTAATTGTCAACATGTTTGAGTGCAAAAAGCAAAGTTTTTTTTAAAGAATCTGCTGATTAACCATGCGATTAATTGGAATTTGGTACACAATTATTTGTTATCTATGATAAAAGAACGACATGTAATGTATAAACTATGTTTAAATTGACTTCCATCGATGAATTTATTTGAATATGTATTTCTAGATTACTCAGTTTACTTTCAGTTTTATTCGAGTGAGATACTGACATTCCTCGGTGAATGACTCGGTGTTAATAATAAACACTTCATACAAGATATAACCAAAATTCGGCGGGTTACATTTACAGAATCGGCTTGAATTTTGAAAACGACTTTTTTCAGAATTTTTTAACGAAACAATAACCACTGTATGGGAAATGATCTAACTAAGAAAATGAATGGTCACATCAATACTTTTTATCAAGAACATTACAGCCACCTTTCAAATCACTCAACATCATTGCAGTAGGAAAAGTCTTCCCACTTCTCCCTAAAGTCTCCTCACTTCTCCCTAAATCAGCTTGAGGGAGAAGTGACTTCTCCCAAAAAATTGGACCTAGCTAGACCCCTGAATGAGACGGAGTGTCATGCGCAAAAACCAGGTCCCTAGGTCTAAGGTCAAGGTCACACTTAGAGGTCAAAGGTCAAATTCAAGAATGACTTTGTCCGGAGCATATCTTCTTCATGCATGGAGGGATTTTGATGAAAGTTGGCACAATTGTTCATCATCATGAGACGGAGTGTCATGCGCAAGAACCAGGTCCCTAGGTCTAAGGTCAAGGTCACACTTAGAGGTCAAAGGATACAAGAAAGAAAACTTTGTCCGGAGCATATCTTCTTCATGCATGGAGGGATTTTGATATAACTTGGCATAAATGTTCACCACCACGAGGCGGAGTGTCATGCGCAAGAACTAGGTCCCTAGGTCTAAGGTCAAGGTCACACTTAGAGGTCAACGGATACAAGAATGAAAACCTTGTCGGGAGCATTTCTTCTTCATGCTTAGAGGGATTTTGATATAACTTTGCACAAAAAAGATTATCTTCCCTTAGTTGTTACTATAAATAACTTATATTGTAACTTTTTTATAATTGACAGTAGGGAAAAAACAAGACCACTTTTCTGTGGTACAACATAGATGTTTCTTTCAAATTTTAGGTGTATTTTAATGTATCTCTACCTGGTAAGGAGTTTTTTTGTGGACTTAGAAAAACAAATGACTTACAATGATTACTAAACAACCACAAAATTAAAATTCCATTTGCAAATACAGGTGCTAGAGTAAAGAAATTTGCTGTGACGGGCGTATATTGTGACATTCTTGCACTCTTGTTTTTGATTTGATTTTAACCAACTTTGCACACAACTTGTGTCACCATAAGGTCTTGGTTCCTTTCTTGAACCATCCATATCCCACTACGGGTTCCAGAGTTACGGCCCCTGAAAGGACAAAAATTAGCTATTTTGGTCTTGCCTGCACAATAGTGGTTTCATTTGTGATTTGATTTTAACGAAACTTGCGCACAACTTGTACCATCATAAGATCTCGGTTCCTTTTTTGAACCAGCCTTATTTCACCATGGGTTCCAGAGTTACTGCCCCAGTGCATCCACAAACTTTGTCCAGAGCTTTTCTTCTTCATGCATGGAAGAATTTTGAAGTAACTAGGCACAAATGTTCACCATCATAAGACGCAGTGTCATGCACAAGAACCAGGTCCCTAGGTCTAAAGTCAAGGTCACACTTGGAGGTCAAATGTCAAATTGGATAATGACTTTGTCCGAGCGTTTCTTCTTCATGCATAGATGGATTTTTATGTAACTTGGCACAAATGTTCACCGCCATAGACTGAGTGTCTTGCACAAGAACCAGGTCCCTAAGTCTTAGGTTAAGGTCACACTTAGAGGCCAAACATCAGATACAAGAATGACTTTGTCCAGAGCATTTCTTCTTTATGCATGGAGGGATTTTGATGTAACTTGGCACAATTGTTCACCAGCCTGAGATGTAACTTGGCACAATTGTTCACCAGCCTGAGACGGTATATAGTACAATATGCATGTTACATTCAATTTTGAAGTGTATTTTGACCTATCTCTACCTGGTAAGGAGTTTTGTATGGACTTACATTACAGTTTTGCACACCGATCTTAACACTGACTTTCAGTGCCATGAATTTGACCTACTGTCCTACTTTCTTAATATTTTAGCATCAGTTTGACATTTGAAACACATAGCTCATATTACTTAGATGAGAGATCCAGGGTCATCATGACCCTCTTGTTAATTTTTAGCTCAACTATACGAAGTATAAGGAGAGCTTTCCTACTCGACCCGGATTGGCGTCTTTCCGCGTCCCCACCTTGGTTAAAGTTTTTTTACACTTTCTCTTTTTAGCTCACCTGTCACAGAGTGACAACGTGAGCTATTGTGACCGCTTGATGTCCATCGTCTGTGTCCGTCGTGCGTCAACAATTTCTAAAAAAATCTTCTTCTTGAAAACCACTGGGCAGAATTACACCAAACTTCACAGGAATGATCCTTGGGTGGCCCCCTTTCAAGATTGTTCAAAGAATTGAATTCAATGCAGAACTCTGGTTGCCATGGCAACTGAAAGGAAAATCTTCTCCTCAAAAACCAGAAGCCCTAGAGCTTAGATATTTGGTGTGAAGCATTGCCTAGTGGACCTCTACCAAGTTTGTTCAAATCATGACCCCAGGGTCAAAATTGACCCCGCCCCAGGGGTCACTTGATTTTACATAGGAAAATCTTCAAAAAATTTCTAAAAATAAACCAGAAAGCCTAGAGCTTAGATATTTCACATGTAGCATTGCCTGGTGGACCTCTACAAAATTTGTTCAAATCATGACCCCCGGGGTCAAAATTGACCCCGCCCCAGGGGTCACTTGATTTTACATAGGAAAATCTTAAAAAATCTTCTTTTCAAAAACCAGAAGCCCTAGAGCTTAGATATTTGACATGTAGCATTGCCTAATGGACATCTACTAAAGTTGTTCAAATCATGACCCCCCGAGGTCAAAATTGACCCCGCCCCAGGGGTCACTTGATTTTACGTAGGAAAATCTTCAAAAATTTTCTAAAAATAAACCAGAAAGCCTAGAGCTTTGATATTTCACAATGTAGCATTGCCTGGTGGACCTCTACAACATTTGTTCAAATCATGACCCCCAGGGTCAAAATTGACCCCTCCCCAGGGGTCACTTGATTTTACATAGGAAAATCTTCAAAAATTTTCTAAAAATAAACCAGAAGGCCTAGAGCTTAGATATTTGACATGTAGCATTGCCTATTGGACCTCTACAAAACTTATTCAAACCATGACCCCTGGGGTCAAAATTGACCCCGCCCCAGGGGTCACTTGATTTTACATAGGAAAATCTTCAAAAATTTTCTAAAAATAAACCAGAAGGCCTAGAGCTTAGATATTTGACATGTAGCATTGCCTATTGGACCTCTACAAAACTTATTCAAACCATGACCCCTGGGGTCAAAATTGACCCCGCCCCAGGGGTCACTTGATTTTACATAGGAAAATCTTCAAAAATTTTCTAAAAATAAACCAGAAGGCCTAGAGCTTAGATATTTGACATGTAGCATTGCGTAGTGGACCTCTACAAAATTTATTCAAATCATGACCCCCGGGGTCAAGATTGACCCCGCCCCCAGGGGTCACTTGATTTTTACATAGGAAAATCTTCAAAAATTTTCTAAAAATAAACCAGACGGCCTAGATCTTAGATATTTGACATGCAGCATTGCCTAGTAGACTTCTATAAAATTTATTCAAATCATGACCCCTGGGGTCAAATTGACCCCGCCCCATGGGGTTACTTGATCGTAGATAGAAAAATCTTCAACATTTTCTAAAAATAAACCAGAAAGCCTAGATCTTAGATATTTGACATGTAGCATTGCCTAGCGGACCTCTACAAAATTTGTTCAAATCTTGTTAAAATGTGTATGCCTATGTGCTCTATGTCAAAACTTGATCATATCATTTTGAGCAGTGGTACTCAGGTGAGCGATACAGGGCCATCATGGCCCTCTTGTTTCAACTTATCTCTGTAATTACTTGATGGATTTGATTCAAACTCGAAATACTTATTTCTCATCATCATCCTCATCATCTGACGTAAGGGCCATAACTCTGGCACCAATATATCATGAATTATCCCCCCTTTTCACTTAGATTTTCAGGTTAAAGTTTTGATGCACTTTCACTCTATCTCTGTTATTACTGAATGGATTTGATTCAAACTTAAAATAGTTGTTCAGCATCATCACCCACATCATATGACACAAGGTGCATAACTCTGGCACCATTTTTCATGAATTATTTCCCCTTTTTACTTAGAATTTCAGGTTAAAGTTTTGGTGCACTTTCACTCTACCTCTGTTATTACTGAATAGATTTGATTCAAACTTAAAATAGTTGTTTAGCATCATCACCCACATCATATGACACAAGATGCATAACTCTGGCACAATTTTTCATGAATTATTCCCCTTTTTACTTAGAATTTCAGGTTAAAGTTTTATGCACTTTCACTCTATCTCTGTTATTACTGAATGGATCTGATTCAAACTTAAACAATTGTTCAGTCATTACCCTTATCATATGACACAAGGTGCATAACTCTGGGACAAATTTTTCATGAATTATTTCCCCTTTTTACTTAGAATTTTAGGTTAAAGTTTTGATGCACTTTCACTCTGTCTCTGTTATTACTGAATGGATTTGATTCAAACTTAAAATAGTTGTTCAACATCATCACCCACACCATATGACGCAAGGTGCATAACTCTGGCACCAATTTTTCATTAATTATTCCCCCTTTTTACTTAGAATTTTAGGTCAAAGTATTGATGCACTTTCACTCTGTCTCTGTTATTACTGAATGGATTTGATTCAAACTTAAAATAGTTGTTCAACATCATCACCCACACCATATGACACAAGGTGCATAACTCTGGCACCAATATTTAATGAATTATGCCCCTTTTTGCTGAGGATATACTTAGATAGTGTTTTGATACTTTTTATCTTTACCTCTCTTATTACTTTAAGTTAATATTTTTGACATAGACTCAGGCTATTGTGCAATATCTTCATCCACAATTGGAGTCATTAAACACTCCAGTGACAGCTCTAGTTTCCTCAGATGTGCCCAGTTTCACTATCCAGCATCGAAATAGTCGAGCGTGCTGTCTCCTGTGACAGCTCTTGTTAATTGTCCTTCTCTGATATAACCATTTAAGAATACAGATCTAAATCATGAGGCAAGAAAATAAAGATTTAGAATGATGAATTTGTCATGAAGAATTTTGAAATATTCATTAAAAATACTAGAAAATAGGAATAAAGAATCAAACATTTAGCATATCAAAGTGACCATTTGTCATATAGAAAAAATTATTTACCATAAAGAACATTAACCTGATAGGCTATACATAGATTAAAGCTGTGAGCAGTAATGAAACATGCAGCACCTCTCACACCTCCCAGCACTGGTTGTTTGAAATGAAAAGCCGACCAGAAGCTGTCAAATTGTAAAACACAAGTCTCATACAATAATCTGTCTTTGACAGCTTGGGCTTGTAATATTCAGTCTCAGATATGCAGTGATGTTAACATTTGACTGAATTTACTTCAAATGAAGGTTCATCCACTGACTACAGGCAATCATATTTTTAACTTTGACTGCTGTAGACTGAACCATGTGAAAATGCATTATTTCTTGGGAACCATTTTTACTCTCAAATCACTTGTTACTTTGACCCTTCAATGATAGTTATGTACTGACCACATGCAGTCATCTTTTGAAGATAGCTAACCATAGGCCCAAGCATGTACATACTTATAAACTAGTGTGACCAAAAGTAGCCATTTTGTTAATCTTCCAAGATATAATCCATATACAATATACCATGTGCAATGTTTTATTTGACTTTTTACAGGTGTTTGAGGGTTACACAGATCCTGATGAGGTTATTGGTGATTATGAATGGGAAAAGCCTTTAACAGCAGAGGAAAAGGTAAGCAGCTAAATATGGGGGTTAATGTAGTACAATTCTTAGCTTATATTGTTAAAGTACCTGTTAATTGCACATACCATTTAATTGGAACTTTATTTACTAATAAACAGTCTAACTTGGTTTTAGTAAGAGGGGGCTAGTTCAGTTTATTATCCCCCTCAAAAGGCGGAGGGATATAGTTTTGGCATTGTCCGTCCTACTATCTATGACATTTTTGACCTAGAACTATGAAATTTAAATTGAATTTAGATCACCATAAGGTGGTATTGCACACACAATTTCATCAGGATCTCTGTAGTAACTTCAGAGTTATTTGCCTTTAATTGTTTAAAAAATCCACATATTTGTTCATCCCTTTTAACAGTTAATGGTTAACAGTCATGTGATAAATTTTTAAGAATGTGTAAAGCAGGTCTTTGTTCCTATCAACTTTGGATAATCTTGGCAGTAAAAATAGTTTACTGTTTTATTCCTTTGACAACAATTAGAAGGTTACTTTAGAAATTTTGGAGCACTGTTCTGTGTAGTCAAAGGAATATGGCCTAACTGTATGTTACATTCTATTCCTGCAGGAGAAGAAGAGGAGAGAGAAGGAGGAAGCACTTAGAATGTTGTCAGAGCTGAAAACAGTTATATCTGTGAGAGCAGTTGAAACAGAGAAAAGAGAAAAAGCTGCTATCTTGAAAATGTATCCGGGTCTCAGATTTCCAGAAAAGTCATGTGATACTGAATTGACCAGTCAGGAAGAATCTGGAAGACCATGTGCTCATGTTGCAACCAATCAAGAAACATTTGATGGGTCATGTGATCACATGTCAGATATGCCATCGGAGGAGAAAAAAGACAACATAAAAAGTGACAATGATGATGAAATAAGCAATACTAATATTGAAACAGTTTCTTCTTCCGGTGTTACTCAAATTGATAGATTGACAAATATATGCATAGATTCTGAAGACAAAAATAAGGAATTTCTTACTGAAGATAAGCATACAAGTTTAGCTGATGAATTGAAACAAAATGAAAGTAAAGAAACAGAAGGTACATCTTATTTTTCTCATAAAACTTTCGAATCATGTTATGAGAGGGATAAGCACTCAGTTATTTCAAGTCGGGGTGTTCGGAGGTTACGGAAAAGCGATATTTTAGATTTTAGTGACTCTGATTTAGAAGAATATCCTGAAGATGACAGTATTGATGAACAACATAGTGATGAGGATGAAGATGAGATGCCAAGGTTAGGGCTTCCTCTTCCTACATCATCAAAGGAGGAGGATACAGAGGAAGGTTCAGATGGAGTTACAAAATTCAGGTTACCAGTGTTAACACTTCAAGAAAGACTGGAACATTTCTCTGGTGCAAATTTAGGTTTGACTTCAGAACTTGCTGAAAAAGCAGTTGCAAAATCAAAGATCATGGGAGTTATGGAAGAGACAACATTTGGTGGTGATGTATATGGTGAATGTTCTAGTAGCAATGATGATGATGATGAATGTTATGATAATGATGTAACCAACGATGATGATGATGTTCATGGTGGAATGAAAAACTTCAAAGAAACATGACAGATATTTGGCTAAGATGATAAATATCACTAAAGTTTAATATATATGTATTATACTTCACAAATTTTGTAACTCCTTGCTTGGATTTTTGTTATTATCTCTGACAAAAATTGACATATTTCAATGAACATCAGGTACGCTATTTAACAAACACTTTGAATAAAACATAACAACAATTACAATCAGACATAAATTCATTGAGCTGTGACAGTAACAATAACAAAACTGTTAATTAAAAAGTCACAGAAAGAGAGCAGTCTGGTGTTTGCCACTATGCGTCAAGTAGTGTCATCTGCAGGTTTAAATAATTTTGTGGCTCATACCAGTTCAAAAGATAGGACACTTTTATTTACATTTTTGAGCCTAAGCAAACTTTATTTTATTTGATGTATGAAGTTTCAGTAAATCTACTTCTTAGTCGCGGAACTGAATGAAACCAAATCAAATTTTTTTCAAGTCTTTCTACATTAAAGTTAGTGAATTTTATCATGGGAATGGTATTTATGCATAGAAAGTATTTTTTGTTTAAATATCTTTGCCCTTTTATTTCTGTTTTATGAGATTATTGTAAAAATAGTAGATTATAGTGCATTTTTTTAGCTCACCTGAGCACAAAGTGCTCAAGGTGAGCTTTTGTGATCGCCCTGTGTCCATCGTCGTCCGTCCGTCGTCCGTCGTCAACAATTTGACTGTTAACACTCTAGAGGTCACAATTTTGGCCTAATCTTAATGAAACTTGGTCAGAATGTTACCCTCATAGAAATCTTGGACGAGTTCGATATTGGGATATCTGGGATCAAAAACTAGGTCACCAGGTCAGAGCAAAGGAAAAGCTTGTTAACTCTCTAGAGGTCATAATTTTGACCCAATTTTAATGAAACATGGTCAGAATATTACCCTTAATAAAATCTTGGACGAATTTTATATTGGGTCATCTGGGGTTAAAAACTAGGTCACCAGGTCAAATCAAAGGAAAAGCTTGTTAACACTCTAGAGGTCACAATTTTGGCCCAATCTTAATGAAACTTGGTCAGAATGTTACCCTCAATAAAATCTTGGATGAGTTCGGTATTGGGTCATCTGGGGTCAAAAACTAGGTCACCAGGTCAAATCAAAGGAAAAGCTTGTTAACACTGTAGAGGCCATATTTATGACTGTATCTTCATGAAACTTGGTCAGAATGCTACTCATGATGATCTTAAAGTCCAGGTTGAATCTGTATCATGTAGGGTCAAAAACTAGGTCAGCAGATCAAATCAAAGGAAAAGCTAGTTAACATTCTAGAGGCCACATTTATGACCATATCTTAATGAAACTTGGTCAGAATGTAAATCTTGATGATCTATAGGTCATGTTCAAATCTGGGTCAGGTGGGGTCAAAAACTGTATCTTCATGAAACTCAGTCAGAATGTTAATCTTGATGATCTTTAGGTCAAGTTCGAATCTGGGTCATGTGGGGTCAAAAACTAGGTCACCGGGTCAAATCAAAGGAAAAGCTTGTTAACACTCTAGAGGCCACATTTATGACTGTATCTTCATGAAACTTAGTCAGAATGTTTTTCTTGATGATCTTTAGGTCAAGTTCGAACCTGAGTCATATGGGGTCAAAAACTAGGTCACCAGATCAAATCAAAGGAAAAGTTAGTTAACACTTTAGAGGCCACATTTATGACCATATCTTAATGAAACTATCTTGATGATCTTTAGGTCAATAGGTCAGGTGAGTGATACAGGGCCTTCATGGCCCTCTTGTTATTACTTTTCAGAATTACATAACCTGTCAATATTTATCATTAATAAAACAAACACGAAATTATTTTCTTATAAATTTTATATAAATGTACCATACTTCTACTTGAACATATCATATAGTTTTTTATAGCCCACTTGCAGAGAGCGAAGACATAGTTGTCCGAATGGCTGTTTGGTGTATGTGCGTTAGTGCATGCCTCTCCAGATTTTTTTGTTTGGACAATAACTTTGATGGAGCAATCTTGTTTATGTTTGGCATGAATGTTTACCTCCATGTCATGGAGTGTCATGCACAAACCCGAGGTTCCTATCTCAAAGGTCAAGGTCACACATGAGACGAAGTGTCACATGCAAACCCCAGGTTCAAAGGTCAAGGTCACACATAGGAGTCAAAGGTCATTTTAGAGCTTGTCCAGGCTGTATCTTTGCCATGCATAAAGCAATCTTTTTTTTTTTAGCTTACCTGAGCCAAAGGCTCTGGGCGAGCTATTGTGATCATCCAAAACCACAGGTCTTAGGGCTTTGATATGTGGTATGTAGCTTCATCTAGTGGTCCTCTACCAAGATTGTTCAAATTAAACCCCCTAGGGTCAAATATGGCCCCGTCCTGGGGGTCACATGGTTTAGATAGACTTGTACAGGGAAAAACGTTTAAAAATAATCTTTTCTTAAACCATATGGCCCAGAGCTGAGATATTTAGTATGTGTTATGCTCTAGTAGTTCTCTACCAAGATTGTTCAAATCATGACCCTGGGGTCAATATAGGGCACGCCCGGGTGGTCCCTTGTTTTATATAGACTTACTTGTTTTTGAAGCAGTGGCAAAGAAATTTGGATCACAAGCATAATGTTTGTATACAGATTTCAATATTCATTGGATTGTCTTAACCATGACCTACTGACCTACTTTCTTGTTTTTGAATGTACAGCATAGAAATTTGGACCACGTTAATAACTTTTGATACTGATTTCAATACTCGCCTTTTAATATTCTTAACCCTAAACTACTGACTACTTTCTTGTTTTTGAAGCTACAGCAAAGAAATTTGGACCACCAGTTTAATTTTTGAACAGATTTCAATAGTTGTATTGAATAATCTTTGCCATGACCTACTCACCTAGTTTTATTAGTGAAGCTTAAAGGTCCATTACTAAGGGAAAGTGAGTTGGCAATTTTTTTCATAGCCAGTGCATAGACTTCTGCAAGACACTAAATAATGAAGATTGGCAGGTCAAAATTTACAGAAGGTCTTTGGAACTCAAAGAAATGTATGTGTATTATGTTGAAATTTCAATGAATCGACAGAATGACCCCCCCAGGTCTTTTTAACTTTCTTCATACTTCATAGAAAAATAATTGTACATATACTGCGATTTATTTCGAATTTCTACATACCAACTTTCATTTTCCAATAAAATGAAATAGTTTCTGTGCTTTTTAAAAGAAATTAAAATGTTCACTTTCCTTAGTATTGGACCTTTAAGCAAAGAAGTTTGTTTAAGTAAGCAACTAAACTCAGGTGAGCGATATTCTTGTTTCATTTGGCATAAATATTTGCCTCAATGAGACGGAGTGTCTCACACAGCTCCCAGACCCCTATGGCGAGCTTTTAGGATTGTTGGATGTGTTTTCCGTCCATATGTTATCCACAAATTCTTTACAGAACATCTCTCCTAAACTACTGTTCAGTCAAACTTAACAATACTGTTTCTTTGATAAACCCCTTTCTGATTCCTTCAAATCTAGGTCATCTGTGCAGAAGTCTGGGTGCTTTGGCAACCAAAACCAAAACAAAAAAAATATTCTTTGAAACTGATGGCGCAATTTTGAATGCTTTCATGGTGCCTTCTACCAGATTCCCTTGGATCATTCTGTTTTACTAAAAACACATGGCTGTTAGGGGGCAGGTTTAGCTTTCCCTATAGGACTATATGTAAAACTTTGAATATTCTCCTCAAAAACTGCTGGCTTGATTTGAAAATACTTTCACAGAAATTTTCAACCTGCTTCCAAATTCCTTGAAATAATTCTTTTTTGTTAAAAAACATGGCCATCAGCAGACAGGGCTTGTGTATGGCTGTACTGAAAACTTGGAAAGTCTCTTCCTTTGAAACTGCTGTCTCAATTCTGAAATGTAGAAATGTTCCTTGGGTGACCCTCTACCATGTTTTTCTAATAATTCTTTTTCATTGAAAAAAAAAACAAACTGATCACCAGTAGGCTAGGCTACATAGCTATATGGAAACTTTTGAAAACCCACTCCTCAGAAGCCAATGGATCGTTTGGGAAATACTTTCACGGAAGTATTTCTTGGGAGACCCTCTACCAAAACCTTTGAATTACACTTTTTCATCAAAGAGCATGACCCCCAGGGTGCAGGGCTAGTTATCCCAAATATAGAAAACTGAAAATCTCCTGTGAAACTGCTGACTCGATTTGAAAATAATTTCACAGCAGTTGTCCTCGGATGATGTTCTACTTGATTTCTTTAAATCTTTTTGTTTTGTAAAAATACATTACCACCAGGGGGTGTGGCTAGCTTTCTGGATGACTTTAAAAATCTTCTCTTTAACCATCAAAACAATTTAACAGCAGTGCTCCATCGGAAGTTTCAGCAGGATGTCATGATTGATTACCATAAAGGTGTTCTTGCTTGATTCAGTTTTCATTTTTGAAAATATGAGCAATATAAACATTAGAGTTTATGTAAACATGAAATTAATAAGTTTGTATATATTACTTATAGCATGCATCAAACTACAGTAGTACATACAGCATGTCATGATGTGTAGCTAAACACAGTATAAAATGACTGTGTATTACAACTAAAAAACTGGAAGATTTTTAGCTCCACTATTCAGAGAATAGGGGGGCTATTCTACTCGCCCTGGCGTTTGTGTCGGCGTGAGCTTTCTTGGTTAAAGTTTTTCGGCAACCTTGGTTTTTCTGTCATATCTTTGTTTCTATTGCTTATATCTTTCTGTAATTTCACATAAACATTGTCCAGCATAAAAACAAATTATATGCAGGGGCTGAGCCCATTATACCCAAGGTCAAGGTCACCAAGGTGTTATACTTAGGTTATTTTTAAGGTTAAAGTTTTTTGGCAACCTTTGTTTTTGTATCATATCTTTGTTACTATTGCTTATATCTTACTGTAAGTTCACATAAACATTGTCCAGTATACAAACAAAGTATGTGCAGGGGCTGGGCCCATTATACCAAAGGTCAAGGTCACCAAGGTGTTATACTTAGGTTATTTTTAAGGTTAAAGTTTTTCGGCAACCTTTATTTTTATGCCCCCAGCATCTACTGATGCAGGAGGCATATAGTGATTGTCCTGTCTGTCCGTCCGTCCGTTCGTCTTTACGAGGTTAACCAAATGGGACCGTTTCGTCTAGCATCAATACCCCTTACTAGAATGACTTGATACTAATGCAGATGTAACCTGTGACCATTCCTCATCTTCAAACATCACCTGACCTCAGTTTGACCTTGACCTTGACCTCGTTTTGGACTTAGGTGCAAAATCTATCGACAAGGATGTCACTGGGGGCATCAAGCGTTTATTGAACGCAGCTCCTTGTTCTGTCATATCTTTGTTACTATTGCTTATATCTTACTGTAAGTTCACATGAACATTGTTCAGCATACAAACAAAGTATGTGCAGGGGCTGGGCCCATTATGCCCAAGGTCAAGGTCACAAAGTTGTTCTACTTAGAATTATCCAGAAGTTAAATCACTACCCCTATGTCTCAAAGTAACAGCTGGACACCATTACCATAGCCAGACACAATTTTTAACCGAGGCAGTGTAGAGGTGTCTGGGGTGTATTCTCTTGGAAAAAGATTGTGGTATATGTACAGATTTCCTGTGTTTTCAAGTTATTATGTCCGCCCCCCCCCCCCCTCACCACCCACCGGGGACATATTGTTTTAGGCTTGTCCGTCCATCCATCACACTTCATTTCATATCAGTACTAGATAACCATTTGACATAGAACCTTCAAACTTCATAGGATAGTAGAGCTTATTGAGTAGATGACCCCTGTTGTTTTTGGGGTCACTCCATCAAAGGTCAAGGTCACAGGGGCCTGAGCATGGAAATCCATTTGAGAACCACTTGATCCAGAATGTTGAAACTTCATAGGATGATAGAACTTATAGAGTAGGTGACCCCTATTGATTTTGGGTCACTCGATCAAAGGTCAAGGTCACAGGGACCAGAACATGGAAAACCGTTTCCAATCCATAACTTGAGAACCACTAGGACCAGAATGTTGAAACTTCTTGGGTTGATTGGACATGCCGAGTAGATGATCCCTATTGCAGCCAACCATCAGTGTCTCTTGGACTTTTGCTCCTGTCCCCTATTGACTTCCTAGTGGTAGGCGCCCGCTTCGAGTGCAGGAGGCCATGGGTATAATCCCTGGCCGCGTCATACCAAAGACGTAAAAATGGTACTAAATGAGATGAGACAGACTTAGTAGTAGCTTCCTCGTTTGGCGCTCAGCATTAAGAGGATAGTGCTAGGACTGTTTAGCTCGGTGTCAGTATGTGACTGGGTGGGCCGGATAGCATGTCACGTGTCTACGGCGTGATATTCCAGTCGGAGGCAGCACTATAAAGTTGGGCATTGTGCTTACTGCTACATGTAGACACCGTTGTTTATATGACTGAAACATTGTTGAAAAAGAAGTTAAACACACACGCGCGCACACGCAAACACACACGCACACACACACACACATTGTCCGGGAGATCCCAAAATTCAAATTATCAATTTGCGTATTTTTGGTAAAAGAACATAACGACCGATTGTCAGTCTTTCTTGTCCTAGTTTTAAGTAGTCTTAGAGCTCTGCAGCTTCATCACAAAACAAGATCCAACAGGCAAACTGACAGCTGGAATATGGAATTAACGTTTGTCGCATAGCTCAAGACATGAAACTTAAATTGGTATTACCTATGTGTTACCACCTTTACAAGTTCTGTTCATTGCTAATCACGAGAAAAAACACTTTTGATTTTGTTTTCTATTTGATAGTCACTATTTTCTGATAGGAGATAGGTAACATGCAGTACGTCTTCTAGTTGTTTTGGAAAACGAAGCGTATCATGCTGTATCACTGGTCTAGAAATGAGAAAATGATTTAAAGTGACCAGTCTTTGTTGTGTTTTCGCTTGAATTATCCCTGAACCGTTGTCTTCCTACAATTTGTGGTCTTCGTGGCAATATATCTATTTGTGAAGCTACTTTCACAGATCTATCAAATATCGTTTCAAAACGATTTAGGAAATGCTAATAAGGTTATTGGCTTTTTTTCGTTGCCCGCAAATAACTGGAAGCAGTTAAGTTATCCGATCCACAAATAGAAAAAAAATATGCCTGGTGACCCAATGTTTTGTTCGGAATCATTTATAAGAGTTGTCTGCTGAACAATAATTTGTAAATAAGATGACCATAAATAATATGCACAAATCACTAGTCATTTTTTTTCGAAATGATCAATCTTACACTGTAATTACTGGACTTCTGTTGAAGTATCATTGAAAACTATAAAGTAAACAACATGTAATTTATATTTTCTTTTTTTCAGTAGACTTTCAGGTGATACCAATATTAAATGATATTACCAGGCACCAATATTTGATATATTCTAATAGCACTGCTATATAGAACTTACTTATTTATTGACTGAATATATTAACTGAACCGGCGACTCGTCCTTTATTTCTCTTAGCAAGTTAGCGCGCCGTATATACGCTAATAGTGAATTGAAAGTGTGCTGACTTTGATAAACTAGGACCCGAGAGAGTAGGGAGTGTGTGCCTTTTTGAAGCACTTTTAAATTAGATATGACGTTTCTGTTTTCCCCTTCACTCTCATAGGTCAGACATTGCGTATGCAGTAAATCTGCGATCATTGTGGTTTCTTTTAGTTGGATATAAGAGGTATCTTATATTTAATTTTGAAGTATAAAACTGACCTATCAGAAGTCAACAAAGATCTACTGTTAGTGGGTGACTTTTTTTCTTCTTTGGAAATTATAAACGAGGCAGCTGCCACGATGTGAAAGTGTGGCTACCGGCCTGGTGAAGGACGCACGACTGTACCTGTGTCGACTGCATGGATCTTAATATACCACGTATTGGGTTTCCAACAGCGTAATGTGGTGATGTGGCATTGAACTTGGTTATTGAAACGAAGGTATTATTTACAAATCTTTTGTTTGAAGTATCATTTCTTCGTCTTCCATTCAACAAATACTACAGTTTATCATTAGATTTTTATTTCTCTAAAATAACATACATACAAGACAAAGGTACAAGATACAGGCATATAACCTGTGTACAAACACAAATATATATAATTGGTCCGTTCCATCAGAAAACCTGTATTAGTTACATGATAAAACTATTACCGGTACATAATAAAATAAAATAAAATAAAAAGTTTAAAATACCGGAAAATTCCTGTTTTTCTTTTGTTCATGCAGAAAATAGTATATTGTAATTCATTTATCTTGGGCAAATCCAACTGTACAATATTTCATTTAAAAAAGCATTTGTGTTGTCATGGCAACCGAAATTCTATTCACAGAGGTGTATAGATAAAAGGGCCGTGATGAAACCAAAATACACGGTTAAAATTATTTTTCAGTAAAATCGATTTAAACTGTTTCTAAATATTCAACTATATGATGTTAAGTTAGAAATAAACATAATTTATCGCATAAATGACACGAGGGGTGGGGCCTCTTTTCAACACAGGGGCATAATTTGAACAATCTTGTTAGAGGTTCACTACACAATGCTTCATACCATATATCAAAGGCATAGCCTTAAACTTTCAGTCAAGAAGATTTTTAAAGACGTTTCCTATATAAGTCTATGTAAAACTTGGGACCCATGGGGCAGGTCCTCTTTTCACCCAGGGACATAATTTGAATAATCTTGGTAGAGGACCACTAGGCAATGCAATATACCAAATATCAAAAGCCTAGGCCGTGCAGTTTCAGACAAGAAGATTTTTAAAGTTTTTTTCTATATAAGTCTATGTAAAACTTGAGACCCCCGGGGCAGGGCCTCTTTTCACCCCAGGGTAATAATTTGAATAATCTTGGTAGAGGACCACAAGACAATGCTGCATACCAAATATCAAAGACCTAGGTCTTGTGGTTTCAGACAAGAATATTTTTATAGTTTTTCCTATATAAGTCTATGTAAAACTTGGGACCCCCGGGGCGGGGCCTCTTTTCACCACAGGGTCATAATTTGGGCATTTTCATAGACTTGTGGTTTTGGACAAGAAGATTTTTAAAGTTTTTCCTTTCGGTTGACATGGCAACCAGAGTGCTGCATAGATTTCAAATCTTTGGGCAATTTTGAAAGGGGGGGGGGCACCCAAGGATCATTCTGGCGAAGTTTGGTGTAAATCTGCCCATTGGTTTTGAAGTTTTTTAGAAATTGTTGACACACGACGGACGACGGACATCGAGCGGTCACAAAAGCTCACATTGAGCTTTTGGCTCAGGTGAGCTAAAATACACGCCATGCATGACGACGTCATACTGCTTTTATAACATTCTTAACGTTACGTCTCTAAATGCCTTCGGTGACTTATTCAAAAACACTGTAAGTCTTGAAAGAGTGAAGACAGGCCTAATTTCTGAAAAATTTCAGATTTAAATAGTAAAAGAATGCTCTTCGTGAATATTGTTATCTCAATTTTGGTTTGTTTTTTTGTCACTAACACAGGTTTTGTCATAGAACGGTCCGTATATATACTAACCCGCCATTTGTTATTTTGCCAGTATCTTACAAAGTACAATCTTGAAATTTAATACTAAGTATACTATTAGAACATTATGTTGCCGATGGCATTTCAAAATTTCAACAAAATCAAACTGTGACATCATATAAATCTACTCATTTTACTTCAACCCATTTTTGAACAAAAATATACTAAAACATCTAGAATTTACAACCTAACGATAAACGTTATGAGGGAGGAACATTGCAACAAAAACAAAATAACGTCATCGTACCCTATCTTACCCTTGCAGACAAGAACATATTACAGTGATCTGTAAAAAAATTAATGATAATGAGAAACGAGTATTAATATCCAAAAACGCAGCCTCCTCAAATCGAAACTCGAAGCACGTGGACGTGCACACGACAACAAACATATAAAGCAAACATAGGAAGACAAAACGAACAAATAAAGAAACACATGGAACTGTCAGTTAGGAGTAGGTATTGATGGATCTTTCACAAATTTAAGATAAAACTGTAGTATGCTAACTGGGCAGAAGTTACTATAACGGTGTGTCCGGCGCCAGTTTCAAATTTCGGGGAAAAATAGATGTCTCATCTGAGTATTTGTTTACTAATGCAGATAAAGAGTTAATTTTACAATTTAAAATTTGACTTATTAACCTGATTGTTGACGAAATTATCATTCACTGGCTTAAAGTGTGTTTTACACTGTCATTTGGGTCTCGCAGTCTGATCATGATCTGCACTGTTCGCTATTCAGCCAGTATATTTTTGGTAAGCACCCATTTTAACAGTTAATGGTACTGCCCAAATTGGAAGATGGACAAGTATATTATAGAAATTTAGCAGAGTAAGGGTTAATGACCATAGACTCATCACCTCTACTCCGGGCAACATTTACAAAGAAAAGGCTATTAAATTACTACATCCTTGTTTAATCACCCACTGTCAATATGATCGAGGTTGGCAAATTTTCGTTTCCTCTTTTTCTTAAACATGTACAACAGTGCCTTTTTTTTCTTTTTTTTTTTTTTACATATAAAGCACTGTAGTCCATATTAACAATAATGACCATTATTTGTATCTGTGATATGTTGCCTATAATTCTAACATAAGAATGGCTGTTCAGAGACTAAAATAAAGAAATAAATAATACTACGGGTTTTACTGCAGACCAAATATCTATTATGGTGGCTGATTTCTGCCATTTCGCGTTTTCGCCCCGCGACCCCGCCGAGCGAAAACACGAGAATTTACAAGTTAAAATGGCGGGGGCGCGGGGCGAAAACTCGTTATTTAGCGGGGACGCGGAGCGAAAACACGATAATTAGCGGGGTCGCGGGGCGAGAGTTTGTAACTGGTATGTCGGGGGCGCGTGGCGAAAACACGATAATTAGCGCTGCTTAAACGCAGAGTTTTCGCACCGCGCCCCCGACATTCCAGTTCCTAAATCTCTCCCCTCGACCCCGCATATTATCGTGTTTTCGCTTCGCGACCCTGCTAAATAGCGAGTTTTCGCCCCACGACCCCGCCGAGCGAAAACACGAAAATTAACAAGATAAAATGGCGGGGACGCCAGGCGAAATCTCGCTATTTAGCGGGGGCGCGAAGCGAAAACACGATAATTAGCGGGGGAGCGGGGCGAGATTTAGTAACTAGAATGTCGGGGCGCGGTGCGAAAACTCGACGTTTAAGCAGCGCTAATTATCGTGTTTTCGTCTCGCGCCTCCGACATACCAGTTACTAAATCTCGCCCCGCGACCCCGCTTAACAGCGAGTTTTCGCTCCGCGCCCACGCTAAATAGCGAGTTTTCGCCCCGCGCCCCCGCCATTTTAACTTGTTAATTCTCGTGTTTTCGCTCGGTGGGGTCGCGGGGCGAAAACGCGAAATGGCAGAAATCAGCCACCATAATCTTTAGATTTACATCCACTTACTATTGATTTTTCTTCGTATAGTAAACGATCGAAAAATTGTGCTGTTTTCGATATCTTTCCAATTTTTGTGGTTTTGAACTTGTGAAAATTTGCGAAGTAACATATAGGATCTTTATTTATGGCGAAGGATTATTTTATATCTTTTTGTCTCTTTTAAAGATATGTTTGACAACCTAAATTTCAGTCTATAAATTGGTTAAATCTGAACGCCGAGCAAATTAGGGTAGATTGCCTGTGGCCAGTAAATGTGTTGAGTGGATGACACCTCTGTTTTAAGAGTCAGTAGGTTAAATGTCAAGATCATATTTTCGTTGAGTATAATTTGACGTATGACAGTCAACGGTTTGATTACCTGCGGCCAGCCGATGACACCTATTCTTTAAGGGGTCATTAGTTCAAAGACCAATATTGAATTGGCCTTGGGGCTGAAAATGGGTGTCGATTAAAAACCGTAGAATGTTGGGCTTATAGTAGTCGCATGGGGTGGCTGCACGCAGTCCCTTATTTTCATTGCAAACGTACTAAATAGTGAACGTTTTACCTCGGTTCCCTTTGAGATAACGGTAGAAATAAGTGATAAGCTGCTGAAACAATGCACTGATATGTAACACACATCTTTAATCATCTGCATTATTTATTACAATGTCTCCAGGGGTCAGTAAACTAGAAACAAACAACAAACAGGAGCTGAAACAATGCAGAGCATCAGAACACTGATCAAACTATCATAACAAATAAACTTTTGGAACAACCTTCATTCAAGTAAAAAAAGAAGACGTTTTATAGTGATTATTCATTTATTATGAAAAAAGTGTCTTTATTTCAGGGACTTTACATCTACCGGTTCAATTGAGACATCTTAATCTTTTACAGGTCGGTTGAAAGTGACAATCCCTGATTGATACAGTCACAAGAAATGTAGCGTTTAGAGGTATATGTTTGGAGACCAAAATAAACAAATTATAGGGCACAGTTCCCTTTTACTGCCAGAGGGTACATTGGGTAAGTTGGTGGCCAAGTGGTGAATGTTCACAAACCGACCCCAGTAGAGAAGCAGCACCAAATACTTCGTTTCAGCAAGATGCCGATGCTGAAGACGAGCCTTACCCACCAACATTTTCTATAAAGGTCGATAAGCAGCAAGTTGCAAGTATTAAAACTTGGTGGGAAGAATTTAAAACCAGAGAGAATTACCATATCATTGATAACAACTGTCCGACAGTTGTGTATAAAGCACTGAAACAGCCTTTTCCGAGTCTTGATCGGTTTCAGGATAAGATTCAGGTGTGGGTGCCAAGAGCAGTTCAATTAATTGCACAAGATCTTGCTGCTGAGAAAGAATTTTCTGATACATCTGTTAATACGGCTGTTACAGCCGCTAATGATGAGGCTAGAGAAATAGCATCAAATGGTGGAGTTGAAAGTAAATACCTTACAATAGAAAAAGTTGGAAAAGTAATTGACAAAGCAAGAAAATTGTTAAACAAACTGATGACGGAGACCAGAACTCTACGATAAGCAAAAAAGCTGGAGATGAAAAAGAAAGTTCTAAAGCATGTAAAGAGGGTGGCAAGAAAAAGGAAAGCTCAAAAAACGTCACCGAAGTTGCTGAAACTGTAATATATGAACCGTAAAGTGCAAATTAATAAAATGACAAAAAAGACGATTATTTGTAAGAAGCACTGCTATCCATGTTTATGAGTTTTAGGAATTCTAACTTGCAATTAGGTTGATGAATTAAATGAATTGAAGGATATTTTATTTGTAAGCATGTAATATAGGAAATTGCATATTTGAATGCAAAACTCTTTTATAAACTAGCAAACGTGTATAATGTAATACTGGTCTATATTCAATTCAGTTCAAGAGAGATAAAACTTTAATGATACATACTAGTAGTTAGTACATCTTGGGCAGTGTATATTAAGAACGGCAGGAAACGTTTCAGTACTTAGACTTTTGTAAAAATCCAAGTTCATATACAAGTCTTTGAGGGAAAAACTCAGACATTTCAACAAAAACAAACGTTCCAGCCTCCGAGCTTTAAAAAATCAGAAGTTTATCTAAACAAGTCCGTGGAAAAACAACCACATAGAAGAAACCAACATATTGGGCTTTACTCCAGTGATTTTAAAGAAAAAACTTGGAAAAGGTTGAGACAATTTACCCTGAAAAGTCTCGGAAAATGTTTCATTACTCCGAGCTTTGAAGAATTGTCCAAGGTTTTTTAAAAGTCTACGTAAAGTTTCCTATCCTACAATTTTCCGCATTTTTTGTTCTTTTGCCGTTATTTTGTTGTTCCAATACTCTGGGTTGTTTTTCACCTGAGGAAAATCAAGCAAAGTCGTGGGAAATGTACGCAAGGGCAAAGGGTTTGGTCACTTTTCCCGGTGTGCATACAATGGAAGTTGATCAGAATCTTGTCATGAACTGTTTGCCTGTTCACACAAATGCTCGTAGTGTGGCTCTTTACCAGTACACTAAAGATAGTTTTAATTCGCAAAAAAATATGGCCGCCAGAGGGCGTGGTCACTTTGTCTTATACGCATAAATGGTGGAAAAGTTTTAACTTAAAAGCTTGCTTGAACATGTTTGGTAGAAGGTCGCGCAAAGAAAATATCTGTAATGTTTATACATGTGGGAAAAAGTGATTGCACCCTGTTGTGGCCGTATTTTTTTTTTTACCTAACCAGAATGATTTGATCAAACTTGGTACTACATAGTTTTACTGTAGACTCTGTTCGATTAGCGATAGTGTTTTATTATGGTGCACTGTTACCCCATATACACATGTGTGAAGTTCATTTATCAACACCACTATACGCGTCGTGTTCATCACCATCTTCATCAGCAGAGCAGCATAATCACCATCATCATTGTCGTCATCGCTAATAGACATCACCAAACATTAGATTAATTATCAAAATTTTATTTGCAAAATGTTTGCTAGCATAGTCCCGGCAGACATGCACTTTACTGCCTCATGTCATGTATTTTCGGGCGTGCATTTCTTTCCGAACTTGCATATCTTGGGACATGTAGCTTTCCACAAAGCTCTGATAATTATGCCCTGCATACTTCGAGTTTACATGTACATCTTGACTGATTTTTATCCATTACTTTGGACTCTTTTGCAGGATATATAAGACAAAATGTTGTTGTTGTTTTTTCAAAAGCCCGTTCGGGTAAAAAAAAAACTTGAGAAAACGATTCAGAGATGACGCAAAGAAAATTATGCCAAATATTGGATTAAAACTACTTATGGACATTGTAAAGCATGCACACAGACGGCAGTGTGGGTCATGGCAACAGGTTTACTGTTTTCTTTAATCTTTAAACCAGAACACGTGATTATCAAATTTATACACCAAATGTGTAACGTAATCATCTAAACTAACAAAAGTGAGCCATAAAGCCATCGTCAAAGTCATCCTAGTTATGAAACATATCATCATCATCATTATGTGAAACATAACACCATCATCATAATTATGTGAAACATAACATCATTATCATAATCATCACATGTGAAACATAACTTCATCATAATCACCATCACGTGTGAAACATAAAATCAACATCATCATAACCATCATGTAAAACATAACATCATCATCATTATGTGAAACATAACATCATCATCATAATCATCATCATTATGTGAAACATAATATCATCATCATCATCGTTATGTGAATAACATCATCATCATCATCATCACCGTGTGAACATTATATCATTATCATCATCATAACATCATACTACTACTACAACTACTACTGCTGCTACTACTACTACTACTACTACTACTACTAGTAGTAGTAGTAGCACTACTACTTCTGTTACTGCTACTACTGCTGCTGCTACTACTACTACAGCTCCTACTACTACTACTACTACTGCTACTACTACTTCTACTACAGCTCATACTACTGCTAGTACTGCTGCTACTGCTAGTACTGCTGCTTCTGCTTCTACTACTGCTGCTTCTACTACTACAGCTCCTACTACTGCTGCTGCTACTACTACTACTACTTCTACTACAGCTCATACTACTGCTAGTACTGCTGCTACTGCTAGTACTGCTGCTACTGCTACTACTACTTCTACTACAGCTCATACTACTGCTAGTACTGCTGCTACTGCTAGTACTGCTGCTGCTACTACTACTACTACTGCTCTACTGCTGCTACTGCTACTGCTTCTGCTACTACTACTGCTGCTTCTGCTTCTGCTACTACTACTGCTGCTACTGCTACTACTACTGATCTACTGCTGCTACTACTACTGCTGCTACTGCTACTACTACTGATCTACTGCTGCTACTACTACTGCTGCTTCTGCTACTACTTCTGCTGCTTCTGCTACTACTACTGATCTACTGCTGCTACTACTACTTCTGCTGCTACTGCTACTACTACTGCTGCTGCTGCTCCTACTACTGTTGCTCCTACAACTCCTACTTCTGCTACAACTTCTGCTACTGCTGCTGCTGCTGTTAGCATTACTATTACGACAACGACGACGACGACGATGATTATGATGATGATTACAAATATGTTTGATACTGACCATGTAAGCTACATACGTTAAGACGACAGACCTATCTGAAAAGCATATGTGTATATCCAACGTATACAGCTTACGTCAAGGTCGTAGCGCACATTACGCAGAGTACGCACGTGCGTAATGTAAAAAATCCAGGTATGTTTGTTTGAAATATTGACCTTTATATGTCCAAAGTGTCCTAGAATTATATGCCACAGAATGCACCATTATCCAAAATGTCCCGGTAAGCCTTTTACCTGTTAAAACTTTCGAAATATTGACCTTTTAAGTGTCCGAAGTCCCCTTGAATTATATGTCACAAAATGCGTCAGAATGCACAATTTTTTTTTATCTAACTCTCCAAAAGTTTCCGGGGAGCCTCCCCCCCCCCCCGCCTCCTCCGACCCGCACCAGCAGGAGGTGAAATAACCCTCCCCACACTCTGCAACTCACAGAGACTTGCTTCTTAAAGTCAAATCATTTATTTGAAATAGAATCTTATATAGATTTTATACGAACTGCTCTTTCAAAATAACGATATAAAATAGAATGCCCAGAGAAGACTGAGCGTGTAAATTTTGTAGTTTAATATTTATAGTATTAGTAAGCCGGACTTACAAAGGCTTATGAAAACCATACCTAAAGCCATGCTATTGTAGATGTCCGACTCTAAATAAACTTGACAGAATTATAAGTTATCTTGATATATATATCTCGGAAAAAAAATTTAGGCAGAATATTGATAAGTATGTTTATATCTAATGCTGGTATTTGTAAACTATTGTTTTCATATTACTAGTATAGCTTAATCTTATCGTTTTATAAACCTTCGATCATTATGTATGAATATCTCTATTGCACTATGTAGAGGTTTTAATAACTCATCTAAGTTGAACACTTAAATTTAAGTTTGATAAGTAGAATATAGACATGGAAATAAAACAACAACAAAATCTCTGCACCTAGATATATAGCTGAAGAAAGTGATTTTTTTACATTTCTATCATTACTATTATCAATATCATCATCATCATCATCACCATCATCATCGAACATTGTCGTGCCATGTGTAATAGATTTTTCATTTGTGTTGTACATCAATTTGTCAATTTAAAAATGGTTGCAGCAGTCAAATACCAAAACAGGCATCAAATCAAATTTTGGAACAATAAAATATCTTATGACTGTAAGATTTTTTTGAAACAGCGCATAAACCATGTAAACAGTGCACAATTTGTTACGCTGTATAGAGAGCTGTCTTTTTTTTAATTACAAAAATGTACTTAAAATAAACACTTCTAAACATTTTATGGTAGTTATATTTTGGTTTTGCCATAAATCTGCAAAACGTTAGTTGAACTGCCCAGTTTTGGCTATGATGGGAAATAGAATTAGTGTTCAATATCTTTATGTGTATTTTTTGTAATAAAATAAGTTGAAACCGTCCTGCCTTTTTACAGAGATGTGACTAATCACATATTTGCATTTTGCACTATTTTTATCGAAAGTATTGACGTACAGGCACTTAGCGCTATTGTCGACAACAGTTATTCAGCGGAATCAATGGTCGTCGTGCTAAATGCAAGGTCTGATAATTATGCCCTGCATACTTCGAGTTTGCATGTATGTCTTGACTGATTTTTATCCATTACTTTGGACTCTTTTGCAGGATCTATAACACAAAGTGTTTTTTTTTTCTTCAAAAGCCCGTTCGGGTAAACAAAACTTGAGAAAACGATTCAGAGACGGCGCAAAGGAAATAATGTCAAATATCGAAATAAAACTACTTAACAAACGATCAATAAATCTTAAAAACATATGGCGGATTTTGGATTCGAACCCATGCTTTATAAAATGATGACAATGACATCATTTTATGGTAACCCCGTTTTTGGAAAAACGGACGTGTTATGTGACGGCGCGTGCGTCTGTCCATCTGCCTGTCCGTCCGACATAATTCGTACCTAGGTGGAAAAACGGACGTATTATGTGACGGCGCGTGCGTATGTCTGTCTGCCTGTCCGTCCGACATAATTCGTAATTAGGTGGAAAAACGGACGTGTTATGTGACGGCGCGTGCGTCTGTCCGTCTGCCTGTCCGTCCGACATAATTCGTACCTAGGTTGAAAAACAGACGTATCACGTGATGGCGCGTGCGTCTGTCCATCTGCCTGTCCGTCCGACATAATTCGTACTATGAGCATAATTTATAACCATTCAATGTATTAACTTTAAACTTGGCATTAAGGTAAGAGACGATGGGAAGATGTGTAGAGCGCATGTACCAGGTTGTTGGATCAAAAAGTCAAAGGTTAAGGTCACAAATGGAGCTCAAAAGTCAGATTTGTCCCTCATAATCCGCTTTAACTTAATGATCATTCAAGGTATAGACGTTAAACTTGCCATATCGGTAGGGTAAGACAATTTGCATAGCGTATAAACTGGGTTGGTAGGTCAAATGTCAAGGTCACAAATCGAGTTCTGATCTAGAAGTTTGAGGTAAATTATCCCACTTTTTTTAGCTCTCGTTTTTCTACATCATCACTGCGTTTTTTTTTGGTTTTTTTTGTTTTTTTTTTTTTGTTTTTGTTTTTTGTTGTGTTTTTTTTTTTCGTTTACAATTTGTGTGGCCATTTTTATTTAAATCTATATTTTTCAGTTCAACAATTCGCTCACCTATAGTTGTTTTACTACAGCGTGTTTTGGTAATGTGTTGATTTATTTTCATTTATAAAACGTTTTTACGTCACGAGTAGTAGTATTGATTTCAAAGTTTTGAATGTACTTTCATTTACCTTTGTCAAAATATCGATTTCAAATTAGTTTTTGTTTTTAAAATTATATGCATTAGTCTGTTCAAAATATTAACTCCCAGTATGACTATAAATCGAGTAAGTTCATTTTTTTTAATGTTTTGATACATTTAACGTCCTATATTATAGATGTTGAAATCAATATGTGCATTTAGCACTTTTTTAGCGAGTATTACAAAGAAAAAACGGCGTAAGCGATATGTGACAACAGTTATCTCCAAATCAAGGGTCTCGGCAAAGAAGTTATAATTTAAGTCAACTTTAGGCAAAGACCATCATTTTGACCTTTTGCGTCTATGACAAAGTTTTGGTTTTTTTTCAAAAGGTTCTGGAAAAACATAGATAACCACTGAAAAATACACATTATTTCGAAAAAAAACTTAACAACAATAATAAATCTTAATATGGCGGAGTATACCTGTTTATAAAATGATTACAAGGATATAACACCCGTTGGAAAAATACTACGTAAATGACGCCCCGTTCGCACATGGTACGCGAAACATTCCAATGGTGAAAACACATGGCCCGCATTAGTTGTCTGGTCTGCGCCACACGGAGCATAATTCATACATTCTGAAACTTTCGACGATGTTGGATTGTGCACCACGATGAAACCAGTTTGATTGTAGAAGGTTAGAGATCACAATGTATAAATAGATTGGTTATTTTCAGGTATAGACTTAAATCATGTAGGCGTGGATTGAGCACCATGTATAGCGTGAACTGGGGGCTAGTACCGTTAACACAATCGTCTGCTAGGTTTGCGTATTGGTGGTCCGCCATAGTATAAAGCGCGTTTTTTTTGTATTTTTTATTGTGTTTTATTTTCAATATTGTTGGTTTATTTTATGTAAATCTATATTTTTCAATATAAAAAACAAATTCGTTTCATTTTACCAACTTTGTATTATCGTAGGACCTAAATATTCTTATACACGTTTTGGGTAATGTTTTGGATTATATTATTACCTTTAAAAGTTTAAAGTCAGAAAAAGTTTCAAATTGAATGACTTTAATTACCATTTCAAACGATTCAAATTAGTTTTTCATTTTTTTAAAAATCATATAATTAGTCTTTGTCAAAGATAACAATTGTTACCCAAATACAATTTTAGTTATTTTCCTTAAGAAATGTGTATCGAAAAAATAAAGGGCTATATTTCAACATAAGAAAAATAGTCAAGCTTGATTGCACTTTCCATGCAGGCCAAGCATTTTTGTGACAGGATAATCTATTTTCTATTGTTAAAATCAAGGTTGCCGCTAAAGTAACAATGATAAACGAGAAAACAATACATTCATATTTTGACAATTAAAAAATGGCAACAGAAAATATTTGGGAGATAAATTTTAGTTTTGCATGCTTTGTTGGCAAATAAAATACGGTTTAGAGTTCAGATACGTAGTAATCTAACCACGAAGGCCGAATGCCCGAGTGATTAATTACGACGCATCTGAACAAATAAACGTGTTTTATTTGCCAACAAAGCACGCAAAACTAAAATTTATTTCCATTCTACTACGTTCGAATTACACCAGTAAGGGATACTAATCTGTAATAGGCGTAAATGGACGGAGTAAACCGGAATAGCCAAAAGTATTTCATTTTGCGAAACGTGTTTAAATCGAAAAGACAATACACGGTAAAATCCTTGTTTGTTTACATAAAAGAAAATCTTAGAAAGTGTTAGAGTTCTATATAAATCAGTCGCCAATAAACGATGTACATTTAGTTGGGATTTCGGAAGCGGCTTAATCATACTACATGTACTCATTTGCAAATACAGCGACTTACGGTGAGGGATTCGGTTTTGAGGAAGGAAAAGAAGCATAGATCAATGAGAAAATTAAAATTTGCTTATGCCTTTCAGTTGCTCCAACAATGGGTAAGGGTGGAGGATCCGGGTGGGGTCTCGGAAGAGGCTCGGGGATGTACAGAGGGAAAAATGATCGTATTGCAGTTCCAGCCATGCCGCTACCGATGGCGATTTTCTGTTGTGTTCTGAACTTTCTTATTCCAGGACTAGGTATGCCTTTCTAAACGTCTCGTACAATTAATTATTTTTGAATATATGAATCTGAGTATACCAGTGGGTGTGAAAAAACAACAGAAATTAGAGTTTTAGCCGGCGTAATGTATCGAACTCGAACCCTAGATCCCAATGTTTGTCCGCACACAGTAAAAACGTCCCAGCAGGGTTTGAGTTACAATTACATATACATAAATTGCATATAGCCTGCATGTGACAATTTTGACTTATTAAAAAGTGCCGTTTAACTGATTTGAGCTAGTAAAACATAAATCATTATTAGCATTTGTCATCTTCGGCTAGTTAGACATGAAGACGAGTTCATAATTTATAAAAAATGAATTATTATAATTATACAATATTTGCAAGCACAGTGTCAATATCGTCCCCTTACCAAAATCTAGGTCGGCATATTTAAAAGCAAACCATTTCAAACACTGGAATCGCATTTTGTTAAAAAAAAGAGAGAGAGAAAAAAAGAGAATAAAGCACGATACAATTTCTGCATGAACAAACTTCTATATGTGTTTCAGGTACCGCTATTGCTGGTCTGAGTATGTTCTGTTGTGCAAGAAATGAAGCTATGGATGCCCTGGACAAGTTCTTCGGTTGTTGTGTTAACGCTGGTATTGGGTGTCTTCAAATGTTGACAGCTCTTTTCTGTTTAATAGGCTGGGTGTGGAGCTGCGTTTGGGGATATTACTTTATTTTTAGCAGTTGTAAGTTGAGGACTTGATCGAAGAACTGTTTGATGTTATGTTTCAATTAGTATCCCTGTTTAGGTGTACGTTGATAGATACTGTTATGAAACTAAAAGTTAAACCTACAAAATGCATTGACTGATATGGCAGATATAATTATGCGTAATTAGAAAACACAGATGTCTACTAGTATTCTGTTTTCTTTCTCTTTCCATCCACTTATAACCATCTCCCTTTTGCTTCTGTCCTAAATTATCGCTTTTACAACCTACTGTCAAAGGGAGGCCTCCGTGACTGAGTGGTTAAGGTCACTGACTTCGAATCACTCGCCCCTCAACTATGTGGGTTCGAGCCTTGCTTCGGGCGTAGAATACATGAGATGATGCCAATTATTTAAAATCATGCTCAGTTAAGTAATCTTTTCACCTTTATTTTAGTAAGGTCATTTTATTTCAGCCGAGTATTACAGCAACAATAAGCCAAAAGACAGAGATGGTGAACCGGAAGCTGTTATTGTCCATCAAGGAGGCCAGACTGGTATTGTTGTTACTCAGCCACCATCACTGCTAAGTCATTTGCAGCAGGGAAACAGCCAAACCGGAACACAAGCGATTATACTACAACCCATGACGACTACATTGCCTCCTGCATATCCAGGAACCGATGCAGCTTTTAATAATACTATCTATCCAACTAAATAGACACGTCTAAAACTGGACATAACTGCATGTCTGATATAATTTTAAAATAACACAAATATACCTGCTTTTAAAAACCAATGCGACGGATTTCTCTTATTAAAGTTTGCCATTATATTCACTTTATACATGATATATTAGAAGAGCCAGTAACGACATACACTACTACTGTGTCCAACTAAACCTGCTACTTGATAAACTCTGGAGCTGGAACTTCAGTACAAACAAAAAATACTGTGAATGTGACTGTTTTTCTTGCCATTGTAACAAAAGTTCAGAACTTCATCTCAATGGCTTAATACTGAGTGTGGTTGACAAAGAAATATAGAAAGGCAAAATAAGTTTGTACAAAACGGGTAGTGGAATGTGAAGCATTTAAAGACCTGTGCATTAAGAATTTGTGGAGATGACAGAAACTATAAGCCATGGCTTCATATTAAAGCCTTCAATTAAAGGCAATCTCTATTAAATACTTCTTGAATTACATTATCAATTTACTCCATTCTAGTACATTATTTCAAATCGTATTTTTGTAGTTTTGTAACCTTAAACTTGACTATGTACATGTGTTATTGTTATACCACCATTGCTGTCGTATTGTCATACTAAATATTACATAAATAAGCATGTCCTCATTCAAGGATGCCGCTTTTTTTGTTTCGTTTTAGCATCTTTACCAGTGGGTTTGTTTTCGTGTTTTTTCTTTGGTAGGATAGGACTGATTGCAGGATGAACACCTATGTATAATACTCCGAAATTCTTCTACTATCAATAAAACTGTGACAATAAAATGGTCCCGGGTGAGCTCAAGTTATCAATAGTTTTTATGGTATACAGCCGTGCTGTAGTGTCACTGATCGCAAGAATGAGGGACGACGAATGTAAGAAAAGAAGTGCAACCAGTCTTCGCATTTGTTGATAAGGAGCGTCTTCTGTGTCTTGCACAATCCTCTCGACTTAACGATGGAAACTATAATTACGCGTACAAACAAACAATAACTTAACAATAAGTGTGATTACACTACTGAGTCTCAATTTTTTGTTTTTGGAATATTCAGTCTGTATATTCGTGAGGAAATAACCCACGATTCTAAACGTAGGTATCTTGTAGTATCGTAGTATATATGAAAGATAAGAAAAACCGAAAAGTTTCGTAGGTGAAAAACTTTGGAATAAAAGAACAATTTGAAAAGAAAACTGCTACTTTATATTGATTTTTAGAAATTCTGTGAGGACTGAAGCTTTTAAGTAATGAAAACCAGTGTCAGAATACATATAGTGACAATATTGAAGTACCAATTGATGCAGGAAATAATGTAATAAACACCCCAATACCAACATTTTTCATTTCACTTTTATATATACAATGTACCTGAAACCGGGGTCATAAATTGATGTCCCATTTTCTACTAAAGTACTGGGAGAGAAATTCAAAATATAAAGGCATTTCTTTAACAAAATGGGCATAACTTGCAAAATACAAACCCAGTTGAATTACTTTTCGAAAACATTTCGTACACAATAATCACCAACGTAATTAACACAATTAAAATCAAAATATAACAACAGAGGTAAAGTGGAACACTGGAATGTTTATAACTTTAATGCTACTTTAGCCCTTCCTCAGGGATACATTATAAAAATACTCAAAATTCTTACTGGAGAACTTTGAAAAAGTACTATATTGATTTTAAAACAGTTGCTAACAGCTTTATAAGATTTAAAGATTTGTCTTGTCCGCTGTTGGAATAAATAAATTCAATTTCGCAATTATTGTATTAAATTGGTTTAAACAACTCGAATTACTCAGTTAATTAAACACGGGTTTAATTCATTTTCAACAGACATGTAGCTGGTATTACGAAATGCACATGTACACTTTATTACTTTTAATGTTAAAAAATAGTTCAAAATGTACTCAATGCAACAACGTTAATATCGATCTATTGACTATTGTTATTGCCGGGTATAACAAGTGAGATCACGATATTGATTTGTGTAAACCTTTAAATAGAACAAGTATATTTGTGTTTTAAACGTTTCATGCGATGTTTTTGCGTCTACATTAACCTATTTTGGATTATCCACTTAAGAAGTAAGAAGGTAAGAAATCGGATGTAATTCCGCTGTTGTTCATAAAATGAATTTGAAAACACGTTATGAATTAGATGTGCTAGTATACTAGTGGTAAATATATCAAAATCTCGATACAAAGGCACAGGACGGGTGATGGGGAAGGAACCGCCCCAGCTTTGTGTTAAAGGGGATAAGGCAACGTATGCTTTGCCTCCAGCCTACAGCTCACTCCCGCTCACAAAACTTTAGACAGGGGGAAATGTAAACAACAACAGCAACAAAAGTATAAGGCTGCTTTAAATGTGGATTGATGTGAATAGTAATTAATGTAGAGAACGTTTTTTTGTTATGGCTTTTTGCTTAATTTTCAGATAGAATTATGAAAGTGTGTCCATTTTTTCCTTCTTCGAAACGCCCCTGCGCCTTCATCTCGTGATGTAGCAAATTAAGCCTTGTGACTGTTTAGGATGCGCATTCGTGACCCCAGTAGGTTCGAACCCGTGACCTCAGGGGTGAGCATTGTTCTGAGCTATATCTATATAGGTGTCTCATCATTCTGACTCAGAGAGACTGAACTCAAAATGTGATAGTTAGTGGAGTATCACATGCATGTATCCTAGAATAAATTGTATTGTAAACATTGTTACTTCATCACTTACAGAGGTACTAGACAATGGGCCGAGGCGAAGGATCTGGCTGGGGGTCAGGCTGGGGATTTGGAATGGGATCAGGCCGCTACAAAGGAAAGACCGAAAGAGTTATATTCCCGGCAATGCCTATTCCTTTGGCGATTATATGCTGTGTTTTAAACTTTCTTATACCTGGTCTAGGTGAGTTTTTATTTATTTGAATCAGTTTAAGTAGATTGTAATATAAGCTTAGAAGTTATTGGGTATCCTCATCCATAATCTTTCAGAAAACCCTGTAGTAATATAACGATAACGAAGTATAAGATCGTGGCATTAGCAGAGATCGAACCCGCTACCTTTGAGTTGTACAGTCGATCCCAACATATACTCGCACATACTAGGCAGCATTAAATATTCGTTAACAAGTTTGTAATGAGTTAGATAGAAAAATCTTATGTATTGTTTTTCGGCGACGCCGTCTAAATTCGTTTTCGTTACCTATGCCACGTGACTTCAGTTTACAAATCAAACTACTTGATAACGCATTATAGATAATTTATCAAAATGGAAGACTTGTGCAACACTCTTCCTGATTGGACGAGAGTGTCAATTTCTTTCAATCTGTTGATTGTGCTACCCTGGTTGAAATGTAGACAAAGCGTTTATCCTAAACGACGCTAACATGTATTGTAACTATGTTATGTTTGCTCAATTATCGAAATAAATCTATCTAAATCTATCTATCTAGCTGTTCACAGTTTTAAAGCTAACTTTGGCTCAGTATATTTAGCAAGAATATTGATATATCTCAAAATGATAAGTAAGTTTAATAAATATGATAAAACCCTGTTCAAATACCAACATATATCAAATTAAAGAAAGAGCTGAATACGGTCTGCGTATCACATGAATAAGGATGTGATAAGAGTCTTTTTATGTAGAGAAGTGCCTTTTAAAAGATTTTCCTTGTTACAATTGTCGTCTGTATATGAAAAGGTTTCTTGCTTTTGTGACTTATTCAGATTGCACATTAAAATGAGTACTTGTTTGCTTTGATATATTTGTTATAAATTATTTAACTGATTTATTATATATGAATATTTTTCTTTAGTATGGTATGCAAATATTGAACTCAGTTGAAATCTGTTTCATTATATATATGCTATATAATGACTGAACCTCATTACACTGAAATGAAGGTACGCTGTTTTGCTTGACCTTCACTTTTTCATAGGTGTGACGTCATTGTCCAAAGATTCATGAATAGCGAATATGCATTTGTTAAAGCGGGATCAGTTGGCCTATTTTAGAAATAAATAAAAATAATAAATAAAAAAAATCCTTTAATTGATTTTTTCTCATGTATTCTAATCAAACTTGATTTGTAGCATCTTTATTAGACCAGCAACCAACTTTGTTCAGCTGGGACATTTGACCCCTTTTAGGGGCTGCTAGAGCTAAAACTAGAAATTCCTTTATACAGCGTCTCATGAACAGCTTGGTGGATCTTTGTCATAATTGGTCTGGAGCATCATTATAAGGTCCTCCTCCAAATTTTATATAGGAACTTGGGCCCTATTAGGGACCACTATAGCTAAAAGTAGATATGCCTTTCTTCGCATTAACCACTAAAATGTAATGGATTTTTATCAAACTCGATGTGTAACAATATCGTAAGGTCTCCTGCTATTTTGTTACAAATGGGGATAGCTATAGGGACCAATTTAGCTAAAAATATAAACACGTTTAATGATCTCTTCTAATGAACCGCTTCATGAATCTTCATCAAACTACTGCTGTAATTATTTGTCTAAGGATAAACGAAACAAAATTGCAACCCTACGAAACCTTTGCGAACAAATCAAAGAGAACCATTTAAATTGTTAAAGTGCGGTGTTTAGTTTTGCAATTTGAAAAATGTTAGATGAAAGATGAATGCTAGATGAAAAATTCATAAACTTCTTTCCTTATTACAAATCGCCGACCATCATTTTTAAAGATATTTCTTGTTACCATTAACAAGAGGCATGTCACCAGATGAAGAATACAAATAACATTTCAAATAAAATGTATTCTTTAACCACGTGTACATTCTGTTGCCTAGAAATTAAATTCCTTTCATACTTACCTCAACAGGGAGAGCGCAGATCTACAGATCGCTGGGTCGTGAGTTCGATCCCTGGGCGCGGCGTATATTCTCTGTAACGATTTGATAAGGACATTGTGTCTGAAGGAAGACTGGTTAGGCTAACTGCCCGCCGTTACAATTATAACTGAAATACTGTTGAAAAACAGCGTTAAACACACACACAAAAAAAAACAAACACAATCCTTTCATACCACCACATATACATGCCGCTAAGGATTAGTTTGTTCACAGTACGTTATTTTATATCATGTCCTATGTGTGTGTGTGCGTGCGTGCGTGTGTGTCATATCTTGGACTCAGAGATAGTAAAAATGTAAAGTGTATATATATCTACCAACAGTTCATATATATAGTACTTGTAGGGACTAAAACAATTGTCCATACTAAAGTAGTCTGCCTATATTTAAGATACCCTACCTTGCATACTTGTATGACCTACCAGGGAGCTACTTCAGATTTCAAACTGTCCATGTATGGTATGGTTACATGTTCTAGTCGTACAGGCTCGAAGACCTTCATAGTGCGGTAAAAATGTGAAATTTATGCCGTGTTTTAGAGACAAACTTAAATTTGGATTGATACTGTACTTGAACATAACCCTGTATCCGCCTAAAATTAAAAAAAAACGCAAAATGCCCATAGTATTTTTTTAGTTTTTATAAAATGACACAATTAATTACATTAACCGGTTTGTTGAAATTTTAATATTTATGAACAACATATTTCTACATCTGTGAGAAATTTCATAACATCATAGGTGCATTGTAAATAAATAGGAATGATACTGCCAAATATCGTGGAGACGTTGGAATCGATGGGCATGGGTGTAGCAGGAGCTAAACTTTACCTTCGCAGAACACGGTTGAGAGTTATATAGCGGATACTCCCTCGAAAAGATGCTGTAATTTGCTACTGTTTCATAAGATAAAGTGTGCCAACTGTTGTTTGTCTTTCTGTCATTACAGGGACGGCAATTGCCGGTGTGAGCGTTTTTTGCTGTGCACGAAACGAAGACATGGACACGTCAGCAAGGACGTTGAGTTGTTTTTCCAGCTGCGGGATTGGCTTTCTCCAGTTGGTGACTACAGTGCTATTGTTTATTGGATGGTTTTGGAGTTGTTTCTGGGGAGTAACGTTTCTTATGATGAGTTGTAAGTTAGAAATGTTGTGTAGCAGAAAAAAAAACTTGCAGATCAGATATATGATTGATAGAGAAAAAAATGGCATAAACAGAGCTTTTCGATTTTGAGTAAATGTTATCAAAACTTTATATATCGACAGTCTCCGTCTATTTTGTACGATAATTGTCACTGTTTCATACTTAGTATACCAGCATATAACTGAGAATTTTTTTTATCAACATGTTAACATTTTCCTTTCATCACGTTTAAAAGCTAAAATTTAGAAGATTGGTTTAAGTGTGCTAACTAAACATAATCGATTTTGAAATTAGATCCAGGTACTTGTCTGATTTAAGTCCCATCTTCATGATCTGTGAAGAAGAGGATTTTTTTTTCGAATTAAAATGGTATATAACCTTCAAATGCTAAAGAAGGACTGTGCCAAAGAAATCATGGAAATCTACTTATCCAACCAACCAACGGCAGAAAAGTGGTACTGAAAATATGGCATTACATTATGGTATTAAGATATGGTGTTAAAATAAATATATAAGGACTGGATTTTTTCATTAAGTCATGCAGGAAGCTCATACAAACCCGACACTGGTTACTCATACGGGCACCTCCTTCAAATGTAAAAAAAAATAATTGTATTAGTCATATTTGAATATGACTGTGTATGGTTGTATGGTATAGTAGATTCACTAATATCTTTGAAGAAACATTAAATAGTTGCACCTACTATTCACGACCTCTTATCCTTAGTCTTATCCTGTTTTAAGCGGAGGGGCTGTATAATTATGCCGGAACACCCAATCGCTGGTTTCATAGTTCAATAACTTTTTCCCGTTGCTGGAACACGGATTCTGGCTCTGTTCTCAGTTACTTAATAAGAAGCCGTTGATACCTTCGTTATTTCCGGGTATTATTGTAAATTATAAATGTGGTGGTGTAAGGGAAAAGAATCCAGAGTAGTGCCACATTGTCATATCTGGTCATGAGTTTGTCCGCTCCATAACTTTTACTAATGCGCGAACTGCTAAACTAATTTGGAAGTGTCACATATTGGCCGGTGCAAACGAAAATTCAGATTTCATTTTGCTTTAGAACAATGCGTATACATTTTATTAGCTTATTTTGCAGGATCCCTGAACTTTCTCTTTCAGTCGAGTACTACCATAACAACAATGTAGACGAATTTGACAGAGGAACGGCGGTAACAACTACCGTACCGACCACACATGTTATATACCAGAACGGCGCAACTAACCCATCTGCCGTGATCATGCAACCTTCTTTCTTACCTTACCGGCTTGCTCAGCCGGATACCCCGATCGGTACTCAGCCTGAGTCAAATGTCATGTCACAGCAGCCAGTACCCCCACCGTATCCTGGAGTGAGCGGAACAGTAACTGCTCCGCCGCCGTACGATGCCATGGTATATCAGTCTGGTTCAGCATTTCCCAATCCGCCTCCTTTACAGAACCCAGACGGCAGTGAACAGAAAGTAGGATTGTAAAGAGAAGGCTTACGGGAGAATATTAAATTATGATCTGTGATATTGTCTTATTTTCTGTGCACATAGAAGGACCTGTGACGGATTCAAACAAAAAGTCTTTGGTATGATTCTTTTCAACGGTTACTGGAATTAGTGTGTTAAAATACTTGAAATGTAGCTTTGATCAGTTTCATTTGATCACGATCTAATAAGCATATTTATCTTACAATGGATATATGATGATATAAAAATTGTCCTGCGAGTAATGCGAATTCAAAGAAAAATATAAAAACAGGGAAAATTGACAAAAATTGTCATATAATAACATATGTAGCAAAACCACAATGAATGAGTTTAATCGTACTTTTTTGATAAATCATTTATTTGTCACATATTAGCCACGCCTGTTGAGTAACTAGCATCTATGTACTTGTGACAGTCCTTTTCACGAAGCAAACAAAGCTGGAACTTAAGAATAAGTAGAGTCATGTTAACAATACAGCAATTCTTAAAAAACCTGAGCCGAAAACGTGTTAAATAGATTTAAACTCGCAGTCATCTAAGCCATGTTTGAGTTGTGATCGAAAAAGGTTCTATTTTGTATAACACACAACTTTTTTAATTTTTTTGAAATACTGAAAAAGTAGAAACTAAATATTTCTTGAAGTAATATAGATCTGTAGTCAAAGCTTTTGAAAACACAATTAAGCTTGACTAGTTAACTTTACATGAAATCCTTTAAGCATTGGAGAACTGTGATTTTGCATTTTCGTTGACCTTTTTATGCCTCCGAAGGGAGGCATATTAGTTTTCAACTGTCCGTTCGTTCGTTCGTTCGTTCGTCACAACATTAACTTTTTGCATGAAGGCACTTTACTCGCGAACCACTGCACCAAGGACCTTCAAACTTCACATGCTGATAGTACTTATTGAGTACACCATTCCTACTGACTTTGGGGTAACCAAGTCAAAGGTCAAGGTCACAGGGGCCATCGTTAATTTTTTGCATGAAGGCACTTTACTCGTGAACGACTGCATCCAGGACCTTCAAACTTCATATACTGATAGTACTTATTAAGTACACCATCTCTACTGACTTTGGGGTCACCAGGTCAAAGGTCAAGGTCACAGGGGCCAACGTTAACTTTTTGCATGAAGGCACTTTACTCGCGAACCACTTCACTTGGGACCTTCAAACTCCGCATGCTGATAGTACTTATTGAGTACACCACTCCTACTGACTTTGGGGTCACCAGGTCAAAGGTCAAGGTCACAGGGGCCAACGTTAACTTTTTGCATGAAGGCACTTTTTACTCGCGAACCACTTCACCCGGAACCTTCAAACTTCACGTGCTGATAGCACTTACTGAGTATACCACCCCTACTGACTTTGGAATCACCAAGTCAAAGGTCAAGGTCACAGGGGCCAACGTTAACTTTTTGCATGAAGGCACTTTACTCGCGAACCACTGCACCCGGGACCTTCAAACTTCACTTGCTGATAGTACTTATTGAGTATATCACTTCTACTGACTTTGGGGTTACCAGGTCAAAGGTCAAGGTCATAGGGAACCACTTCATCTGGGACCTTCAAACTTCACATGCTGCTAGTACTTATTGAGTACACTACCTCTACTGACTTTGGGGTCACCAAGTCAAAGGTCAATGTCACAGGGGCCAACGTTAACTTTTTGCATGAAGGCACTTTACTTGCTAACCACTGCACCCAGGACCTTCAAACTTCACATGCTGATAGTACTTACTGAGTACACCACCCCTACTGACTTTGAGGTCACCAGGTCAAAGGTCACGGCCACAGGGGCCAACGTTAACTTTTTGCATGAAGGCACTTTACTCGCGAACCACTTCACCCAGGACCTTCAAACTTCACATGCTGATAGTACTTACTGAGTACACCATCCCTACTGACTTTGGGGTAACCAGGTCAAAGATGAAGGTGCTGCGGGGGCATTTGTCACCATTAGTGACAGCTCTTGTTTATTTTATTATCTGTAACCCTGTTCTGCTTACAGATGCATTTATGTTATTTTTTATCAAAGTTTGATATTGTTCATTACATAGAAATCACATTTTTTCATATTGTTAATGATTGTTTGAAAGAAATAAAAAATATCTTTATTTTTCGAGTTTATTCGTCGAGTATACCGGTTGACAAGGTGGATTATTTTCACAAGAACTTTCCATCACAAGTCATAAAGCACAATGGCTTCTTGTTTATGAGCTCACACGAGTACTTATAAGTTTATTATAAGTGAGGTCAGTTTTGAAAGCAGGGAATTGAGGCGTGGAAGTTGAGAGCAATTTAATTTATATAAAATTTACCCAAACAAAGTTTTGGACAGATCGTAGCACTGTACGTGGCAAATTGTTTTTCGAAACACTATTATATCCACTTAAAGGTTACATGATCAATTGCCAACAGACTTACACAAACAAATTATAACACTTCTACTGGCTCTCCCGATTAGCTCAATAGGGAAAATGCACATACTACGATCCGCAGGGTCGTGAGTTCGATCCCCTGGCTAGTGACGCATTCGTCTTCCACCTCTGGTTGGTAGTTAACCGTGGAGAACAGGTAATTGCTAACACAGAATCTATCGTTTAGGTTAACTGTCCGCCGTTACGAGGCCCTGCAAAATTTCTGTCATTAATGGGCTTTCGTAGTTTCACCCTTCATTGCACTTGGATGGTGTGTCCAATAGCTAACGATATCCATTTATTTCGTGCAAATTGCTTTTTAAATGACCGAGTTATTTCAAATAGAAATACATGCAGTTATATACACTGACCGATTTACTTGTAACTTTGAAAACGGAATGACGAGAATCCGTAGCTATATTAAATGCCACATTAGGTTTGATATAGATTCAAAGAATTGTATGGTATATATGGACCTCATGTCATTTCAATGCGCACAGTTTTTTTTATGTGGGTTAAAACTTTTAAAGCTGGGAAATTATCTGTCGAAGATGATACCCGTTCTGGTAGGCCTAAAACCTTTGTTACCAGGGCAAACATCGCTGCTATTAAAGGTGGTCGAACAGGATGCGCAATTATCGGCGAAAGATATAGCTAATTGTACTGGCATATCAGAAGGCAGCGTGCAAAAAGGTTTGCGCTAGGTGGGTCATCCAACTCATTTGCTCACTGAGGAGCGAAAGAAACAACGCCTTAAATGTTCCGTGGAACTTCTAAAAACATGTAAAGGCTGTGATAGTCGAGTTATTTCTAACTTGATAACAGGTGACGAAACCTGGGTGCACATGTTTGAGCCACAGAGAAGGGCTGATAATAAGCAATGGAAGCGAAAAGATAAAAAATGCCCCTGTATTGCCAAGAGAACCATAAGTTCCAAAAAAAAATGTGTACGCAATTTTCTTTAATTCTAGTGGGCCAGTCGTTCAAGTGTATTCAGTGTCCATCTGGTCATACAGTCGCCGGAAGATTCTACAAGAACTCTGTACTGAAGAAAGTGAGAGTTTTACAGCAAGAAACGTCCAAGCAAAGGATTGCCATGACTCCACCTTTTACACGACGAGGTTCTTAAGTCTTTTTTTTTTTTTTGCTTCTGAAGGTGGAGGTTGTAAACCATTCGCCTTATTCACCTGACCTGAGTCTCTGAGACTTTTTTTTTATTTCCAATGCTTAAGAACTTGAATGCTCCTTGGAAAGAAATATAAGTCCAGAAAATACCTTGGCAGCGCCATTTAAGTGTGTCCAATAGGTACCAAAAGATGATTGTTCATCTGCTTCTCGCGGTTGGGTAAAAAGGTTACAAAAATGTGTTTCGATAAAGGGAGAATACTTTAAAGGTTTGTAATAATAAAAATTGATAAAACGTTGCACTCAAGAAACCCGAACCCAATGACAGAACTTTTTGCAGGACCCTTGTACATATGTAAACTGTAATACTGTCGAAAAAACGGCGTTAAACCAAAAACGAACAAAAAAGAAACTGCTTCTTCTTATACTGATGAAAAAAGGTTTAACGAACATAACACTAGGATGAGGATGATAAGAAACTGAAAATATCAGCCAATAACAATTGGATTGATGGTGTCATACCTAACAAACAAATATTGGTAGCATCACACCTAATATTTATTTTCACATTTATCTTATTTTTACGAACGCCGGATACGGAGGCAGCTTTCCCGATAATTTGGTAGCTCTACGTTTAAGAAGCTTTTCCCTGAGATTATTCAAGGTATAGCCTTTAATCTACTATTTTTATAGGGGCACAACGTGGTAAGTCTTTTAGGACAGTAAAAAAACTGGCTCGTAAGTTTTAATATCTAGATCTAAGGCACAGACACTTGGGGGTCAGAACCTGTCCCCCCTCCCAATCCGCCCCTGCCAACCTTCAACCTATATATTTTTGCTTTTTAAATCAAACTGAGCACATGTCTCGATCATACAACAACTTGTTACCATTTCAATATGTTTAAAAAATCTCCCATATGCTATCAATGCTCAGAAAAACCGTAGCATCTTAATGCTTCCCTTCTCGTTATAAAACTGATACTTCCACTCCGTCTTCCCACAATAGAAAACAGAAGAAAAAGAGCCATTTTTTTATAAATAACTATTTTTCAAATAGAAATTTTGTACTTTTATAATTTTAGTACAAAATTTATCCACATAAGTGCAAAACTACAAAGTATGAAGATTTTAATGGTCCTTTTAAAAATAAAATTCATCATGATCTTAATGCTTTCCTGATCAATAGTATACTGATGGTTGATGACAGTATGTTATTAATCTGGTTTTTTTTTTTTTTTCATCTACAACTTTAATATATTTTTATATGAATTATTTAATGTCTTTTTTTTTTTGCTACTTCTAATCATTAATGGGAGAAGTACGGATGCAATCAAATACCGATTTGTTAACAAAAGAAACTTCTCATGCATTTGGAAAATTGTGACAAATTGAAAGAAAGGGCTAATACAATATGATTAGAACACAATGGAGGAAACAGAATCGTTAAAATGCTGGCAAATAATGACGACTTGTCAGTTTATCATAAAATAACGTTTTCTCTTTATGGTCTATAATTTTAGTCACTTGATAAAAATTTGCTTGTAGGATCTATTTATACATTGTATTAAATAATTACGGGAAATATGTTTTGAGGACACGGCACATAAGCTTAGTTTCAACCAGTGTCTCTTACGATTTGCGGGAAACCACAGAATCTTCTTTGGTCGGGCTTCGAACTGACAAATTTGGAATCATGGATAGATCGTTTTAGTGATTAAGCCACAAGTTTTTTTTGAGACTTGGGTGCAAGGAATATCCCTGAAATTCGAGAGGAACAGTGGTTTCACAAATTTAGTCATAATTGTAATTCTTTCTGACATGTGCAACTCTTCCTGAATTCTACAAAATTCAATAAAATTAATTAAAATGTAGGACAGTACCAATATACAATTAAGAATAATTTCACACCTAATCATGTGTAAGCGTTATAGACCTTAATAGGGTAAATTGCTAATCTCTATTGTCAAGTGTATAGTTATATCCGGTGGGGTCTTTATAATGTGACCTTCGGTTCAGCGCAGGGCTCCGGAAATTTTGATAACTCAATCGGTCCGAAACGAAAATCCTGACATCGGCGCTACCCCACCCACCGCATTCCCAATATTACATATTTTGTAAAACGTGATAGGGTAAAGAAATAAGCATGTCATGCATTAAAACTGAGTTACCAGTCACCGCGCGTTACCATACAATGAAGACAGTTATTCGGTGTTATGTGTGATCGTTACTTTGTTTAAATTTCGATGTTTTTCCGAGATAATACGAGGCATTGACACCGTGTGCGTAACTAGTCTAAAAGCCAACGCACGTGACTTCGATACCGTATACACGGCAGATACTTTGTGATGTTTCCTCATTCTTTGACGGAATTCTATAAAATACAATGCGTCAAAGTGAGTTACACGACACATATTCTCTGCTAAACAGCCTCAGTATTTAAAGAATACTCACTGCGGACCGAATGTGTACGTTATTTGAACGCTGAGATCGAATTTCCCGCATGTATAGTACCAAAACGTCACGCGGGTTGGCCACGGATATTTCATTTCACTTACGTTGTACTTCAATAAGCAACTACATTTTATAAAGTTATATGTTCTCTTCTGATGTAAACAAAATTTCATTTTGAAACGTTTTTTAAAAGACCGATTTGATAAACAGTGCCACTCGGTTTTCTTTATCATTCATGGTTGCCCGTCCATTTTTTTCTTTTTTGTACAGTCGGGTTGCAAAGACGATTTTCTGCATTTGTTTCAACTGGAGCCCCAACAAATGAATCATGTAATTTTTTCAAATCAAGTAATTATAAAAATTATTTTTATCGGTTTTCAGTGTTATGTCTCATTAAATCAAAGACCTATAATGTACAATTATAGCTCTTTGATTAAATGCAGCGACCATTTGTTTGTTACCGTGATCAAACATAGCCTTTTGAAATAAACCATCCGTCGGATTCTAAATAAAAGAAGTGGATCCCCGTCGAAATGATTTGGATCCAGTCAGAAACGTTAGGAAACCAGTCAAAAATGTTTAATACACTGCAGTCGGCTGTCTGCAAACATTAAAGGATGTGCCGCGCGAGCACTGATTGCGTCACACGCTAATTACGGACCGATTATCAAAGTGACAATCAGACCGATTGACACGTTTATTGATTATCTGAAGGTGCGACCAACAATTTCCTACTTGGCAGGTGATCGTGTATTGAGATATCAGACCGAAATTTATACTTTTCTCCATTTTTACGGGACCGATTTTTTTCGTATTTTCACTTAACGAATCGGTCTGAAAAGTCAAAAATCGGTCCAAAACCGACAAACCGGCAAATTTCCGAAGCCCTGGTTCAGCGTATTCAATAACCATACTTTAATTTAATTTAAATAGGGTATTATCTGCTGTTAGTGTTATTTTTATCAAGTTACCTATTTTCGAAAGATATATTTTATCTATTAATATATATATAGCAATGAGCATATAGTAATGTATTACAATTTCAAGATTTAAAGGCCTAGATCCACTACTACATACAATGTAAGTGCCCCACCCCCAATCCAATAAACAACTCCCATCTTATCTGTTGCTTATCAGCGATTATGTAACATTGACTGATTAGAGAGCAAATAGCACAGCAGGGGACCCACCTAGACCATGAAGATGTGTGCAGTGAAGTAGAATGAAATTAATTTTCCTTTGGTGAATAATAATAATAATAATAATAATAAAAATAATACTGTTTTTATAACTATTGTTTTATTATTATGTAGATAGTAATTATTATCTGATTAATAAATATGATTATTATTATATAATATTAAAGATAAAAATAATGAAAGATATAGCAGTAATGTAAAGAATAATGAAAATAAAACTCGGTATAGTGAAATTTTGAAAACTCATTGACATACAATATCTTATAATATTATGATTAGAATGAAAAAGGTCATACTGATGAAGGTGATCCTTCCATTATATTTATATAATATATAACTCTTACAAAAAGAATGGGAAAATGATTTTCTCATATACAGTGTGATACAATCACCAATATTGGAATATAATATTAGCGGATAAAATCAAATGGTTGTGTTCTGTCTATACTGAATTTTCGATTTCAAATATAGTAAGAAGCCTAAAGTGTACTTTTTTCATGCTTTACTTTATAACACTGAAATGCATATCGGTATTCGGTTTTCAATCGTAGACAAATGTATTTTATAATATTCTGCAAGCATTATTTTAAAACAAAACTTTTAGATGAGTGAGTAACACATTTTTCTAAAATATCAAATTCAAATTTGTGCACTTCTCCAGACAGAACTTAAAAAAAAAAAGATCGCTTTTTCCCTCAAAACAAAATGAAATTTGTAATTTATTCCTAAATAAGTTTTATTTTTTATCATTTTATTATGTTTGCTCAACAAATATTTTTTCCTTTTCATAAAAATGCCAAAATAGGAATAACTTTTAAAGTTATCACATATTACTTTCATTTTAACTAAAATAAACTGTTTCCCCTTCTCACTAAATGATACAATTGTAAGGTAGACTGACTTTACAATAAACGATGACCCTTGTCTGATCGAATATCGATTTTCACCAGGTAGTTTGGTCTTGTCTAAGGGAAACAATCCAGATATGCATGAATTGCCAGATAATCAAGGGAGGCTACAATGTAAAATTGGCTATGAAAGCTGGCAATGGTTTATGAGACAGAAGACAATCACAAAGAATGGAGATCTATGCAGTTTCAGTTTCAATACATGTTGCGAATTTCTGTGATTAGTCATTTATAAATTTGTCTTATACTACCATAATTATCACAAGTGAAAAATTCAGTGATGATTTATCACAAAATACTGCCACAGTTATTGAAAATGTGACTACAAAAATCTTGGATTTGTGTTATTGTCTTATAAACCTTTTGGACGTAATTATGACCATTTTGCATCTTGTTTTCACATATTTTGCATTATTGGTATTGGTTTTATAGCTACTTCTAGCTATATATAGCTAGATTTAGCTATATAGCTAATTTGTGAATTTTCTGGGACCTGTTTAATATATTACGATCTTGACATTTCATATAGTCCGACGTTTTATCGAAGTTATAGATTTCCCGGTAGAGCCTTCCGCAAAATATCTTGCAGAAGGTTTTACAAGTTCATGGTGGAAGTGACTAAAAATATCAGGTAAAAATAGTACTATTACGACACCTCAGGCCTTTAATGTGTTTAATTCTGTCTAAAACGGCCCATAAATCCTTAAATTTGCATAGTTTACAATCTTCTGCATTCTAACAACATGGACGCTTGACACACTCAAGTCACGTGATACTGATCATGGAAAATTACCTGTATTGTATACTTACTTAAAAGTTGCGCTACGCATTATCATACAAAATGCCAATTAAAATCCAGTTATGGATTGAAGTCTGTTTAAAGTAAATTCTTATATGCTTTGAGATTTCTGTCATTAAATTATGAGGCAGAGTTCCTATACCCAAACTATGACCAGCAGTAATGTCAAACTACATCAAAATATCAAAATTGTAAAATAAATCCTCAAAAAAGTAATGATGATAATAATTAAGCGTTTCAGCAATCCAGACTGTCAAGGCTGGCTAATACAGATGTCTTTATTTTTAGAAACATTTTGGATTCTTTCAGTTTTTTGTTAGCTCATCTGAGCCAAAGGCTCAGGGTGAGCTATTGTGACCGCTCAATGTCCGTCGTGCGTCCGTCAACATTTTCTAACAAAAATCTTCCTCTTGAAAACCACTGGGCAGAATTACACTAAACTTCACAGGAATGATCCTTGGGTGGTCCCCTTTCAAAATTGTTCAAAGAATTGAATTCCATGCAGAACTCTGGTTGCCATTGCAACCAAAAGGAAAAACTTTAAAAATCTTCTTGTCCAAAACCACAGTGCCTAGGGCTTTGATATCTGGTGTGTAGCATCATCTAGTGGTCCTCTCCCAAAATTGTTCAAATTATCCCCCTAGGGTCAATTATGGCTCTGCCCCAGGGGTTACATGGTTTATATAGACTTATATAGGGAAAACTTTGAAAATCTTCTTGTACAAAACCACATGGCCTAGGGCTTTGATATTTGGTATGTAGCATCATCTAGTGGTCCTCTACCAAAATTTTTCAAATTGTACCCCTGGGGTGAAAAGAGGCCCTGTCCTGGGGATCCCAAGTTTTATATAGACTTATATAGGAAAAAACTTTAAAAATCTTCTTGTCTGAATTCATACGACCTATGCTTTTTATATTTGGTATGATGCATTGTCTAGTAGTCCTCTACCAAAATTGTTCAAATTATGCCGCTGGGATTAAAAGAGGCCCCGCCCTGGGGTCACTTAGTTACTATGTGAGTTATAAAGGAAATAATAGGGCTATAACGAGTATCCGAGTACTCGGATATCCACGAATTCAACCAAAAGTTCGAGTACTGATTTTCGTCATTGTCAAGATCGTTGGATCGCAATCTTTTTCATTAATGCAGTATGTAAAATTCTATCAATAAAACTAAATTAAAGCCACATTAAACGTCTTCAATGAATTTTCTTGCACATCTAAGATGATTATACGCGTTGTCTGATTCTAAAGCGGATGTAAACAAATGTCTTCGGTAGAGTTAGCATCGGTCTTATATTCAAACTAAAATTAATATGAAATCTGTCAAGACAGTGAATAACCATTTATCATTTAAGTAATTAAATTCAATAAATTTAGAGTTAAATATGAAATTTCTTTCCAACAAATAAAATTTTCTTATCAAAAAATGCGAAACTGTTACTAAATATTGTGATATTAATGACCGATGTCATATCGTTTATCTGCAAAAATGGCTGGACATTACAGAAGTCCACCCATGAAACCTGACTTTAATTAATGAGCAAAACATTAAACATAAGTCAAAACTGTTAAACTGAGCACTATGAGAACTGAAAAGTTTAGATTCCATAAAGAAAACGGTACTTATATAACAGACTTGCATTTTTGTATCATTTTAAGTTGTTGTTGGTGATCCGTGGTTCGATCTGTGAATCGTCAGCCCCGACTCGCGGATCAGATCGGATCGCCACTTGCCTGACGATCCACAGCCCTAGGAAATAATACTTAAAAAATCATTTGATCCTATTTCCAAGACTGTTTAATTATAATTACCTGATGACCCCAAGTAATATGATGTCACTTGACTGTGAACTTGACCTACTTTCTTGTTTTTTTAAGATACAGCCTTGAAATTTTGATGACGTACACAATTTTGCACACCAATCATAAAACTGAATTTCATTGACCATGAATGTGACCTTCTGACTTTCTTAATATTTTATCATCAGTTTGATCTTTGAAACATGTAGCTCATATTACTCAGGTGAGCGATCCAGGGTCATCATGACCCTCTTGTTGTTCAAACAAAGATAGTGGTTGTTGCAGAAAACAGAAAACTGTTAAGTTTACGTCTATTTCATATAGGAGTAACATGTAATTAACCACTAAGGGGCACGAATATATGGTAACACGGCATAATTATATAATGTATATAATTAGTCTATGATATCGATTGTCTGATTAGCTCAGTTGGTAGAGCATCTGACTTGCAAGCAGAAGGTCGCAGGTTTGAGTCCTGTATTGGACTGCACATTTTTCCACTCGTATTACATTGGTGAAGTGAGTGTGGTGACCAGTCTTGGAATCCTAGAGCTAGAGTGAGGCAATGGCTGGGTTAGTCAAAAGAATCTGAGTTTGTCTTTGAAAAAAAAGAGAGAGGAATGTAGCAGTGTGTATATAATTAGTCTATGATATTGATTGTCCAATTAGCTCAGTTGGTAGAGCATCTGACTTGCAAGCAGAAGGTCACAGGTTCGAGTCCTGTATCGGGCTGCACATTTTTCCGCTCCTATTACAATACTAACAACGTACAAAAAAAACCTATTTTACATATCCATTGAACATACTGTCTTACTAGACCTTTATCACGGACACGGACATGGAAATGTAAATGTACATGTACTCTGTACTTCAGTCAAATTTGAGGGGTCATCTCTAAACTTTTACCTGTTTAAGTTGTTATTGAAGATAAATTAAGGGCGAAGTTCAAAAGGAAGCTATTTCACATTTTTCATTTTTTTTCTATTAAAATGTGCATATTAGAATTAAGAATGTAAATTTCTCTCAAAGGGCTAGGTATGGTTTTCTGTAATTAAGTATTTTGATAGATAAATAATGCTTATACATCTACAAGCAAGTATTTGAAAATAACGTTATTAGCGTTTCTAGTTGTGGCGTCACTGATGACGTCATTTATATGCGAAATACTGTATAACGCTAAAAAACCGTGTTTTTTTGCTATATAATCAAAAAAAAAAAAATATCCATAATGGATAAACTTTCCATTATTTACATGGGCATGTGGAAGAAAGAGCTACATCTATCACATAACAAAATTTGTAAAGTATACCGCTTGCGAATGCTGAGTATTTTTCGAAGAACTGACATCTTGTCAGAGGAAGCTAGATATCTTACTAAAATGAGTTTCTGTGCATTTTATTGTTCTTTTAACAACATCACTTTGAAAAATGGGGATATCATAACTAGATCTATATTGACAATTTCTTTATTGAATATTAATAAGAGACGAGAGTATAGTCCCTACAGATTCGTAAAATAATTAGATCTACACAGGTCGGCGGTTTGAAGTATTATGGACGAGTAAAATATAATTCAACATTTTGAACGTAACTTCAAAATTGCTAATGTACTCTACTTATCATGTGTCGCTTTCAGATCAACATTAATTAGAAAATATATGCGTGGGTCCCCGTAGTTTGCTAGCTATGGCGATGTTCACAAAGACTGAAAGCGATGTTTCATGCATTACCATTTAATAAAACATACACTCTAGAAGTTTTATAAACTACACTGCTCAAAATCACAAACTTTTAAGAATTCATTGAAGCAACCAACTTTTCATTCTATTTATCATTGATTTCAATGAAACGGTGGAAATTTCAAATTCTGTATATTCTTTCAACATAATACAGAATTACATAATTTTAATAAACGTTCATATGAGTGAATTATCTGAAAGGAAAATGTCGACGGTCTTAATACTTGAATTTTACAGATGTTGGTGAAATATATAGATGATCTTACATAAGTTAGTTTTTTTACTGAATTTATTCAACTATTTAATTAACATAATAAAAGGCGAGGCTCGTGACGAGCATTTTATCTTTAAAGAAATAAGGCAAGTGTTTCTTCCTCGTTCTTATAATTAACAAAATATTCATTATAAATCATAACGTTTTAGCAAACCAGTCATGAACCTCAGTCAGTTATGTCTTCATGGCTTTAATCTGTTTAGTTTATAGGAAAACAGTACTATATTTGCACTATGGACTATGCATTTTTTATAAAATCTTGTGACGTTATTAGTGATAAAGTCATAGTTATAAAATGGTACCAATATCTTAATTTTCATTTTATCCTTTTTCTTGCAGTCCAATAATTTAAGCCATTTTTATATAATTACATCTTAAAATGCACTTAAATGAAACTATGTTTATCCCAGTAAATGCATGTCGTACAATAATTCAGAAATAGTTCCGTTATAGAAAATGCCTGGTTATTACATGCTTGGAATAAGGTAGTTCAACAACTTTTCAGATTGGCAAATTTTCACGATAAGTAGTATATAGCAAATTTATTTAGAGACCTAGCTTGGGATTGTGTTTGGGGCGCTAGAGTTAATGGCAATATCACTATTTATAAAAACATTTTTTTTTAAAATGTGTCTCTCTCAATGAATTTATATTAGAGTGAAACCTTGCCCTAAGTCAATGTCAATGTCGCCAATATTTAAAATAGAACAGAATAGAAGTTTATTCAATCAAGAAGTTTATTCAATTAAGTTGACTTGAACACAGTATAATATAATCATGGTGTGAAAAATCAGTTCAATAACCCGCAATAAGATTGAAATATTACCACGAAGCTTACTGGGACAGAAATGCTTGGATTATATTTTGGGCCGCTCGAGGTAATTTCAACTACATGGTAAATAAAAATAGATGAAAAACAGTTTTCGGCCAACAACTTCGGCTTGGAATGACATATTATCCACCAAATATGGTATATAACATGCTTATAAAAAGACCCAATTTGTGACTTTATTTGCGACGCCGCTGTTTACTGAAGCTGACTAGTTTCGAATTTTATGTTTTGAGAAATCCCCCGGATTTTAACCAAAGTACATAGTACGTCTACATTTACATTTACAAGTCCGTGTCCGTTGTAATGGTCTACTGAGAGTACCGAAGATCTGTCCACACTTTGAAAGTGAAATTTACATCCATTCACTTTTTCAACACAACACGAAATTGTCAAATCGGACATTCCTATTCTGCGGCCAGATTTGCGGCCAACTGCGGTGCATATTATAAAGTTAATTGGTATTAATGATAACATCTTTGCAACCTGCTGTTTAAAACACTGTGGGAGAAGACAACACTTAATTCTTTTGTATCTTTGCGATGATTGTATTGTGTAAAATTACTTCTAATTGAGTTTTAAAAATATATATATTTTTTTTACTGATATGATTTTTAACAATTACAGTTGTGATTGGTTATTTGTGTTGATGATCATTCATAAATTTTATTGACTAAGATATTTGGTGGTGTCATAATTGAACTGTTTCGTGAATTGTCTTGGATGCATGCGCTGTTGTGCACAGTTTTATATGTAAAGGTATGTCATTGAGTCACTAAACTTTAGGGAATTGTTATGGCATGTGAAATTGCGCACCTGGCTTCCACGTTTACAGATTTTTGTGAATGTTTACACAATCTTTCAAACACAAAACGATACCGTTTAAACGGCAGTTGATCAAAATGTCTTCAGTCATGACTTGGGCTGGCTTTTTCCCTTCTGTAACTTGGGCCCATAATGGTAAATGCATTATTTTCTCAAATTTAACTGGAAAAAATATTAATTCATGGTAACTTTTGGTAACTTTTTTTGCAAGTTCAGGCTGTTTTGACATTTACGCATTAGGTTTGGCTCTGTTTGCAATTCCGTTGCGAAATGGAATAATTTATTTTAATCGAATAAAATTTAGCACCGTATACAGAATTCTTACATGTTAAGTCTGAAATGATGGTTCACCCAGAACCAGTTTCATGGGAGATACCTTTTACTGAATTTGTTTCTTTTGTTCTTTATTGCAGTTCTAAGAACCATTTTGCAGAAAATTATGTCTTCAAACAACCTATTTTGCTTCGAAGACTGTTCACATTTTCCTGTGTATATTTTAATTTACCGTAGTAAAGATCTTTGCTGTTTTCTTGGAGAATTATCATTATCCCTGTGGGAATCCATAATCTGTTTATGTTTTCCCATCAATTTATGAGGTTGACTCATTTTTTTTATAGTGAGGAAGTTTGGATAAGATGCTGCTAGATTATTCTTAGATAAACTTTTAGTTTGATAGCCAGCTATTCCTCCAGTCTACACAGAAGTGGTTTCAATAGCAGCACATTATAGTTTCTGCCAGTTACACATTTCCTGGAACTCATTTAGTTAATTGTACCACATTGGAATATATTTATATAGAAATATATGGTGTTATATACGAATTATAGTATTTACTAAGGATCAAGATAGAAAGGTTGGTTTGCTGCTTGTTGTTTAATAAAATTTTAGCTCCCGCTTTTACATATTATTATTTGGATATTTTGATATTTTTAATAACAGTGTGCCCCTTTCCTTTAACAGCTTTATAGATATATTCACCCATAACAGAGTCATGTACCTTGGTTAATTTTGATTATGGCTGTTTAACGACATATACAATGTAAGCAAATTTTCCATTTAAAATTGTTGCACCTTTTTAAACTCATATGCCTGTAAAGATATTGCCTCCAAAATTAGCAGACTTCCGAAAGTCGCCGGTCCAACGGACATGACTGCAAAATTTTGACACAGTCCCAGGTTTTTAACCAGGATGCGGTCCGAATGACCGGCATTTATCGTATCCCGAGAACCGCAACATCTCAGACAAATTTGTGTCATTAAAATGGTGTAGAATCTAGAAATTAATGAAAATACACACCTGCCGAACATACAAAAAACAAAGACGAGTACGAAATGAAGAGGGTCGATCTTAACATAAATGATAAACGGCAATGATTCGTGCCTAGCATGTTAAACTTGTAGTTTACAGAGGCTTTTTTTGGTTCTGCCCTACAACTTCATTTTCAGTCCGGTGGATTGTTTTTCAGTCTGGCAGACTTTTAGACATTGCCGGACCAAATATCCTGCCATTTTTCCCAGTATTCCAGAAGTCTGAATTATTAGGTAGAGAAAGTAGTCTTTTAATCTAATTTTTTTTATAGAAGATCAGAAATGTCATTGTTATATAGGTCAAAAACTAAATTTGTTAGTGTTATAACTAAATGGATAAAAAAAACTTGAGATTTTATTGACAAATTAAGTGTGCATCTTTAAACTCCCTTTCTGATAACTTTGAAAATTTTGCAGCAAAACTGGAAAAAAAACTTTGCTTAGAGTAGGAGGTGTAAGCTAGGTAGGGTCAGGTTTCAATACCCAAAATAAATATATTTCTTTTTAAACCTCAAGAAACTGTCACAGATATGGCTATTATTATAGATCAAATACAAGTTGAAAAAATGGGCATTTTTTTAAAATTTGCTTTAATAACAGTTTTAACCCTTGATTTATTAAGAATTGTTATATTTCATTCTGTTTAAACATATTATAGGTCACTTTCCTCGAGTAATTATCATAAAAATATGATACCAAATTTAAATATATGTAAAAAATGGTTAAATTTCCTCAACAGAAGTTGAATCATGGTTCTTGAATGAGATAAAAATCATTTTAAGAACATCACCATGTAAATATGTATGTGAAACATGCATAGCTTGTAAAACCCGTGTATGAAACTGGAAAAACTGATGTGACATCTAATTCCATGCTTAAAGCCTGGAACACTTATACCTGAAGCATTTCAAACATACAATGTCTTGTGCCATGTAAAACCCATGCTTCAAAATTTGAAAACTGACATAACTTTGTAAAACCCATGCATCAAACTTGGAAAACTGACATAGTATGGAAAACCCCTGCATCAAACTTGGAAAACTGACATAGCATGTAAAACCAATGCATCAAACTTGGAAAACTGACATAGCATGTAAAACCAATGCATCAAACTGGGAAAACTGACATAGTATGTAAAACCCATGCATCAAACTGGGAAAACTGACATAGCATGTAAAACCCATGCATCAAACTGGGAAAACTGACATAGCATGTAAAACCCATGCATCATACTTGGAAAATGGACATAGCATCTGGTAACACTTAACCATATTACAACTAGAACCACATACAGCATCAAACTGGCTACTGTAACACTGATATTGTAAAACAACCATCTTTATTTCAGTAGGAGATATGAAGACAAAGGCTCAACCAAAATAGTGTTAGGGACAACAATTAGAGGACCACATTTAGAGGACCTCAATTTTTGTGCAGTCTTCATGAAACTCCCTCAAATTCAGAATAATTGTATGCCATCTTGAAGTTTGATACTGGACAAGATTATACAGGTGCACAATCCAGGAACACTGGTTAGGTTAACTAACTGTTGCTTGCTATGTAACTAAAATATATTGAACCACAAAATGCTTTGATATGTATCTCAGTTTTAGTCCTCTGGCATATAGTCTTGTGAGTGTATGACCTGTAAGATTAAGAAAACAATACAGGATTTAATGACAGGCTTGCATGTTAGCAGTGTATGTTTGAAACATTTGTTAAGTGGTGTACTTGAGAGACCTCTTGATTTACATGTTCTTTGAAGAGAAATGAGTATTAATTCCTTTTATTCTCTACCATTATTGTAATTAATGAACATTGCATAATGTTACAAAGCTTTTAAGTTAAATGGTTTTAAGGAGGGCCTTTGCAATATTCAGATGTGTTAAATTTGGTAATAACACATGTTTAAATTTCCTCTTGCATACAGTAGAAATTTCTGAATTTCCTCTTGCATACAGCAGAAATTTCTGAACAAAAGGTTTTAAAATATGTTAGTAACTTGGTTTTAAATAGCTCATCAGGGGCCTCCATGGCTGAGTGGTTAAGGTCACTGTCTTAGAATCACTTGCCCCTCACCAATGTGGGTTCGAGTCTCAACCGGGGTGTTGCATTCTTCATGTGAGGAAGCCATCCAGCTAGTTTACAGAAGGTTGATGGTTCTACTCAGGTGCCCATGATGAAATAATGCATGGAGGGGCACCTGGGGTCTTCCTCCACCATTAAAGCTGGAAAGTCACCATATGATCTATAATTGAGTCGGTGCAATGTTAAACCCGACAAAAACAAAAAAAAAATAACTCATTACAGCACAAAGTACTCAAGTTGAGCTATTGTGGCCAGTCACTATTTTTTTTTCATAGGTAATCCATCTGTCAATAGTTTCTTCAACTGTCATCTCTGAATCAATTGGGTTTGAAGTTGATGAAACTTTAGTTTAAACATATTTTATTTCATTCAATCAAATATTTAAACATAGTTTTTGTGCAAACTACATTAATTTTATGAAATGTTGGATAAAAAAACAAGCAAATAAATGCTTATATTAATTCCTTTCCATGATGAACCTTGTCCAAACGTGTTTTAAAGGTTCTGCTCTGTTGCATTTCTCCAGATGTAAAACAGAAAGATTAAAATGATGTCTTTGACATTTCACATACATATTCCTTCGTAGTTTACCAATATTGTTCCCTGTCATGAATGTATATTGATATAAAACTTTAAAAATCTTGTCAGAAACCACTGGCGAAACATTGAAATAATGTTCCTTGGGTGATTGTTTACAGTATTTTAAAATGAGACCCAAGTGTTTAAGATTTTTTCTAATTCATTAAGAAAATATTGTAAGTAGGGATTATGGACGCTCTCAGTATAGATTTGAAAAACCAGCCAAATTACAAAAAGACTTGTGCTTGATTTTTGAGTACTCCCTCGGTGTTCCAAGTATCAATTACAAAATTTAGTAATCGAGTACTCGAAGTTTAAAAAAAAATAATTAAAGAACAAAAGGCTAAAAACATGTCAAATTTAACGCGGTTTAAATGACATCAAAGTATCTACCTGTCATCTTTTCGATTAACTACCCAGATTATACAAACAGGAAGGTTTGAATTGATGCACAATGGTCAATAATGACCCCTGACAGGTAACACATGTTTGCTGTAAATTGTAATTATGCCACTTATTGCAGTATAAATGCCACATGATAACAAAAACGATAACATGTTTGATAATTATGATTTTTCTTCATTAAAACGTTTCAATACAGAAAATATTTTTGTATAACATTACAGTATGCACTTAACTTCTATCATTGACAACCTTTTTGAGTTTGGCGATGCATGACAACCATAACAATCAAACAATAATATAAACATGCTGTCGTTTAAATTATCATGCGGGAGTAGTAGCGCTTATATCATGAACATTAGAAAATCACACCACACCTGTTTGCAAACGTTAAAATTAGTGGTACATCATAAAGAACATATCCTTTATAATTTAAAATGCAAACCAGTCCAATTTTATACCGATTTCGCAGTTTCTCCAGTAGTTCGGCTTAGCATTTTATTAGTCGCCGATATAAAGAATAATTACGATATTAAATGAGCTATTAAAATTTACTGAATTTTCGACACATTCTCGAAATTTCCTTTAGCACAAAGTAATTATTTACAACTGTATCCAACAACAAAAAATAGTTTTGAAAACATTATATCACTGCTTACGGGAGTCATGGTGAAACAACTAATGATTTTGATTTGTCTTCCTTTGTTAGTGAAAAAAATGCTGAATACAGCCGATTCTCGCCTAACAGTTACGGAAAACACCTTTAACGAAAAAAATCGGCGAGTATTCGAGTACCAAAATCGGTACTCATTGCCATCCCTATAAATATAGAGCTATTGCTCTCACCTGCCACATGTGGTTCTGGGAGGATCTGTGTATGAAAATGATTGGAACCACTGCCTTACCCTTGCATGATCATAAGAGGAGACTAATAGGGTCTTAACACTTGGTTTTGCTGTAACTCTGTGATTCCAGCAGGTATGCAAATTTTGATTCCATACCTCATGTTTTTATTTCCATGTAAATGAGATGTGAAACCAAAATTTGTAGTCCTGTTTGGCGCCATATAACCTATACTGTGTTGGTGCGCCGTAAAACCCAAATAAATAAATAAATAAATTGCTCTCACCTAAACATCCTAATTGTAGGGGGTGGTATGCTGCTTTCAGGTTGTTTGTCCGGTCGTCTGTCCATCCGTCCGTAGACACAATCTTGTGCGCACCGTCTCTTCTCATCCCCTTGACACAATTTAATGAAACTTCACACAAGTGATCACACATACATGAATGTAAATGGTTAAAACTTTAAAAATCTTGTCAGAAACCGCTGGCGACACAATTTAATGAAACCTCACACAAGTGATCAGTAACAACAGTAGTTGTGCATGGTGCATGTTAGGTTCTTTCAGAAAAAAATTGCAGAGTTATGGGACTTTCATTTTTGTTACTATACTATCATAGTGCCTGCATATGCATCTTGTGCATGCCTAATCTCCGGAAACTATTCACACAATTTAATAAAACTTAAAGCAAGTGATCAGTAGTAACCCTAGTTGTGCATGGTGCAAGTTAGGTTCTTTCAGAAAAAAAATTCTGTAATGTTATGGGACTTTGTTTTTTGTTAACATACTATATACATACAGTCTGCATATATATGCAATCTTGTGCATGCCTAATCTTCCGAACCCTTGCACACAATTTAATGAAACTTCACATAAGTGATCAGTACCAACCATAGTTGTGCATGGTGCATGTTACGTTCTTTTAGCTAAATATTCTGCAGAGTTATGGGACTTTGTTTTTTGTTACTATACTATATACATTTGTACATAGAGTCTGTATACATACCAATGTACGGTCCACATAATTAGATGTAGAAGTAACATCTAACTTATCTTGGTCCCCTCATATAAACAAAATATCTAGTAAAGCATGTCAAAGTCCTGGTTTCTTAAAACATAATATACATTCTGCTAAGAGTTGTACCAAAACAGCTGCCTATAACACCATTGTTAGACCAACTTTAGAGTATTGTTCCAGTGTTTGGGATCCTTATCATCAGAAGGATATAGATAAATTAGAAAACATTCAGAGGCAAACTGCGAGATTTGTTGTAAATAATTATAGCAAGACCCAGGGCACAGTCACAAATATCCTAACAAATTTAAATTAGAAATCCCTCCAATCCAGAAAGCAATATAGTAGGTTAGTTTTGTTTTATAAAATGGTTCATAATCATGTTGATGTTGATCCTAAACGATATCTTGCTCCAATCACAAGACAATCTGGACATCACCATCACTTAGCTCTGCAAATACCTTCTACCACAGTTGACTACTATAAATACTCATTCTTCCCTCAAACTGTGGTAGAATGGAACATCTTACCATCTCAATGACATGTAGTCAGTGCTGAAACAGTCTTCGGATTCAAATCAGCACTGGCTGATGTTCCAACCATAATTACTATATATACTTGCTTTTATCCTGTTTTTAACCTTAGTAATGTTTCTCTTCCTGCACAACAGCTTATGTATGTATATGTTTTACATTTAGGGCTATAAGGTTTTAGGTATTGCACCTTTTTTATCACCAACTGTCTGGGAGTTCTAAGTGGACTGAGTAGCTTGGGAATAGTCTTTCACTTTTTCCCCCCACGCACTGCCAAATTATATCATTAATTAGACGAGAAGAAGAAGAATTGCAATGTACTGTCTTAGTGCAATGGGGGTGGGGTGGGGGGGGGGGGTACATTCATCACCTTTAGTGATAACTCTAGTTAGGTTTAGTTTTGATGTTGATATTTCTCGAATGGATTGAAACTTCACACTCTTAATTGATCAAGTGTAATGATATGACATGTGCTACACAGGTTCAGTAAGTCTGTTTTGCTTTTTTTCTCCTTTTTCAGCTTGGACAAGTTTTTGATAGGTTTTTGTATGAAAGCATGTATCTAAAAAGACACTTGTGTGAATTTTTGAACCTTCACATACTTTTTCACTTATATGAGCCGCCTTGCATTGCACAGGTTCCTTAACAGATTTGTGGTGTTTTACAAAGTTATTTCTTTTTTGACATCATGCGATGATTGCCTGTGGTCAGTAGATGTCCCCAATTTGTTTTGGGCATTAGTAGTTTATATGTCACAGTGATCCATATTGAATATGGTTTTCACTTAGTAACTTGAGAACCCTTTGGCTTAAACTGCCTTTACACTTCAGAGGAGGATGATTGATTACCTTTGGTCAGTACATGACCCCTAATGATTAGGGGATCAGTAGGTCAGTTTCTGCTTTGGTATATAGTCCACAAACTTCATACAGTGATTGCCTGTGGTTAGTTGATTGCTCATATTGTGCTAGGGCTCCTATTGTGCTAGGGATCAGGTGGTCAAATATCAAGGTCATAGTGATGTCAAGACTAAAAATGGGATAAGCTATCATGGGGGCATATATGATTTATAAACAGTTCTTGTTCTTTCTTGTGATATCACAATCACATTAGATTTGATTAGAAATAATCATCGTCAGTTTTATTGTGGCCATTTAATGCATCTAGCATTCAGTCTGTAGACCAGTATTGATTAATTCCAGAAGTTTAATTTTCTAACAGCCTAAATAGTGCTTTACTTTATTAATTTTACTGTACCCACACTTAGCCAACAGTCATGTTAAAATGATTCACCTTGAGCAATTGCTCCTAGTTCACATTTTTCACTCTTCACGGTGTCACCTTAATAGGCATACATGTACATTGTAATTAAGAACCCTTAATTTGAATTTCAGAAAGGTACCGTATATGGAATTGAAATCACTAGAAATTTTACCATTAGCCGATGATTAGTTATCCTAGTGATAAACATCTTTAGATATTCTCTCTGTTATACTATAAATCAATGTCCCTTAGAACTTACTGGATGGAATCTGTTGGGAGTAAATTGAATATTGCCATGCAATGAGTTAGTGCTGTCAGAAAAATCTTTTTCTTTATAATTATTTATTATTATACATATAACATAGCCAATTTGGAACATTGAAGTATTGTCAAAGTTTGGCAGTTTTTCATGTAAATTTTGACCTAGAAATAAGCTATCTTGGCATTTTTATATACAGTAACAAAAATCTGTAGTATTTTCTTCCCAATGAGGGCAACTAATGTTTATTTTTTCTCACTAATTAGATTTCTGTAGCTGAGGAAGACACTGCATTTTGGCAAGATTTCTTGCATTTTCACAGGTTCCTTTTGTCAGAACCACAAACTGACATACCAAACATGAAGTGGCTGCATCTTTGTGTAATTGAAACTGACAAAGCAATACCAGTAGCTCTCACAAGAGGCTGTATACTCATAAACATGCTGTTGTCTTCAAAGCCTGTCTTGAAGTAATTAGATGTGTTTCCCAGGCTCAATGTATGATGAGAGGCACAGATCTATCATCTCTGGGTTAAATATACATTCTGACAGGTTTTAATGGTCTAACAGACCTCTGCTGTAAACTGACTGTGCTCCGAGTGGATTTTGTTTAGGAATTCAACAGAGTGATATTTTATTTCATTTAATGTTTCCAGAATTTAAATTTTTGGATTATATTATATGAGAATCTGTTTTTGCTGAAGTGTATGCTGCACCATTTCCAAAGACTTAGAAAATGAAAAATGGAAAACTGTTGATAATATGTACATGTTATAGGGCATTTTGAAAGATTAAAATTTTAATGAAGAACTTTGAAAATATACACTAAATTTATTATTTTGCAGAAGGATGTCATTATAATTGAAAGGCATTTGAAACTTGTTGTATTGACCTATGACTGTATCAGATAAAACAAAAAAATGTAAGGTCACATATCATAGTATGAGCATACTAAATGATATTGTTTTATTACTTACTATAAAATGCTTTATATATAGACTGAAGAGGCAGAAAAAAACTTTCCAACAAAACAGATTCTTTACTCTTTACCAAGAATCTATGGAGAAAGTTATTGTCTAATCCATTTACTACATTAAGTCAATTTGACATACAGTCTTGAGATGTGTTACTGGATTTAAGCCTCTTGTAAGCTCAAAACTGATATTTATTCTGAGAGGATTTATGTTTATTTAAATATATTTGTTGTAAGATTGTAAGAAGTTAACCATTAGCCTGATTAAAATGTTTCTAAGGGTAATAGCCAGCAGTCTCATTAATGTACCATAAATTTGTTTATTTGCCTGACTTGTTATTACTGTCTGAACTTCATTGTAGTGCAGCAATGCCTAAGACTCACTTTACTTTTATTTTTTAAGGAAACATGAAATATGGTTAATAAGGGGCAATGATTAACAGTTTCATGTCCGACAAAATTTACCATAAGTAATAAGGTTTGTAGCAATCATTTGATTTTTGAAAGATTAGGGCTCATACCAAAATAGTATACTGAAAATTAAGTTGTATTTTTTTCGAAACTTTTATTAGTTTTGACTGGATTTCGCAGAACATTTATTTAGGTGTATTGTTTTGCTCTTGTCCATCGATAGGCTGGTTGGTCTGTTGGTTTGGTTTAGTTGGTTGGTACATTACATATAAAGCAGGTAGATCATGTGACCAGTTACTTGAGAAAGACATATGGCAGTCAAATTTTATAAGATGAATGTTTGTAAACAGCAAATGATAGCCGTTTTTTGTGGTCGATAGGTCAACTGACTTTGAGACCGAAAAGAGTTTTTTGCCTAGTCGCTGGAGGACACTGTTAACTAGTCACAAAATATTTTCATTGCTTCTAATTTTGAAATACTCCTCCCACAAACATGCAATGTGCTACAGTACACTGTTGTGGCACTGGAATCAAAATAATATTATGATGTGTGTTTTTGTTGTTTAGTCAACATTTAACAAAGGAAACCTGTTTCATCTCTGATACAGTTTTGACAAGCAAGATTAATTAACAAAGGTGGTATTCTTAGCAAGGCTTGGAGGTAATGCATAATTTGTGCAGATTATCAGATATATAGAAAACAGAATTGGGAAATCTCTAGGATTGAAAACACAGTAAGTAATTGATTTTACTGTCTTCTGCTGAAACAGAATTCATAAATGTCACAATATGTTTGAAATTAGTTCTTGATATAACAAATGGTTATTTTACATTTGAAAGACAGTCAGTTATTGATTTTGGAATTTTTCAAAGAGATTTATGACAACAATTCAAAACTGTGAAAAAAGGTGTTTCAGTTTCATTTATTTTTGCAGTTAAGGCAATTAAATAGTTTCTTCATAATTGGGATATTTTTGTTGAGGCACTGAAACAAGTAAGATATTTCTAGTTATGTGTTTGTTGTCAGATCTACATTTCTTGGGAATTATCAAGACTTAATTAAACAGAACAGGTGCCCTAAAGTCAGTGTTTAGTTTGGAACAGATGTTTACATGTATACAACTGTAATGGAGCATTGCAGACATGTGTACATTTCTGTTATTTTACTTATTTTCTGAACAATTAATATTTTAGCTGATGAATTTAGATGGATGTAGTAATGATCATAACTACATGCTTCAGGCTCAAGGAAGATGCATTGGTCAGATAATGGGTTAATGGTTTGGAAACATTCAGAATCTTATAAAATAAACACTCTGAAAGCTCATTCCACTTTTTGTTCAGTTTTAGCTCGACTATACGAAGTATAAGGAGAGCTATCCTACTGGACCCTGCGTCGGCGTCCTTCCGCATCCCCATCTTGGTTAAAGTTTTTTTTACACTTTCTCTTTTTTCTTCTTATCTCTGTAATTACTTGTAGGATTTGATTCAAACTTAAAATAGTTATCCCTCATCATCACACACATCATCTGACAGAAGGGTCATAACTCTGGCACCAGTATTTCATGATTTATCCCCCATTTTCACTTAGATTTTCAGGTTAAAGTTTTGATGCACTTTCACTCTATCTCTGTTATAACTGAATGGATTTGATTCAAACGTAAAATAATTGTTCAGCATCATCACCCACATCATATGACACAAGGTGCATAACTCTGGCACAAATATTTTATGAATTATTTCCCCTTTTTACTTAGAATTTCAGGTTAAAGTTTTGATGCACTTTCACTCTGTCTTTGTTATTACTGAATGGATTTGATTTCTACTTAAAATGGTTGTTCAACATCATCACCCACATCATATGACACAAGGTGCATAACTCTGGCACAAATTTTTCATGAATTATTCGCCCTTTTTACTTAGAATTTCAGATTAAAGTTTTGATGCACTTTCACTCTATCTCTGTTATTACTGAATAGATTTGATTCAAACTTAAAATAATTGTTCAACATCACCACCCACATTATATGACACAAGGTGCATAACTCTGGCACAAATGTTTCATGAATTATTCCCCCTTTATACTTAGAATTTCAGGTTAAAGTTTTGATGCACTTTCACTCTATCTCTGTTATTACTGAATGGATTTGATTCAGACTTAAAATAGTTGTTCAACATCATCACCCAGATCATATGACACAAGATGCATAACTCTGGCACAAATGTTTCATGAATTATTCCCCCTTTATACTTAGAATTTCAGGTTAAAGTTTTTATTACACATTCACTCTATCTCTGTTATTACTGAATGGATTTGATTCAAACTTAAATCAATTGTTCAACATCATCACCCACATCATATGAAACAAGGTGCATTACTCTTGTACCAATGTTTCATGAATTATTCCCCCTTTATACTTGGAATTTAAGGTTAATTTTGATCCACTTAACTCTATCTCTGTTATTACTGAATGCATTTTATTCAAACTTGAAGTAGTTGTTCCACATCATCACCCACATCATATGACACAAGATGCATAACTCTTGCACAAATATTTTATGAATTATGCCCCCTTTTTGCCTTGAATTATACTTATATAGTGTTTTGATACACATTATCTTTACAGGCCTCTGTGGCCGAGTAGTTAAGGTCGCTGACTTCAAATCACTTGCCCCTCATCGATGTGGGTTCGAGCCTCACTCGGGGCATTGAATTCTTCATGTGAGGAAGCCATCCAGCTGGCTTACGGAAGGTTGGTGGTTCTACCCAGGTGCCCGCTCGTGATGCAATAATGCACAAAGGGGCACCTGGGGTCTTCCTCCACCATTAAAGCTGGAAAGTCGCCATATGCCCTATCATGTGTCGGTGCAACCTTAAATCCAACAAAAATAAAAATATAAATAAAACTTATCTCTACCTCTCTTATAATTACTTAATATTTTTGACACAGACTCAAGCTATTGTGCAATATCTTCATCCACCATTGGAGTCATTAAACACTCCAGTGACAGCTCCAGTTTCCTCAGATGTGCCCAGTTTCACTATCCAGCATTGATATAGTCGAACGCGCTGTCTCCTGTGACAGCTCTTGTTTAGCTTGACTATTCGAAGAATATGGAGAGCTATACTACACCCCTGGCGTCGGTGTTGGCATTGGTTAAAGTTTTTATGAAATGGTAATTATAATATCTTGTGTACCATCAAAGATAGTTATTTACTTCAAACTTGGAACACTTGTTTATTATAACAGTCTGTCTATTTGATCAATCTGTTTGAGGCCCACATGGAAACCAAATGTGTAGCCTCATTAGATAAAGTCTTTACTTACTTTACTTACTTTTCTTGCCTACCTAGCGGGGAAAGTATACATTTATCCGAGCACGCGCCGGGGATAGATATTCCTGTCTTTCCCTAGGGAAAAAACCTTGTCTAAAATAGAGTGCATTAAGGTGACGTCACATAGTACTGGTACCATTGTGACGTCATAGACTTTATAAATAATGTCAGGAAATACCCAAATCTGTTTGTCTCCAAGATCTATTTTGAACATGATAGGCAAGAAAAATGATCTAACATGTCTGCCTGTGTAAGACAGCTGTTTTCCCTACCCTCGGGACAGCATGGATAAAAAACCTCGCTAACGCTCGGTTTTCCATTCCACACTGTCCCTCGGGTAGGGAAAACCCCGTCTTTCACAGGCAGGCATGTAAGATCCTTATAGTCTCTACCTATAGGCAAGAGTACAGAATTATGGCCCTTTTTGGACTTGGAAATTGGTTTAGTTTTGGTACAAGACAAGGTTTTGTCAAAACTATTTGACATGTGGCTTTGAAACCTTGAACACTTGTTTATCGTCATGGTCTCCATCTGTAGGCAAGAGTACATAACTCTGTCAACTATTTTGGCTGAATTATGGCTCTTTTTAGCTCATCTGATTTTTGGAAAAAAAATGATGAGTTATTGTCATCACTTGATCGTCGACGGCGTCTGCGTCGGCGTTGCCTGGTTAAATTTTATCTTTAGTTCAGCTTTTCTCTTAAACTATCAAAGCTATTGCTTTGAAACTTGCAACACTTGTTCACCATCATAAGCTGACATTGTACAGCAAGAAACATAACTCCATCTTGCTTTTTGCAATAATTATTGCCCCTTTTGGACTTAGAAAATCAGTTTTCTTGGTTGAGTATTATGTTTAAGTCAGCTTTTCTCATAAACTATCAAAGTTATTGCTTTAAAACTTGCAAAAGTTTTTCACCATCATAAGCGGATGCTGTACATCAAGAAACGTAACTCTATCCTGCTTTTTTCAAGAATGATGGCCCTTTTTAGACTTAGAAAATCATGGGTAGGACAATATTTCTATTATACAAAAAAAATCAGATGAGCGTCAGCACCGGCAAGGCGGTGCTCTTGTTAGACTTTGAAATCAGTTACATTTTTCATACCAGTCCATATTTGCCTAACCTGTTGGTCATAATTATGGCTTTGAAACTTTTACCACTAGTTTACCTTCATAGTCCACATTATACAGGCAAGACTACATAACTAGCACAAGGACTATAGCTCAGTTACGGCCCTTTTTAGCTCATATGATTTTTTGAAAAAAAATGACGAGTTATTGTCATCACTTGATCGGCGTCCACGTCGGCGTTGCCTGGTTAAGTTTTATGTTTAGGTCAGCTTTTCTCCTAAACTATCAAAGGTATTGCTTTGAAACTTGCAACACTTGTTCAGCATCAATAGCTGACCCTGTACAGTAAGAAACATAACTCCATCATGCTTTTTGCAAGAATTATGGCCCCTTTTGGACTTAGAAAATATCAGATTTTTGGTTAAGTTTTATGTTTAAGTCAGCTTTTCTCCTAAACTATCAAAGCTATTGCTTTGAAACTTGCAACAGTTGTTAACCATCATAAGCTGACCCTGTACAGCAAGTAACATAACTCTGTCCTGCATTTTGCAAGAATTATGGCCCCTTTTGGACTTAGAAAATATCAGATTTATTAAGGCGGTGCTTTTGTTTGACATAGAAATTAGTTAAGTTTCGCATACCGTTCCATATTATGTCTGAACTGTTTGATATATGGCTTTGAAACTTTGAACACTTGCTTACCATCATGGTCACACATTGCCATATAGTGCAAGACTTATCCAATTCCACAAATACAGGTACATTGTTTGTCTTATCTAGTTTTCTTTTTTTGTCTAAAAATCTGGTGATATTTTGACCACATACTTCCATTAATTCTTCGAATAGCCGAGCGCGCTGTCAACCGACAGCTCTTGTTTCATTTGTAATGTCAGAGCTACTTCAGACACTCCTGATCCCTAGGGTGCTGGTTTGAATTGCAGTGAAAGTATAATTTGACTGTGGTCTCTACAGTTGCTTACTGAGGTGTGAGTACAGGGCAGAAAATTTGGCATATAGTAAACGAATGTTGAAAGAACTTTCTTTACAATCAATGTTAAAACTATTTTTGTAATGTATTGCAATCACTCACTGTCTGTCTTGCGTTCATCATCTCTCCATCTCTCCACACTTTTCTTCCATTCCGAAATTTGTTCATATTGGGAAACCAGGGCCCTTTTTGGCGCCGCTAGAGTTAAAAATAGAAATACCTTAATATGACTTCTTCTTATAAAAGGCTTCATGGACCTTCACCAAACTTGGTGTGTTACAGCATCATCTTAAGGTCCTCTCCTAATTATAGCACTTGCCCCCTTTTAGGGAGGCTAGAGCTAAAAATAGAAATACTTTTAAACAACTTCTTCTCATGAATTATTTGATGGATCTTCACCAATCTTGGTCTGTTGCATTATAAGGTCCTTTCCCCAGGCCTCCTTTGAGGGTTAAGTAGAGCTTAATTTAGAAACTTCTAATGAATTGCCAGAGGTAGATGACCATTATGAAAAGACCTTGCAAAACACACTCGGCCTGCTCTGTTGTCTGTGTGGATTGTTTCTACCCAATTTGAAGACCTGGGAAGTTTAAAATCTTTTAGCTGTTTGTCATTAGTCGCACTAATTTATGTAATCCACTTGTACTGCTTTCTCAACTTCCAACACCTGGAACATATTATGTTCTTCTTCCAAAGATGCACACTCTTTGGCCTGTGTAAGCTCTGAAACTCAGGTGAGTGATATAGGGCCATCATGGCCCTCTTGTTACAAGAAGGAGGGGTATATTGTTTTGCAGATTTCGGTCAGTCGGTTGGTGTGTATGTTGGTCGGTATGTAGACCAATCGGTTTCTGGAAGATAACTAAAGAACGCTTAGGCTTAGGATCATGAAAGGTGATATGGAGGTTGGTCATGACCAGCAGATGACCCTTATAGATTTTGAAATAAGTAGGTCAGAGGTCAAGGTCACAGTGACCCGGAACAGTTAAACGCTTTACGGTTTATAACTCAAGAACGGTTGGGCCTAGGATCATGAAAGTTGATAGGGAGGTTGGTCATGACCAGCAGATGACCCCTATTCAGGGATATAAATTAACAGGGGCCCAGTAGCCCTTGGCCCCTAGATTTTGGACTGGGCCCCTAAATTGTTGGAGAAAATGCCCATATACCCAATATTAAACATTTATTTTTGACAGTCTGTGCCCCTAAATAAAGATAGCTAGTTTATATCCCTGCTATTTATTTTGAGGTCATCAGGTCAAGGTCAAGGTCACAGTGACCCGAAACAGTTAAACGGTTTCTGGATGATTTCTCAAGAACGCTTGGGCCTAGGATCATGAAAATTGATAGGGAGGTTGGCCATGACCAGCAGATGACCCGTATTGATTTTGAGGTCAGTATATCAGAGGTCAAGGTCACAGTGACCCAGAACAGTTAAACGGTTTCTGAATGACAACTCAAGAACGCTTGGGCCTAGGATCATGAAAGTTGATAGGGAGGTTGTTCATGACCAGCAGAGGACCTCTAATGATTTTGAGGTCAGTAGGTCAAAGGTCAAGGTCACAGTGACCCAGAACAGTTAAACTGTTTCCGGATGATAACTTGAGAACGCTTGGGCCTAGGATTACGAAATTTGATAGACACAAGTCAGTGTGCTTTTTGAGCAGTTTTCTTTGAAAATGTTACATAATTATCAGAAATGGTATAAAAAATAAATTTTTATAATATTCCCCTTCAAAATCTCCAAAGTTCCCCAACATGGAGTCCTTGCCTCAATCCCCTTACGTGTAGTTAGGTCTCTGAAATTTACTGTATATCTTAGAAAATGGAGACAATAGAAGCCGTCTTTGTAAGTGAGAATTGTTCTGTTTAAATGATGGAAAGAAATGTTTTTCACTCATTGATGTTTCGTAATTATTTTTTCATATATTTACAGGGCAATAATTCTAGAAGTCAGAATGACCTGACCTTTGCCTGCTGACAGGATGGCACTGCTGAACCTGCTTGTGACATTGTCCTTACTGTTTGTTGCCATAGAGACCAAAGAGGAGCTTAATTTGGATGATGTTACAACAATTGTTGGAGAGAAATTTGATTACCAAATTGGAAATGAAGAGTTTTTATCAACTTACAAGATTTACAGGGTAAAGTTTTACTTTGAATTGTAAATTTTGTGAGCATACTTATGTCATTTTTTCTAGCCCTAAAATTTACAGCCATTTATGAAACTAGTTGGTAACTTCAGTTAATTGTAAGTTAAAACTAATGAATCAGCGGATATTTAAAAGTGATTTTTACTAGTTATAAAATGATAGAATACATGAATTAGCTGTATTTAAAGGTCATTTAATCTGACCGAGGTTGAAAATGTATCTACAATGTTTAAAAGTAGAATATGGTAAAAGGACAGTTACTTAGTAGATTATCAGGCTTTGACTAGCAGTATAGTTCTTTCTTATTTGGTATATCAGTCAAAGATACATTTTAGCTCACCTGGGCACATAGTGCCTATATAAGGTAAGCTGTGTTATCATATGTGTTCATTGTGATTTGTTAACAGTTTTAATGATAAAACTTTGTAGAGGTCACAGTTTTGGCACAATCTTAATGCAATTTGAACAAAATATTTGCCGTAATAAAATCTTGCACTAGTTAGATACTGGGTCATCTGGAGTCAAAACCAAGGTCACAAGGTTAAATAATGGAACTGGAGTCCACATTTTCTACCTGTCCTAGGAAACTGTGTGTGAAAATGTCCTCATGATATCTAGGCCAAGTTTAAAACAAAGTCATATGGGTCAAAATACGTCAAATCAAGGAAGAAAGTTGTTAACACTGTAAACTGTAAAACACAGTGAGTTGTAGTCCAAATGTAGCATTCAGCTATTTGTTCAACAAAACACAGTGAATTGTAGTCCAAATGTAGCATTCAGCTATTTGTTCAAATAATGGTTTCATTTGTGGATATGGTAGATAAGTGTAATACAGCAAGATTTTACCCTGGCAAAGAAAAATGAAGGCACATTTGTTTACTTATCATTTTCTGGGGCTATATCCATTGTCCGTTTACACAACATCTAGTGGCCATATTTCACACTTGATATTTATGAAACTTGGCCGGAATGTTTGTCTTAATAAAATCTAGGTCAAGACTGAAACAGTCATCTTGGTTAAAAAGCTTTGTCACTAAGTCAAATCGTAAAAAACCATCACATTAGAGATCGTTTTCTACCTTACCTTTATTAAACGTGGCCAGATTGTTTATCTTGATAAATTTAAGAATGTTTGTGTTAATGAAATTTAGGCTAGGTTTGAAACAAAGTCATATTAGGTCAAAAACTTGGTTGCTGGGTCAGATCATGAAAATATTTTGTTAACTCTCTTTGAAGCCATATTTTCTACCTGAACTTTTTGAAACTTGGCCAGATTTTTTACTTTATGAACTTTTAGGTCAAGCTCCAAACTGGATCATCTGGAATTAAAAAGCTAGGTCACAAGCTCAAAAATAATAAAACATTGTTGGCACTCATGGAGCCATCTTTGATCTTTATGAAGCCCTTTACTCTAGGCCAAGTTTGAAACAAGGTTTGTCGGGTAAAACTAGGTTGCAAGGTCAGATCACATTAAACATTTTTATCGCATAGTGCGGCAATTTTCCTTTGATCTTTGCAGCATGTTATACATAGTAACACACATTATTACTATAAAACTGTGCTGATATCTTACAAAACTGTTGCGATATATATCAACACGGAAATCTCTATGGAGTTTCATAAGAAAAAAAGTGTTCCGATATATATCAGCACAGTAAAACTGTTCCAATATATATCGGAACACTTTTTCTCTATTGAGGCCCTATCAAGGGAGTATAATTTTTTCCTTTCAAAGAAAAGATGATTTTAGCTCCAATTTACAGTTCACAGAGAGAGAATTGTCACAAACACCTACATTTATAAAGTAAAAGAATAAATAAACTAGAATATTTCAAAAACTTGATAGTTATTGCCAAATTCAGAAATACATGAAATATATGAAATTCTGAGATTTCTCAAATGTTTCTTTTTCTTTGATTTTTTTTTTTACAAACAAAACAACAAGTTTTACAATATGTCTGGCCATTGAAATGCAACGATTTAAAACCAATGCAGAAATTTGTTGGGTACTTTTATCTGGGGAACACATTTTCTTAAACAGAAGTTTTAGTGTTTCAGTCAGCGAGGCGCAGAAAGGGAATCAAAATAGTAAAAATAATAATAAACAAATTTAAATGAAAATGATATATAAATTTTAATGATAAACTATGCGATAAAACAGTTATAATATGCAGTGCTCGTGTGTTACCAGGATATATCAGAGCTAGGGGTACATCTCGTTATTTTTCTCTTCACATATCTGTCTCGGCCTACCGGCCTCGACGATATGTGCAGAGAAAAATACCCTCGATGTACCCCTAGCTCTGATATATCCTGGTAACACACTCTCACACATACTATAACTATTACATAAAACACTGTTGAAGCCATAATTATTTTCTTCTTGATCTATATGAAACTTTATAATGTCTAGGTCAAAATCAAAACTGGGTCATCTAGGTTAAAAAACTAAGACTTTTTAAACAAATCACAGAAAAAAAATCTATTTACACTGATTGTTGTTCTAAAAAGTTTGAAAGTAGTCATTTTGAGAAAAAAAAAAACTAGGTAAAATCATAGAAAAACGTTGTTTACACTCTACCAGAAATATTTGTTTACTTGATCTTTATGAAACCTGGTTAGAGTGTTTGTCTTAATGAAATTTAAGTCAAGTTTGAAACTGGGTCATCTAGAATTAAAGAACTAGGTCACTAGGTAAGAAAAAAATATACCTAATTTTTATGAAACTTCTTCAGTATGTTTGTCTCAATATAATGTAAGGCAAATGTTAAACTGGATCAATTGTACTTCAGCCATGCCTTATAGATAGTTGTGTGTGGAGAACTCTTCATAATGGAGAATATAAAAGTTCTATCAACCTGCATTTCAGATTGTACAGAGAGGTCAGAGGAAACTCCCAGCCTGGTTGACCTTTGACACAAATTCCAGTATGCTGATTGGATATCCAAAGACAGAAGATATTGGCTTATACACGTTGAGGTTACGGGCACAGTGTATAGATCCTGCAGTAACATACTGTCAGGATAAACTCTCCAGGACATTTCATGTAACAGTCATCGAACCATTGAAATCTGCTGAATCAAGGGGTAGACATACTTTTACTAAGCATGAGAAGGAAGGAAAATGGATTTATACTAACATGCATAATGGTAACACGAGGTTGTATGTGGAGTATGACATATCTCGGCATGGTACAGTAGTAGAAAAAACGTCTGGTATGCTAGTTTCTGGTTCTGAGCATGTTCTGTCTATGGGTGCTTTATATTCATCTATGCAATATGAAAAGGTTGCCAAGTATTTTCTTAACAAAAATGTGCATGACAAGCTTTCTAGCAATTCATATCTAGCTATGCAATATCATACAGCTGCTAACTTCATGTCTCGTAGTGATATACATGAACAATTTTCTTATGATTTTTTTCCATCGCTGCACTATGTTACTTTTATTAACAGTGAAAGTGTTCATAACATTGAAGGGCATTCAAAGCATTCCAGTGAATTATATTCATCTATGCAATACATCTCTGGTATTAACAGTATTCGTAACAGTGATTTGCATGAAAAATTTCCTTTTAACACTGAAGAAGCCTTCCAGTATAAACAGACTTTCATCCCCAGGAGAGATTTTCATAGCCAAGATATTAGTGAAATATCTCCTTCCAGAGATTTGTATTCCAAAAAACAAGATGCTGAAGGAAATAAAATTAATGGAAAAGAAAATTTTGAAAAATTGTCTGACAACTGGGGTACAGTTTTGAAATTTAAAGCCAGAATGAATTCTTACCAAAGCAATGAGACCCATGATAATTCTATGCCTGAATTGTGCCAAAAAGATCAGATAGTTTTTTATGCAAGCTTGATTTTGCATGTTAGCAATAACCTTACTAATGCTCAAGAAGATTTGATTATGCTCAAGTGGTCAAATTTTATTTCTAAAGATCCTGATATGATTTTTATTTCAAGAACGGAATCTGATGTTTTGGGATATACTGGAAAGTACATTTTGACTGGAGGACCAGGAAATGTGATCGAATCTTTGTCAAAGAGTGTAGAGATATCATGGCATATAGCATGTGGATTCTTTGAACAGCTGCATGACTTCACTAGAATTCTACAACACAATATTGATGTTGGAAGAGTGAGTGCTGAGATAGGATTTAATGTGATAGCCTGGTTTGTGTACACAGATAGACCATTGCCTAAACGTGTAAGACGACAAGCCCATTCTGGTAAGAGACAGACAGTAACACCTACATTTTCACTACCAGCTCCAACAACTTTATCAGAGATGTCAACAACAGTAACAGAAAGCTTGTTGTCTTCTTTCTTCAATGGGATGTCTTCAGATATTACATCTTCTGTTATTTTCTCATCATCATCTAGTTTACTGCCAACATCAGTATTTTCAGTTACATCTTTAGTGACAACAGAAAGGGTCTTTTCTTCAGTAAACATAAGTTTTACTGTTCCTATTACTTTTACTACAACATACAGTCCAGGAGTTTCTTCTGTTTTCACAAAGTTTGTTATATCTTCACCAATTACAACATTTGCTGCTAGTAAGAGTTTTTCTGGATTTTCCACTGTTTTTTCTTCATTGAAAACCAGTCTGGCATCTTTTACAACTCCTTCACTTTTGCCATCATTTTCATCTTCATCCTACCTTTCTTTAAAGTCAACATCAGTCATGCACTCAAAATCAACATCATTCATACTGTCAACCCATTCTTATGTCCTTAGCTCGAAAAGCAGTACAGAAGAAATTTTGTTGACACCAAGTTTAAATTCTTCCTTATATCCTGATACTTCAGTTCCCTCATTAAGCCCAGTATTCTCTATAGAATCGGTATATACTTCATCATTTCAAGATATTTCTACAAATTTCATTTCTAGTTTTTCTATTGTGTCTTCATCAAAAATTGAATCTACATATTTTTCAGTGACTAATATTTTAGAGACATTTGTCACATCCAGCTCGTTGAGGTCAACATCTATACTTGAATCCTCACTTTACACAAGCTCCTTGTCAGAAGGAATTAAATCTATATCAATGTCAGTAACATCAAATTTAAGTGCTTCAGAGTCTGGTAAAAGCTCCTCTTTGTCATCGTATGAGATGTTATCTTCTACCTCATCTTTTTTACTTCCATCATACATTGAAATAGTCACTACAATATATTCCATTAATTTCTCCACACCATTCCTTAGTTCTACTGAAATATTTGAATCATTAGAGTCACTAACATCTTTTGTTACTCCTCTTTCTGCTTCAGCACTTACTTCATTGTCTGATACATTAGTATCAAGGTCATCCAACTTACCATCAGAATTTTTGCCCTATGGATTATCTTCAAGTTCATCTGTGTTTCCATCATTGCTAATTTCTTCTTCAGTTTTATCTCAAGCAAGCAACGCAGCATATTTGTCTACACTTGCTGTTGAAAGTGATACAGGAATATTTCTTTCTACATCTTTGATCAAGTCTGTTATGACAAGTGCATTCCAGTCTTCTTACACAGTACTACCTTCATTAAGTTCATTTTCAAAATATATTTCCTTTTCATCAACCTTTGTCTTATCACCAACAAAATTAATTACAAATGCCTCAATATATTCAATATCAGTGAGCACAATCTTTCCAACAACAGTGGCCCAGCCATACCTTACAACACCAGTATCAGTGACTACCTCATCTTCAGAGCTATTTTCACCTAAAGTTTCCTCAAGTGTTTTGTCAGAAATGACTAATACACCACACAAGTCATCAATAATTCTATCAAGCCCAGTAGTTACTGCTGCAACTTTTTCTTCCATCGAAACTTCTATCAGAGTTAGATCTACATCAGAAATCATTTCACCATTATCAAGCATTCAGATATTTTCGTCATTTCGTTCAAGTTCAACAGTTGCCAAAGAAAGCTCAGTATATGAATTGACACCAAGTTTACCAGAATTAAGTACTTCTGATATGCTGAACAGTGCCTATTCAACATCTAAATCTTCAGTTTTTACAACTGTGCCATCATCTGACAGGTCTTCAGTGGTCTCTACATTGGTACTATCTACTAGTATTTTACCATCAAGAGCATCAGTGACATATTCAGTAACATCAGTGGGGAGCACAAAAGTTGTATCAACGGGTAAAAGTCAAAATTGTTTGCGGCTTCTATAAGTTATATGTCCTAGATTTTCATTGACCTGTGATATATTTGAGCAAGTACTGAGTTTTGACAAAAATAAGATTTATGACTAAGGATTTTTTTTTAAAAAGGTGTTGTATACAAAACAGTTACAATGTACTGAGGATTTTTGAAGAAAAAAAAATGTTTTGTTATTGCATGAAAATCTAGGACAGAATTTATGTGGTTGTTGTTACGAGTAGAAATATAGAGGTAATTGTTTAAAATTGGTACTTTTTGTACATTCGGCATGAGTTTTCTAGCATTTGTAGCTGCGTCTGGTATAATAAGTGTGTGATTTTATCATGTGGCTTTTAAATAAACTTTTTTTAGCATGTGTAACATTCTAATACCTTTTTTTCTAAATTTCTACTAATATTTTAAAGGTTATTCTAACAATGTTCAGGATATTATTAAGCAAGTGAAGGTCATAATTTGTACTTCATTTTTAGCTCACCTCATTGTGATTACGCTGTGTCCATCGTGTGTGCGTCCGTTCGTCTTGTCTGTTGTCAACAATTATGTTAAACCACTGAATGGATTTTGATGAAACTTGGCCTGGTTGTTCCTTGGGAAGTCCTCTACCAAAGTTGTTCAAACGGTTCCGCTTGGTTGTACATAGGGGCTGCCAGAGCTAAAAATAGAAAAATCTTCAAACGACATCTCCTAAACCGATGGTCCGATTTTGAAATAATTTCACACAAATGGCCCTTTTGTCACCCTCTACCAAATTTATTCAGATTTTATTGATTCATCAAAAAACATGGCTGCCAGGGGGCGTGCTCACTTTTCCCTATATGTATATAATGGAAACGTTAAAAATATTCTTGTGTGAAACTACTGCCCCGATTTTAAAATAATTTTACACAAAATGTCCTTGTGTGACCCTCTACCAAGATTGTTCATATTATTCCAATTCCTTGAAAAACATGGCTGCCAATGGGCGTGGTCACTTTTCCCAATATGTATATTATAGTAGAAACTTAGAAAATCTTCTTGTATAAAACTGTTAGCCCCATTTTAAAAAAATTTCACACAAATTGTCCTTTTGTGAACTTCTACAAATATTGTTTAAATTTTGATTCATCAAAAACATGGCCGCCAGAGTGCGTAGTCACTTTTCATCAACAATTTCTTTAAACATCTCCTCCAAAACCACTGAATAGATTTTGATGAAACTTTACACAAATGATCTCTGAGTAGCCCTCTTTCAATGTTTTTCAAATAGTTCCAGTTCATTGAACATATGGGTTTATTTGGTTAGAAATAGGTTTTCAGCTATCGGATTCAGAAATCTTCTCTTGGCATGTGATATAAGGCTTTTTTATAAGAAACTTTGAAGATCTTCTTCTCTGAATCAGTAATAGCTAGAGCCTTGATATTTGGCATGTGATATCATAGTTGTACTGTCTACCATAATTATTCAAATTATTGCCCTAGGTTCAAAAATGTGTGTGACATTTATATAATATAGGCTAACATAGAAGAAACCTTTCTCTGTACTTGTACCATTATGTTATACAATATGCACTTGAAGCCTTGTTCAGGTGAGCGCTTTAGGGTAGGGTCAATGACCCTTTTGTTTGGTGATGTCCAGTCTCGATATAGTCGAAAATTAACCTTAATTGTGGTCTTGGTTTCTTAATTTTAGCACCTTTTGTACTCAGAAGTTAAATATTAATTTTAAAGTTGACATTTTATCTCCAGCAGTAAAGACATGGAAAGGATGAAAGCTAAACAGTTCAAATCTAAAATGTGTTTTAAACTACATAATTATATATATATTCCGACAGTTATATAAAATGAAGCCTGGGTCCAGTTATTTAATATATCTGATTTTATTTCAGCTGCTCCAGATGAGTCCCCAAGTCTAGAGAAGTCTATTGACCATCTTAAAGTCATTGTTGGAAGATACTTCAAATTTCAAATCCCAGATGGTACTTTCTCCGACAAAGAAGATGGCAATACACGAAACCTGAGTTTGAGGATAAGTCTGACATATAGTAAACCATTTCCTGAAGATGCCTGGCTTATGTTTAATGAAACGTCACAAACCTTTTATGGAATTCCATTAAAAAATGATTCAGATGGAGAAAGCGTTATAAGTGAGTTCACATTGATAGCAGAGGATTCGCAGGGTCAGGTTGCAAAGGATGCAATTAGTTTAACGTATGAATATGAAAAGGATGTAAATCATAGGATTAGTGTGGCCTTCAATGGCAGTTATGAAAAGTTTACAAATGACAGAATGAATTTAATTAAGGTTGCTGAAAAAATAGCAGACTTTTATAATGATGAAAATTTAAACTTTTTGACATTTTCTAATGTAGAGACGGGATCTGTTGTTATTGTTTGGAGTAATAACTCCTTGATAGGGACTACTTGTATTAAAAGCAAGATTCAGGAACTCTATAACAGACTCTCTGATGATAATGGAACAATTTCAGACCAATTTGTAGCATTATTTACAGACTTTACACCAATTAACACAAGTTTTGAATTTTTGGGGGCTTGTCTTTTACCAATTACATCTTTTGCCCCACCCACAAAATCTCCTGTCAGTGAAACTGATAACAGAATGTGGATAGAAATAGTTCTTCCAGCTTTAATTGCCATATTAGTTATAGTGATAATTGCATTATTACTTCTTATCTGTTGTCGTCATAGACGACCGAGCAAAGAAATCAAAGATGCTGACAAACCTGCCTTCCTGGAGGATCGACGTCCAATAATCTTCCCAGAAGAGTTAGAAATGGTTGATCCTTCATTAAAACCAAAGACACCTCTTGTGCTGCCATCAGACTATTTAACAGAAACTCCTCCTGCTGTACCACCACATGGGCGACCAGCCCCACCTTACCGAACACCCATGTTGGATGAGGATAGGTTTCCAGGGGAGGATGAAAATCCGCCCCACCTGTCTACATATGGGGGACATTCACAACAAACAGAACCACCACCATACCGTCTACCTCCACCATACTACAATCCACACAGAATGGCATAGATTACTTATGTACATCTAGAGTTATTTTTTGTATAAATGTAAGATTTGTAGAAATCATTACCTTTGTTTATCTGTTACCTTTGTATAAACTCTTTTATTGTTCTGTAAGATTTATCCATTATCTTTCTATTAACTAAGATTTATAGTGAATTATATTTTTGGGGGTTGAAGTTAATGTAAAAGGCCTATTATAGATATAGATCAAACAGATATGCATTTAATTCTAAGGTACCATACTTTCACCATCATAAAAAAATTGTAATTTTGATTAAATATTTATTAAGATTTAGTCAGACATGTGAACATCTCGGAGAGCCAAAGGGAGATTATAGATTGTGACACAAACTTTTGCAGTTTTATGATTAATTTTACATTTAAGTAAACAAATGCTTAAATTGTCTTCTGTTTCCAACTCTCTTTTTCAGTCTAATTACTTTAGAAAATTATCCTCAGTGTCATCATAGAAAAATACTTTTCCGTAGGATTTAAGCTTAAACTTTTGTTTGATGTACTTTATATACTAGGTGTGTTCCCTCCTGCAGTTTGTATGTTTTGGCAGTCATTTGCAATAGTTTCTCATTCGGCGAATTTAGCATTCTGGAGATTTCTCGCCAAATCTCGAATTTTCAAAACGAGGCACAGACTGCCAGGTCAGAACTAAGTGATAATGATAACGAAGCGATAGGATGCTGTTTGACAAAATAATTTACCACTCCTACAGAAAGATCCCTTAAACGTCAATGAAAATGAAATCTTAAAAGTAAATTTTTATTGAGTTACAAATATAAGACCAAAGTTGGTAGATCCAAATTACAGAAGTGTGACACAGTCCTCTGACATTCAAATAACTGCTATTTTTCAAAGAGGTAGTTGATATCCATGACGTGAATCCCATTTTTTGTTATACTTATGCGTTTTTACCAGGAAGGAAAATTGTAGATGCAGAGCCTCATTACTGCCAAAACAGTTACACACAAACCGGATATTCTCACCTGCTTCTATAATCAGTGACAGATTATTAGTCCCCTACTGGTTAAAAACCCGTGTTGGGGACTATAGGAATACACTTTTCCATCCGCCATTCCGTCTGTCCTTCCGTCTGCAATTTCGTGTCCGGTCCATAACTCTGTCATTCATAAGGGATTTTAATATTACTTGGCACAAATGTTCCCCATGATGAGACGACATGTCATGCACGAAACCTGGAGCCCTGGCTCAAAGGTCAAGGTTACAATTGGAGGTCAATGGTCAACAGGGCTTTTTTCCGGTCCAGTCCATTACTCTGCCATCCATGAATATTACTTGGCACAAATGTACCTCATAATAAGACGACATGTCGTGCACAACTTTCAGACCCCTAGCTCAAATGTCAAGGTCACACTTGGCAGTCAAATGTTACATGGCATGCATGGACAGGGTCTGTTTCGTGTTTGGTCCATAACTCTGTCATTCATTGAAGGATATTGATATTACTTGGCACAAATATTTCCCATGATGAGACAACATGGCATGCGCTAAACCCGGACCCATAGCTTAAAGGTCAAGGTCACAATTTGAGGTCAGAGGTCAACAGGTTTTTTTTTTCTGTCCAGTCTGTATCTCTGTCATCCATCAAGGGATTACAGTTTTACTTGGCATAAATGTTCCCCATGATGAGATGACATGTCATGCGCAACACCCAGAACCCTAGCTTAATGATCAAGGTCAAACTTGGAGATCAGAGGTCAATAGGATTTTTTTCCTGTCCTGTCTATAACTTTGTCATGCAGAACAGGATTTAAATATCACTTGGAACAAATATTCCCCAGGATGAGACAAAGTGACATGCACAAAAGCCTGGCCTTTGGCTGAGAGGTCAAGGTCAGACTTGGAAGTCAAAGGCCAAAATGGCTTTTTTCCTGTCCAGTCTGTAACTCGACAATCCTTAAAGGGATTTTAATATTACCTGGCACAAATGTTCACCACCATGAGACACAGTGTCATGTGCAAGAACCAGGTCCCTAGGTCTAAGGTCCAGGTCTGACTTAGAGGCCAAAGGTCAGATACAAGGATGACTTTGTTCGGAGCATTTCTTCTTCATGCGTGGAGGGATTTTGATGTAACTTGAAACAAATGTTTACCACCATGAGACGGATTGTCATGGGCAAGAGCTAGGTCCCTAGGTCTGAGGTCAAGGTCACACTTAGAGGTAAAATGTCAAATTCAAGAATACCATTCTATGGAGCATTTCTTCTTAATGCATGGAGGGATTTTTATGTAACTTGGCACAAATGTTCCACACCATGAGGCACCCATGTTTTTAGAATTACTTCCCTTTGTTTTTACTATAAATAGCTTATATTGTAACTTTTTATGCCCCCGAAGGGAGGCATATTAGTTTTCAACTGTCTGTTCATTAGTTCTTTCGTCACAACGTTAACTTTTTGCATGAAGGCACTTTACTCGCGAACCACTGCATCCAGGACCTTCAAACTTCACAAGCTGATAGTACTTATTGAGTACACGACCCCTACTGACTTTGGGGTCACCAGGTCAAAGGTCAAGGTCACCAGGTCAAAGGTCAAGGGGCTGCGGGGGCATTTGTCACCATTAGTGACAGCTCTTATTTATTACTGGCCGTAGGGAAATATCGAGACCACTTTTCTGTGGTACAACATGCATGTTACAACCAATTTTTAGGTGTATTTTGACCTATCTCTACCTGGTGAAGAGTTTTGTGCAGATTTATATTATATAGATTTTTTTTTAGGATTAACTTGCCTTTGGTGTTACTATAAATAAACAGTAGAGAAAATTAGGTGCCTTCCAGTTGGGGACTTTGTATTGCATGACAATACTTCATTCACTTGTTATATTCTTGTTTGATAGGAAGTTGTAAACCATATTTTTGTTGCAGTTAGCAACATAACATTAATCCTCCTTGTGCAATGTTGTTGTTCCGTTGATGTTGTGACTTTACTGTTTACAAGCTGGTATGCCAAATATATATTTACGCTTTTATGTAACTTAAGCCATTTTTGGTGCTCACTTTTTATTTTAGATATTACACATTTTACATTTTTATGCCAAGTCTAGTCATTACACTTATTGATATACATGTAGCAATTGTCCTTAATGCTTGTTTATCCTTATGTTCTTTTTTCTATGTATATTGATTTTTATGTCCAGATTGCTTTTGCTTTTGCTTATAACTTTTTGTTGAAAGCTTGAAATTTACTCACTGCTGATTCTTCTTTTATCTTATCTTGTTTTTGTATCATAT